>NC_066878.1:30414271-30754271 GCF_022985175.1 Labeo rohita
AAAACATCTCCGTGTGTGTTCATCTGCCACCCTGCTGCTGTGAGATGTTAATGGATTACATCATTTCAAATGAAACAAAACTTCTCCCTTTTAGCTCTTCTTTTACCAACACTTTAACCCAGAACGAAAACCCGAAAGCAGAAGGGTTGCAGAGGTCATCGCTCAGCAAACGTACTGTAATGCAGGAGACCAGGGTGTAATTAATAGTGGCGGTTGCTAAGAAGCCGTGGATCACTAGTACTGTTGCTGATATATAAATATATTAAACCTCAACACATAACTGCATGCGTTTAGAAAGAAGGAAGGACCGGAGTCACATCTACAGTAGGAAACTGAATATCTTATGGACTTGGGTAGGGGTAATCCCACAGAAACCATTGTAAACGCACTAGAAACCTGCTAACAGAACAGCCTGGCGTCGTGACAGTGAGTTTTGCACAGGCAAATACACAGAAAACATCAACGTCTAGAATTAGGCCGCTGATGACAAATCCAACCGAGCTTCTTCAGGCAATAAGGCACTAAATGAAAGAGATTATGTTCTTCCACAGTCTTCAGTGAAACATTCGCTCCATGATAAATACAGAGCGCCCGCTCCAGCAACACAAACACATGACGAAAACAAACCCAGAAGCCGAGTCTAATGAAGGCCAAATGGCACGAATCGACTGGAAACACTGCAGATCTGTGCTTCATTACCAATGTCGGTGTTCAGCCAGCAGTTTTTCATTTTACAAATCGGTTTCTCTGTTGACACTTAAGGTGCTGTAAGCTTTTAAATTGATGACAACTCAGTATTACCACTCAGAAACCCAGGGACCTACTAATATAGATAGCTGATCATAATTAAATTATTAAGTTGGCTTGAGAAAACCAATTACTGATCTCCTATTTAAGATTATTCTTCTTCTTCTGAGCCAAATTTCGGTATCTGTCTCCTCCTAGAGCTTTCAAGCTAGAACCACCAAAATTTGGTCCAGATCTTCAGACTGGTCTGACTCGGTGTGCTGTATCTTTTCAGACTGATCCGGCTTACGGTTTTCGTAAACCAGACTATCAAAGCCACCAAAAATCCCATAGACTTACATTGACGGAGTGTTCAAATGAGCAACACTCTTCAAACTCCCAGAATCCCTTAAGGCTCAATCAAGCTTCCCTTCTATGTACTATTTCTAATCCATTTAGACTCATTTAACATCCACTCTAATATTTCAAATATTTCTAATCTATCTAGCTATCTAAATCATGCTGGCAACATGCTAATCATGCTACAAACATGCTAGTAACTTGCTAATCGTGATAGAAAAATGCTAGCAACGTGCTAGTACCATGCTAACAACATGGTAGTAACTTGCTAATCATGCTAACAACATGCTAATCATGATAGAAAAATGCTAGCAATATACTAGTAACATGATAATCATGCTAACAACATGCCAGTAACTTGGTAATCATGCTAACAACATGCTAGTAACTCGGTAATCATGCTAGCAACATGCTAGTTACATGGTAATTATGCTAGCAGTATGTTAATCATGTTAGAAACATGTTAACAACATGCTAGTAACATGCTAATCGTGCTAGCAACATGCTAATCGTGTTAAAAATATGCTAACAAAATGCTAATCGTGTTAAAAACATGCTAGCAACATGCTAATCATGCTAGCAACATGCCAATCATGTTAACAACATGCTAGTAATATGCTAATCATGTTAGAAAAATGTTAACAACAAGCTAGTAACTGCTAGTAACTTGCTAATCATGCTAACAACATTCTAGTAACTTGCAAATTATGTTAACGACATGCTAATCATGCTAACAATGTAATCAGCCTATACAAATTCAAGCAACAAGCTAATCATGCTAAAACATGTTAACAACATGTTAAATCACGTACGCAATGTGTTAAATCATGCTAGCTGCTTTCATACTTTTACAACTGCTTCAAACTTACAGGCTAGGCTTTCTCAAGCCAACTTAAAGTTTGTTCTCAAACTTTACTCATCTAGTTTTAATTAAAATATATTAAGTCTGTTGCGGACAGCCTTGTGGGCAAGTGCCAGGACATATAGCGCCAATGCGCTGGGGGCGTCCCGAGTTCGAATCCCAGCTCGAGGACCTTTCCCGATTCCTCCCACTAAGTGTCCTGTCTGCTCTATGCTGTCCTGTCATAATAAAAGTTAAAATAATATATATATCTTGACCAAAATCTGTATTATTGTACTAAAACAAACAAAAACATAAGCCTTCCACTGTTAAAAGTGTTTTATAATTCTTTTATTGAAAGTGTTTTGACCTTTTGTGTCACTTTTTGGTTTGGAAATGCTCAAGAGGAACAAAAATTTGTTCAAGAAAATTCTAAATGTTGTAAGTAAATTACTTGGTACACCTATGATAGGCTTAGAACAAATTTATCAAACCAGATGCTTGAGTAAAGCTTCAAAAATTGCATCTGATAATATGCATCCATTGTATGATGTGTTTGAGCTTTTTCCTTCAGGTGGAAGATTTATAATGTCAATATTTATTAAAAATAGGGGGGAAAAAGTCCTTTTTACCTTTTTAGCAGTGAAGTGTTTAAATGAACTTACTTAACCGTATATTTTGTTACTTATATTTTGTGTTTTCGCTGATATGTTGTAATGTCTTTCTATTGTTTATGTGCAACCCACTGAAACAAAATTTCTGCAAGGGGATAAATAATGTACTGCTACTACTAAATAGAAAAATGAATACAAATTCTGCCACAGCATTTAAAATAAGGAAATTAAAATATATATATAAACAGCTTGCAATAAAAGCTCTAAAAGGTACTATGATATTATTATTATTTATTATTATTGTCTGAAAACAAGTTTTATTAGTATTTAAGTATTTAAGTATTTTTCCTTATGAAATTTGATTTTCAGGGATATTTCTTTCTAACCAAATATAATATGCTGCCAAGGAAAACATTACAAATAAAAATAACATGCAATGTTGTATACAAAGATGATAAAATAGTTACCTTACTAACAAATAATATTTTGTATTAAATATGAATAATTAATATAATATTTTGTGACGTTATTTTTGACGACATTCTATTCATGAAATACAATTCATAAGTTTAAAATAACTAATAATCTTAATTCTAAATAATATAACATTACATATATTTTTGCACTGAGAATAAATAAAAAATGAAAATTCTGCCATGTCACTTAGAAAAAGAGAAAATGAATATAAAAGAAAAATATTAATAAATAAAAAAAAAGAAAATTCTGCCATGTCACTTATAGAGAAAATAAAGAAAAAATAAATATAAATAGCTTGCAGTATTAATCGAGCATATATATATAATCTACCAATATAGATAGCTGATCATAAGTAAATAAAATTATTTTAATTAAATTATGTGATGACCGAAGTCTATATTATTGAACTAAAACAAAAAAAGGTGTTCACATATTACTTTGAAAAATAAATAAATATACAAAGTAATATATTTATTTTAAATTCTGCCATGTCACTTAAAAAAATAAGAAATGAATACAAAATACAATTTAAAAAAAAAATAGTAGCTTGCAATAGCTTGCAATATAATTTCTAAAAGGTACCATGATATTTGTAGTATTTTGTCCTTATGAAATTAGATTTTCAGGGACATTTCTTTTTAATCATATAAAATATTCTGCCAAGAAATACATTTAAGTAAACAAATAAAAATCAATATTAACAGCTTGCAATATATAATATATATTTTAAAAGATATCTTGATATTTTCTTTATTTTTAAACATATGTACCAGTGTCAAAATTTAACTTTTATTATGGTGAATACTTGTTTCCATTAAATTATTATTATTTTAATATACTACCATAATTTTATGCTAGATCTCTCTCCCATGTGTTGATAAATTTTTGATCTAAATGATCAACTCGTTTTTTGTTATGACATATATAACTATGCCTAGAATAAAATATAAAACTTATCAGATATTTCTGCTTTTTTTCTGACCTTGGTACCATGGAGACACCACTATTAACGTGATAATATTAATTAACTACATTGGAACACACCATGTTGACACCACATAAACATGTTAAATATGTCAAACTTTCATGCATCTTTTTGCAAATCACAGCTTCCTCTGTAAGATAAACAGTTGCTCACTTGTTTCTTGCAAATCACTTCATGTTCATGCAAATGCACACAAACTCTGACTCATGTGAAGTTCAGGTCACAGGACCATGACATTGCATTCTCATTTCAAATCCTGCCAAACCTCGACATCTTGTCATCCGCCTCGACATTACACGGCAAACAACAAAACAAATCAGTCAGAGGCTGAAAATGATCCCGGGAGACAGAGCTCAGGTTTCAGCTGGAGTCAGCGCCGCGTTTAGTCGGGGAATATCCCAGCGATCCAAACACAAGGCCTTTAATTTCCCAACCTGAACAAAAGACTTGACTTCTGGGTCTAGACAAATGTCCCAACGTCCCAAAATTACATGAGGAGAATGTCAGACTGGCTAAACGGGACATGGGTGTCTGTGAGGGTCTGAGACTCTGAGACCTATAAATAAATCACAGTATCTACAAAAGAACAGATTTGGGTGTCAACCGTCATACCTTGTGATGGTTCCTCGATGGAGTGGAAGAATATATCCAATGAGAGAAATGTATGTGTGAAACTCCGGGGAAAAACTAAGAGGCCAAAAGCAAGGTACACAGTCTCACTGTCACTGAGAGGGTGAAGCTACAATCTGAAATAGACACACACACACACACACACACAGAGAGATAAGCATGGCAGCTGAGTTAACACAAGACCCGGCTATAAATATCCCGTGGCTAGAAGAGGTGGGACATACTACCCTGTTTGGAAACACTTGAGCGCTGTAAACGGGGGGAAACGGGACATTATTTTGACTTTAACACGTCGAGGATCTGATGCATCACCTGATGTGGATGATTTCAAAACATGGTGGATTAATTTGTCAGGAATTAATTCGTTTCACCTGGACTCTGTCAAGCCTGGACGTCCAGAATGTCTCCACTGGACATTCAGATGTCGGAAATCAGGGGAAAACAGTGCTGCAAAACAGCTCAAAAAAGCACACAAGCCAACCATCCCCAGGCTTGTTCATGGCTGCCGGTGCAGTTTGATGGACAGACTCAGCTGTGAGACGCAGGGGGTGGGAGGTGAGCTGCAGGACAGCGGGAGGAGGTGTCAGAGAGAATTAGAGAGAGGACATGAGCGTATCATCACAGTCATGATCTCTGGGAGGAAACGCCGGAGGCCAATGGTTATTACGGTTTGCAAATGAAGTCGCCATGGAGGAGTATCTCATGCAATCGTTTTGATCTCAAGATGATCTAAATTTAATCTTTAGCAGACTTGATTATCATGTTAAATCAATTTCACACTAAAGGTCTTGCTTTGTCTGGTTTCATTAGCTGAAACAGTTTAGGTGGATAGAAACATTAGGTTTTTTATCAGTTGGAATGGATGCAGTTTGAGTTTTGATTTTGAAGGGAATAGGTACAGATGAGGTCAAAAGTTTTCATAAACCTTGCAGAATCTGCAAAATGTGAATTATTTTACCAAAATAAGAGGGATCATACAAAATGCATGTTATTTTATATTTAGTGCTGACCTGAATAAGATATTTCACATAAAAGACGTTTACATATAGTCCACAAGAGAAAATAATAGTTGAATTTATAAAAATGACCATGTTCAAAAGTTTACATACACTTGATTCTTAATACTGTGTTGTTACCTGACTGATCCACAGCTGTGTTTTTTTACTTTATTTATAGTTGTTCTTGAGTCCCTTGTTTGTCCTGAACAGTTAAACTGCCTGCTGTTCATCAGGAAAATCCTTCAGGGCTCACAGATTCTTTGGTTTTTCTGCATTTTTGTGTATTTGAACCCTTTTCAACAATGACTGTATGATTTTGAGATCCATCTTTTCACACTGAGGACAACTGAGGGACTCATATGCAACTATTACAGAAGGTTCACTGATGCTCCAGAAGGAAAAATGACGCATTAAGAGCCAGGGGTGAAAACATTTGAACAGAATGAAAACGTACATTTTTTTCTTATTTTGCACAAATATCATATTTTTTTTCATTTAGTAATGCACTTAAGAAGCTATAAAAGATACTTACATAGTTCCCAGGAGACAAAATAAGATGAATTTACCCTGATTTTCAAATTCAAAAAGTTTTCACCCCCCGGCTGTTAATGCATGGTTTTCCTTCTGGAGCATCAGTGAGCGTTTGAACCTTCTGTAATAGTTGCATATGAGTCCCTCAGTTGTCCTCAGTGTAAAAAGATGGATCTCAAAAGTACACAGTCACTGCTGGAAAGGGTTCAATTACACAAAAATGCTGGAAAACCACAGAATTTGTGGGACCTAAAGAATTTTTCTGAAGAACAGCAGACAGTTTAACTGTTCAGGACAAACAAGGGACTCATGAACAACTATCACTAAACAAAAAAAACCACAGCTGTGGATCATTCGGGTAACAACACAGTATTAGGAATCAAGTGTATGTAAACTTTTGAACCGGGTCATTTTTATAAACTCAACTATTATTTTCTCTTGTGGACTATATGTAAATGTCTTTTATGTAAAGTATCTTATTCAGGTCAGTACTAAATAAAAAATAACATGCATTTTGAATGATCCCTCTTATTTTGGTAAAACAATTAACATTTTGCAGATTCTGCAAGGTGTATGTAAACTTTTGACTTCAACTGTATATGAACCCTAAACACTGTAATATGATTCACAAATTAATTTACATGTGCGTTTCATGCATTTCAAACACTTCAGCACAAGCTAGTTCCCAGTTCCAATTACCATGGATGACAAACATCAAGAGAGCTTTTTAAACAAATATTTAGCAAATTTTCTGACTCATCCACTGACAGTTCACAGGATGTGAGATGGAAATAAACACACGATATAAAGTAAAACGGATGTAAACAATTTGTCTTCTTAAGTCTTCTACATTAAAATAAAGCAGGAAAATAGTAACTGACAACATTTTACATGAGAATTTCAGCTTCTTACTGTATATTTGAGGAGATGATTTAGATTTTCAGTGTGAATCAAATTGTTACAAAAACTCTTTTGTGCCAAGAATTCCAAAATTTGATTTGTAGGACTTCTGCATGTAACATATTGATGTATACACTGATGTTTCAAAAGTTTGGGTCTCTTATGCTAAAGTTATTTGATAAACAAATACAGAAAAAAGTAATATTTTTGCAATTTGAAACAAGAGTTTTCTATTTTAATATACTTTAAAATCAAATGTATTTTTGTGAACCAAAGCTGATTTTTCAGCAGCACCATTACTCCAGTCTCCAGTGTCTTCAGTTTTTTCAAATCTGTGATGCTTTTTTTCAGGTTTCTTTGATGAATAGAAAATTCAAAAGAACAGCATTCATTCAAAATAGACATCTGTTCTAACAGTATAAGTCTTCACTATCACTTTTTTGATCAATTTAACACATCCTTGATGAATAAAAGTATTGTCTTGCAAAGACAGAAAGAAAGAAAAAAAAATTACTGACCTCAAATTTCGAATGGTAGTGTATATTGTTACAAAAGATTTATATTTTAAATAAATGCTGCTTTTTAAATATTTTATTAAATCAAAGAATCCTGAAAAAAAGTATCACAGGTTCCAAAAACAACATGAAGCAGCACAACTGTTTCAAACATTCATAATAAATCAACATATTAAAATGATTTCTGAAGGATTGTGACACTGACGACTGGAGTAATGATGCTGAAAACTCAGCTTTGCATCGTAGGAATAAATTCTATTTTAAAGTATATTCAAATAGAAAACTGTTGTTTTAACTTGCAATATTATTTCACAATATTACAGTTTTTTCTATATTTTTAATCAATTAAATGCAGCCTTAATGAGTAGAAAAGTCTTCTTTAAATCTTATTGATCCCATACTTTTGAAAGGCAGTGTATCTGCATTGCTGCATCATTTATTATTATTGTATATTATTATGTGTATCTATGTGATGCTTTGGGTGTTAAATTTTGATTGCTGGCATTGCCATTTGAAGTCCAAATTTGAAGTCAAATTTCCCAAAAATGAGACAACAAAAGTATATTCTATTCTAATTATCATGGCATTGTCCATGTGCTTTTGAATTAAATTCAGAAAACAGTCAGACTCCAGTGTTTACATGACTCATTTTTTTCCTATTGATTGGACTATTTCAGGTCTACACCCCCCCTTTTTCATTTGATTTGTTTATATGAAGGCTTTTCAGTCCATCAAACTAATTATAAACCCATTATTTTAATACATGTAAACATAGCTATTATGTTATGGCACCAGTTTTCTTTTTTTAACTAATAATCCCAATGATCATTTTACATACAGTAGGCCCAAGATACATCAGACATTTGAAGTCCGCATTTGTACTGCAGTCAAAAACAATTTCAATTCAACAATTTGACATTTCACTGCAGTGAAAAGCGACGAGACTTGACTAATTTGTCACCATGGTTCTCCATTGTTCACAACAAAGGTGAAGGCCTCATAAATTTTCAAGGGTTTTCACAGTTGGGGTTTGTGATTTAGTGTATCATTAGATAATTAAAAATATTTTTAATCACCTAATAAACTAGTTTGGAACTTACCATACAGAGAAAAATGCAACGGTCAGGGAGATATACAGTTCATGCTATAATTTGGGGTACATTTAGAATTTGACAATGTCAATAAAACAGTTTTCCTGTTTCCCCAAAACCCAAACATGACCTTACATAGCTGCTTTGAAACAATCTATATTGTATCAAGTGCTATATGTGACCCTGGACCACAAAACCAGTCATAAGGGTCAATTTTTTGAAACTGTGATTTATACATCATCTGAAAGCTGAATAAATAAGCTTTCCATTGATGTATGGTTTGTTAGAAATACAATACAATACAATGTATTTTTTGGCTATTGCTACAAATATACCCCAGCGACTTAAGACTGGTTTTGTGGTCCAGGGTCACATATAAATAAAGGTGATCTGTAGGAATATGTGCATAAAATACCATCTATGTTTGCTACTGTCCACCATTTTACTGGGTAACACAGATGACAGGTAACTTAATTGACATTTTTAGTGTTTTAGGCCTATACTCAACATGGAAGCCTAGAACTACTGAGCATATGATATGTTTAGAAATATATTTTCATACACAAAACAAAGTTTTAGTTGAATTGCCTTCCTAAAATTTGCAGCAATAATACTTGGGTAACACTGTTGACAGTCAATGAATCCACTCTTGACACAGGTTTGCTAGTTTAACCAATATTAGGGGAAAGAGAGAGAACATCTAGTGTTTCATCCACGTGCTTCTAGAGGAAATATCATCATACTGTACAAATTACACGAGAATGAGACAAACCATTCCTTTTTGGGGGGGGTTTTCTAGTGGGTTTGACATTGGTTTTTCGGAAACAAAACAAGTTATATCACAATAAACACTTATTATTTTTGAAGCGCACACCCAAATGTCTTGATAACCTCCCTGCTGAAAAAACCCCCAGCTAAAACCAGTCAACCAGATTAGATCATCCAGACTGGTCTTAGCTGGTTATAGCTGGTCAGCAGGCTGGTTTTAGAGGGGTTTTGGCCACTTCCAGGCTGGTCTTAGCTGGTCAGGCTGGGAGACCAGCTGGAAGACCAGCTAAAACTAGCTACTTCCAGACTAGGCTGGTTTTAGCTGATTTTTTCAGCAGGGCTAATCTAACTAAAAGCAAAACTATGAAATTAATTTATATTTGAGGTAATTATCATGCTTAAACACAGAGTAGAATGAGCAACTTTACAAAATCGGACAGCTGAATAAAAGGGTTGTATGTGATATGAACATTTTTGAACAAAAGATATGGCTTTTTCAACATATAGTGTGATTGGGAAAAATATAATTGTGTACTAGACAATTAAGCATCAGGGCTTTATATTGATGAAAATATATTAAAAACAAACATCACGGACATGAGATTATAGATTGACCCATACACATACATCCAGGTTTTTCAAAGCAGCAAGAAGTGGTTCTTTAAAGAACAAAAGGTTGTTGAGGGGGTTTAGTTGTTTTGACAGATTTTAATACTTTTGTCTCATTTGTCCCGGCCCACTGGTTGAGAACCGCTGACGTATCAGGAATTTACTGGATCATTAAAAAAGTAGACCAGATAAAATAGGTGACCAGATCATGTTGACGAATGAAAGATACTGAAGACATTTTCATTTGAATCACTGACAATATAAGATTACAAATACATGAGGAATAAACAAAAAGAAAAAGGGTCTGTTTTGAATTCATGTAATTGCGTAAAGGCACTGCCTTTACGGAAAGCGCAGACCGTTTACAGGAAACTAAACGAACAGGTCTAGCAGCATTTGAGCGCAGATGCCACTTGGTGAGATTTTCTCATCTAATGACGTTTAGACATTGTGACTCAAGTATCCAAATACTTCCAAGGCCAGTGCAGTTTCAATCAGTGCATTTAAAAACCCCATTCAGCCGTTCCACCTTCAGAGGTAAATGAGGACAGATATTACAATACGGCGAGGACAATAAACCTCAAGAACCCTGCGATTCACTTGAGCTTTGATTATAGCTGCAGGATAGAGAAGGATGTCCAAGAGAGGAGTGTTTACTCCAGAACACTAATGCACTGCTCAATCACACCGAGCTCTAGCGAGGAGACTTGGCCGCAGCCCCTCCAAATGGCTTTAACATGCCCTGAAAGTTGGCTAATGGAGGTTTGAGTTTATAAATCTCACACTAAGGACTTCGATCAAATCGAACGAGCGTCCTCGTTCTAATGCAAACAGGACAAATCCTCGAAAACGAAGGAGACAACAGACGTGGCAACACGAAAAAGGGGCTTTTATTTCTGAACTGTTTTTATAAGCAGTCCAAACACACATGTTCCTAGCTGTTCTGAAAATTGAAAACAAAGGAAAATAATCTTAATAACAATTATCATTCATTGAATAATATTATCAATAATTATAATCATCATAATTATCATCATCATCATCATAACCATAACGGTAATAACCCCAGACAGTAGTATTTGCGTTTGTTTGTGGCACATGAAAAAAGAGAGTTTCGGTTGACTGTAAACCCGGATACTCGACAGCTCCGTGCCCTAGGTAAACCAACGCACAGAGGGACTAGCTCCCCGACCAGACAATAAATATGAAAGAGAGCAAGAGAGTCCTGTATTAAACGAACAAAAATAATAATCTGTAACTCGTAGGTACAATATCTAAACTTTTATGTGCAAGATCTGAGCTGATTCTTCACCACAAATAGTTGAACTCACGTCGAACCCGATCCCTTCCCGAGTCCCGATTTTTTTTCTCGCGTGTCTAAGTCTTTTAAATAAACCTAAGCTCATTTGTTTTCATTTCATATACACATATATACTTAGATTTTTGTTAGTTTGTTTTTCTTTTTTCTATTCATCCGCCGTTTCGAAACCTGCGTTCGCCCACGCACAAAAATCACCGCTACGGAACAGACACACAAGCAATCGAATGAAGCAAACACTGACGAAGTGACTGAAAAGCTACCGTTAAAATAAAATATAAAACCCCTGAATAAAACATGGATATTTCGGACTGGCGGAGGTGCCACCCTTTGTTTGAGAAACGGGCTAGCCGATCAGTAGCTCTGAGGCGTATCGTCAATGACGCAGGGTTCGTTCGCCCCGCGGCCCACTTGTTCCACGTCACCTGAATTTGGTCACATTTTTGTTGTACCCTTTCTCAAACTCGCCGCCGCCGCTCGCCCGTACCAATTTTAACTCTCGGCGAGCATCGCGTGAGCTTTTCATTGGTTCAAAGACATTCTCCTACAGTCGTTTGGCACATTTTTTTGTCAGCTCGTGAAGCGTGGTGGAAAAAGTGCAGTGATATATAGATATATATATATATATATATGTATGTATTTCAAAACAAGCCATTTTGGTTTCAAAATAAAACCCTTGAAGGGCACTAAAACATCCTCGGGATGGCACCTCCCCGATTTTTAAAGGCTACAAAAACTGATCCGACATTTCTGCACGACAGAGTCGTAGAAAAAGAAACTTACTGCATGGAAAACAAAAAAGAACCTGAATATACATGAAGAAAACACTTGTTTAAAATCACCTCATGCCTGTGCTTGTTTTTCCATTCAACAAAAAAAAAGAGACTGAAATAAATGCACATAACATACTCCAAAAAATGTCATCTATAGAAATCTGCATTTGCGTCACATTCAAAACAATATAAAAATTTAACCTATATTCAAATCAAGCCTTGCAACAAACGGTTTTAAGTTGTCTCTCCTTCCACCTATCCGAACACCTGTGAGTGCGAGCGCCCTACCTTCGTACTGAATAACGGTCTGCCTGCCCGTGAATGGATAACGGTGACGCCAGAAGACCTCCTCGCACCTCATTATGAGATAAGCCATTCGACTCTCCGCTCTCTCACACCGACGGTCCTAAGAGGTTTGCACACGCCCGCCGGTTGATTGACAGATGTGAACCCCACCCACCCCGCCCGCCCCCAAGCTGAGACATAGGGACAAACACAGACAGGCAGAGACAGAGAATCGCCATATATGCAAACATCGTCAAGAAGATTATACTGTAGATGCACAGAGAAAGGATTCATATATACAGTCGGATAAAAGACTCCAGGGATGTTGCTGCTGCTGCTTTTTTTCTTTTTTTCCAAGTGGTCCCTCGAACCGAGACATCATGCATCATCATTGGCGTCCATACGTTCAGTTTTTTATTCTGTGCGTTCGGGTTTCCAACACTGTTCTCGGGGTCTGTTCACAGGTGGCCTGGACTCATTCTCAGGTGTCTCAAGTCGAACGTTTATTTCATTGGCACTTTTTGCACTTCTGTGTATTTGGGGGGGAGGGGTTGGGTTCGTGTCTTAGTAAACGTCCCGCCACGTTCCGTCCCATTGTGTCGAGCAGCGTAAATCACTCCATCCACGAATGAACGAAAAAGAGAAACAAAAAATACATTCAAGGTGAAAGAAAACAATTCTTCCTGGGGGATTTCCTTTGAAGCGACAACAACTAGTTTTTGCAATCGTGTACACGCACAAGTACACGCATTTAATGCACATGAGCGACCCAAACGAATCTGGAGTTTACAAGGGCTGAGCACCAAAAAAAAAAAAAAAAAAAAAAAAAAAGACAAAGAAAAACACTCTATTTTTACACTGTAAGTAGTCCTTTGAGAGCGCAACTTGGATGCACAAAACTCGCCGTTCAATAGCAGTTCGTTCAATAGCGAGTGTTACGGAAGCGTCGAAGACTTTTGTACTTTACAAGTACGGGACGCCAAAACAGTCCGCAAATCCGAGTCCGTTAAGCACGAAACGGCATGCACTCTCACGATGTTGACGGAAAGTGGTGCAAAGCATACGCTTTGAGAAGCGAGATGGCCTTGGCGTTCCTATGAAGGATGTGAAAAGACAACTGAAATGATTTCGGGGTCTTTCCATCTGATTAGATCTCTCAGGCCGCATGGCTCTGGTTTCCCTCTAGCAGAGGTACTGATACTGTCTGGCATTAGCACACTGCCACATTTATAGAAGCTCCTTAGATCCTCTTTCTTTGCCTATATACGAGCATGCCGGCGTGTGCAAGGAGAATGGAGGGATCAGGAACGACATGCTGACAAACGCAGTTAGGGCGCAGTATCCCAGCCTGCACCACGAGGTCCCAAATTCAGCACTGATTGTTCTTTAACATTATCCTGGAGCAACGCCCACCCCGGCGTGTCAAGTTGCAAGGAGCTGTGTACACGTGTGCATTTGATTGACGAACAGTTGAGGAACAGCAGGGCACAGTCCAGCAGAACCATCCGAGACGGACCGTATGGCGGCTCGCTGTGCCCGTTGGGAAGCCTAATGGTGCTGGACAAGCATTTTGCTGGGAGACAGAGAGTGTGAGAGCATGTGCATGTGTGTGTCAATGAGGTGGATGGAGAGGAGTGGTGGACGAGGGTGGCGGGAAGGGGGGTTTGGGGGGCGGCGGCTCACAGGCCGTTGCTGTTGCGGTGCGTGAGCGGAGGTTTGGACAGTTCCACCACATTGGTTCGGCCCTTGCCGATGACTTTGGGGGCACGACGCAGCAGCTTCTGGGCCTCGGTGAACGCTTCGGTGAGCTCCTTCTTCCACTGTACGAACTCTGGATCGCTCTGTGAGAAGAAAAACAACATTTGCGATTAATTCTCAGCTGCTTTATGATTTTTTTTCTTTAAAATACTAAAAGCTTTCAAACACTAGTGAGCTACCTAGTCGGCGCTTTTGGATGCAAAATGTTACAAATTTTGGATGCAAAATGATACAGAAAATGTCTTTCTTTTGTGAATAAGGTAATACCAGACTGCATTCTGAAAGCCAGTTATGATGTTATTTTTAAATGAAATTACTGATTGAGAAATTGTTCAGTAACATATCTTTTGCAACAATATTTTGGTTTATTAGTATGCAAATGTCAGACTGGATTGGAACCTCGAGCTTGAGGCTTGTGCATTTAATGTGAGATATTTGTATGGCACAAGCTGCCCATAAAAAGTGTTTCAAATCAGCCTTTTATGAGGTTTAATTTCAGATCAGTGTTCGCTAAGGTCTGCAAATGCATTGACACTTCTGATGCTGCTCCAGGCTCAAAAAGATAAACGTTGCTTAGAACAGAAGTTTATAGCAGCACATAGAAAAGCCCACAGAGGCCCAGCTTTTTTTTTTTTTTTTTTTAATCTTTTTTGGATTTAGTCAATTAATATTTTAATTTAATTTTATCATATATAAGAAGCACATGGTGGCTGTGCTCTCCTTTTTATGAAGTAACACAAGAGGGAACACGAAGAAAGTTTGGGCAATATGACCATAGGTATATATTACAGGAATTATGGTTATATAATAATTTATAATAATAATAAATATTATTATTATTATTATTATTATTATTACTACTATTACTATTAATAAATAACATGTTGTCAGGGCTTGTTTAGGCATAATCCAGTCAATTACATATCTTAACTTATGATCATCAAATAAATAAAATACATCATATCAGGCAAGGCTTTAGCTCTTCTGCCTTATTTGTAATTGAAATCAAAGCTTTCTTTTCTTTTTGAGAAAAACAAAACCGTAATATAACAGTAACATACACTAGGTAACATAAATCATTGTGTATTGTTATTATCAATTATATTAATCTCAGTTAATTTAATATTATCATATAAGGTTGAACTCAAGAGTTAATAATAGACCTTGCAGTATCTGCAAAACGTTAATTATTTTACCAAAATAAGAAGGATCATACAAAATGCATGGTTTTTTTTTTTTATTTAGTATTGACCTGAATAAGATTTTTCACATAAAAGACGTTTACATATAGTCCACAAGAGAAAATAATAGCTGAATTTACAAAAATTACTCAAAAGTTCACATACACTTGATTACTAATATTGTGTTGGTACCTGAATGATCCACAGCTTTGTTTTTTGTTTAGTGATAGTTGTTTATGAGTCACTTGTTTGTCCTGAACAGTTAAACTGCCTAATCCTTTAGGGCCCACGAAGTTTTTTTTCTTTTTAAAGATTTATTTTTGGCGTTTTTTTTTTTGTTTTTTTTTGATAGGAGAGTAGTGAGGCAGGAAATGAAGTGGGAGAGAGGGCAGACGGGATTGGGAAAGGTCCACAAGCTGGGACTCGAACACGGGACGCCCAAAGTGCAAAGGCCGGCAGGTCCCACAAAATCTTTTTTTTTTTTTTTTTTTTTTTAGCACTTTTGTGTATTTGAGTTCACAATGTCTGTATAATTTTAAGATTAATTTTTTCACACTGAGGACAACTGAGAGACTCATATGCAACTATTACAGTTGGTTCAAACGCTCACTGATGCTTTAGAAGAAAAACAACATGCATTAGGAGCCAGGGGTGTAAACTTTTGAACGGAATGAGGATGTGTACATATTTCTTATTTTGCCTAAATATCATATATTTTTTTAATTTAGTACTGCCCTTCAGAAATGACAAAAGATACTTACATGTTTCCCAGAGGACAAAATAAGTCCTTGATCTTTAAATTCAAAAAGTTTTCACCCTCGGCTCTTAATCGTTTTCCCTTCTGAATCAGTGAGCATTTCAAGTCCCTCAGTTGTCCTCAGTGTGAAAAGATGGATCTCAAAGTCATACAGTCATTGTTGGAAAGGGTTCAAATACACAAAAATGTTAAAAAAAGTCAATTTTTATAAATTCAACTATTATTTTCTCTTGTGGACTATATGTAAACGTCTTTTATGTGAAATATCTTATTCAGGTCAGTACTAATAAAAAAATAACATGATTTTGTTTGATCCCTCTTATTTTGGTAAAATAATTAACATTTTGCAGATTCTGCAAGGTGTATGTAAACTTTTGACTTTAACTGTTTGTGGCCATAGAATAGTGCTTTACTTTTTCTGCCTTAATTTTGTGACTGAAAAAAATAGCTCTTTTTTAAGAAAAGCAAGACCATACATTAACAGTAACAGACTATATAATATTTATTATTAATTGTGTATTATTATTAATTATAATATTTAATCTTATCTATTTCCCTGCTAAACAAAATTTTCTCATTTTTCCTCCTGAATGAGTCCAGAATCTCTCAATCAATAACAGGTGAGGAACAAGCAATCTCATATGTAAGCAGATGCATATGAAGCAATGAGATTATTAACAATAAACAGCATATAAATTTAAAAAAACTGCCTAATGTTACTGAGTGAGATGTCGATCCACAAAGTGGTACAGGACTGTGAAGCTTTTGAGCATTGATGGAAGTGATCTACTGCATCTTTGCTTTGATTATCCTACTGAATATGATCCAAATGCAATATTTGATAAAAACGTGATTTTCTCAGCTTTTTGCTCAAAATATTGCATTTTTTATGAATCTTACCTCTTTTGTTTAAAAGTAAAGGCTCTGTTCTTTATTTTCCTGTATGTTCAGATATTCATACAGCAAACTATTCTGAAAATTATTTTTTGAAACTTTTTTCAAAAACGCTGGAGAGGAAAGACTTAAATACTAAATGTGTGACTTTTGTTAAATTAGACTTTGACTGATTTTACATTTAGTCATGTATTCACTTATAATAAGACAACTCACTCGAGTTTGAAAAAGAGGCATAGGGAACAATAAAAGTGAAGCAAGACAATACGAAAGCAAAAGGGGAAGAGAGAAACCCACGACGAGACGGTGAGAACAGCATGAAGGTGCCCTACCTCGCACTGCAGGACAAACTGTTTCCCTCCTTTGATCCTCAGCAGGATGCACTTTTTGTCCTTGATCTGCGTCTCCTCCACAGTCACGATCTGCTCCATGGTCAGCAGGTTTTGCTGGGGGGAGGAAAGACTAATTAGTGCGTCCCTGTAAGAGTCTTCTCACAGACTATCCTACTGTGTTCGAGAGGAACACGCCATGCTACCTGCAAGCTCTGGGCGGGTGGGATTTTACCCTATGCCTGAGGTATACGCATATATCGGCGTCACTTACGCTGTGGCAGAAATTCTAGAGGTTGTCTGGGGCTACGAGGGAGCAGAGACACGGATGACAAGCTGTTCTTGTACTCAATAAATCAGCTGTGGTACAACAGGCTGCAGACGTAGCATCTCATGTAACCGTCTGATCGCGGATACCTGATTCCCATCAGGCTGAAGGATAATGGAAGTCATTTCACTTCAGTACAAACATTTATCCTCTAAATGACACGTACCACATTCAGTCGGGTTTTTTTTTTTTTTTTTAAAGACCTTGATTTAAAGTACTTTTCTCTGTGAAGACAGACATCTAGTGTTTTTTTTGTTTTGTTTTTTTTACATAAGGATCCTTTTGTTCACTGTTCAGCAGAACAGAAAATGAATTTTAAATAATGCGGTGCAACAACAAAGCTTGTTTGTTTATCACTGTATAAATATGATTTATGCATCCCATAGATCATATTTATGCAACGATAAACAAACAAATAAATAATTACAATTTTTATTTTTATTATATTATGTTAGGCATGTCAGAAAAGTTTTCACTAAAAAATTCTTGGAAAAATGTATATACTCTGCCGTCCAAAAATTTGGTTTGCTTTTTTGAAGAAGTTTCTTTTGCTCACCAAGGCTGCATTTATTTGATCAAAAATCCAGAAAAAAACTAATATTGTAAAACATTATTTCAATGTAAAATGACTATTTTATAGAATGCAATTTATTTCTGTGATGCAAAGCTGAATTTTCAGCATCAATACTCCAGTCTTCAGTGTCACATGATTCAGAAATCATTGTAAATGCTGATTTATTATGAATGTTGAAAACAGTTGTGCTGCTTAATATTTAGTTGGAACCTGTGACACTTTTTTCAGGATTCTTTAAAAAAACAAAACAAAACAAAAAAAAAACAGCATTTACTTAAAATAGATATGTTTGTCGTCAGTAAATTAGTGTTAGCAAAGAAAAGATTTTTATTTTAAATAAATGCTGTTCTTTTTAACTTTTTTATTCAAAGAATCCTGAAAAAATACTACAGGCTCCAAAAAAAATATTGATAATATCCAACATTGATAATAAAAGTAATAAATTAGCATATTAGAATGATTTCTGAAGGATCATGTGACACTGAAGACTGGAGGCTGATGAAAATTTATTTTTCCATCACAGGAATAAATTATATTTTAAAATATATTAAATAGAAAAACATTATTTTAAACTGGAATAATATTTCATAATATTTTTCTCTATTTTTGACCAAGTAAATGCAGCCTTGATGAGCATAAGATAATAATAATAAAAAAAAAACACATTAAAAATCTTACTTTTAAATGGCAGTGTAAATAAATTAAATAAAAATAAATAAATAAAATCTAGTCAATTAATTTTTACTAAAAATATCATACAAGTTACAAATATAAATAAATATATTTTTCCAGCTGCCAGAACATATTAATTTTCAATACACTGGATTAGAACATAAAACTAAGGATGTACAGATTATTAGTGCTATATTATTACATTCAAAGTAATATTATATAAACTAAGATTATATACATAATTTTACATATATTAAGGTTGGGCTATATGACTACATTTTATTTTAAATATTAAATCACCATGTAATAATGGCAATTTTTGGGTTATTTAGTAAATTCAATATAAAAAAAAAAAAAATTAGTATTAAGTTTTATTAAACTAAAAGTACGTATAAAGTTCAAAAACACTACATAGGGCTATAAAATCAAATAATTAATGAATGAATGAAAATTAAAGCCAGACTGATTTCCTAAAATTGAGAACACTGAACAACTGCAATGTAGTCAAGTATCACATGCATCACAGCTTTCAAATCTGACTTGCGAGTGGCCTCTCTTTTTTTCCCCATTTCCATGCATCTCCTCTCCAGCATGTTCCACAGGAAGTGCATTTACCCTTCAGATCGGAGATTCAGAAACTCCGGGAGTTAAAAATGCAGGAAACTGGCGAAATCTGCACTTCTTAATCTTAGTTACAGATCAGGGCAGAAACTCTCTGGCCCCAGGGAACCTGCAGTGACCTACTTCTGCATTATCTGAGCGCAAACGCAATCAGCTTCCTCCGGATGGGAAAAGACTGAGGTTTGCTTTAGCGGTGGAAAGAAGCAGAGGATGTTAAAAGGGAGAAGTGGGCATCTCAACGGTTCAGGCTGCAGGTGAACCTGCGTCACTATGGGAATTTCGGAGCAGGGTGGAGCACGATGTTGGGCGTATGCTAATCTCTAAAGTGATGTGATTCCTCCTCGCCTTTTTCTTAGAATAGTTCTTGATACTTCCAGTTCTGCAATGGACAATGAAACTTAAAGCAGAGGAGGAATCAGCTAATCAAATGCACCAGACTCACCTTGAATTTACGTTTTTTTAACGTTCTAGTCCAATGTTCCTACAGCGTAGGGACACACAGGCATGTTCATTCTCAAAAAATGTTTTCTTTAACCCTTTATACAGATGCTAACAGTAAAGAAAACAAAAACACTCACCCGAGACTCTCCTTCACCTCTCCATTCGACACGATTGGGGAATAGGTAGAAATACCGCCGCTGCCACTGTGTCAGGAAGGGGTTTCCTAGCTTTAACATGTAGCCGTGCATGATACAGTCCTTTCCCAGCGCATAGTCTGCACAAAGACCACAAACACATAATGCTCAATGTCATTTTGGAATAATTGTACGTATCTTTGGGACATTCTCATTTGTATTCAGGGGTTTAAGTGCATAACGCTGAAACCCTATTGTATTTGTAAGAATGATGAAGGATCAGTGATCTCCACGTACAACTGATCGTGGTTTGCAGAGCAAACCATAAGTCGTAGAGATTTGAAACTTGGAGGGATGGTAGTACTCACACCACCTAAAATGTGACCAAGGCTCGCCCCAGTCGGCCTGATGGGGGTGCTACAGCGAAAAAAAGTATGAAAACGCTCATAACTCCTCAACCGTCAGCCGCAGGCTCAAGTATTTTATATCGTTTGTATTTCGAATTTTTTGAAAACCCTACTTGTGCGAACTAGTCCTAGGTTTTTCGCTCAATCAGAACCAAACCGGTCCAGAAAGATTCTCTGGAGAGCAGATATCAAAAATTATCAAAAAAAGTTGAACTTGACTCACCCGTCGCAAAGGGACGCTAAACGTTTGAAAGGGTAAAATGCCTGTAACTCCTGAAGGAATGGGCCAAACTCAAAACACTTATGTAAGAGCTAAATTTAAGGTCACAAAAAAAAGTTGTGGAGCTTGGCCACTTGGTGGCGCTATAAAAGGGAAAATATTTAAAAAATTGTTATAACTGCACAACTATTTATTCCATCAACATGAAAATCTTTGTGCACGGTCTTGGTCTGAAGTGCCACAAGTGTCTACAAGGACATTTGTGTATCTCAAGAAACGTGGGCGATGAAATTTGAGCATCTGTTAGACAAGGTCAATAGAGAGAGAAAGACACCCTATGATGTGATGTCACCCCTGCAGCTCGTTCAAACACACAGGACAACCCGAAATGTTCCGAAGTTCCACAAAAACGCAGACGAAATCGCGGAGTTCATTCATAAAAATGGATTTACTTTATAATGCGGAATGCTACGGAATTTGTAAATTTTTGAATTAATAAATCAAAAGTAGGCCTGTCACTTAACTCAAATCATGATATAGACTAGTGTCTCTGAATATTAAAATGCAAAAACATTTTAAATATGAATCCTACATGTTCGGCTTGCGTCTGTATATGTATGTGCGTGTGTGTATATATATATATATATATATATATATATATATATATATATATATATATATATATATATATATATATATATATATATATATATATATATATATGGCAGTAACACGGTTTTATTTACATCACAGAACAGCAGCAGGAGTCCGATTTAATTTATCAAGTGAGGAGAGTGAGTCGAGCTGACTGACAAGATGAGGGAGGTGAGAAAGACAAGGTGATGGCAGAAGAAACGAAAGGCAAAATCGCCTGTTTGGCAATATTTTGGATTTCGAAAAGCCTGTTGTCTTTTGGCCTTTACCTAAGATGATTTTGGAAGCTTTTTTTAAACCTTTGTTTCTTTTTTTATTTGATTCCAGTGTTTGCTGCTTTTTACTTCATTTTAAACTTTGTGTATTTTATATATATATATATTTTTTTAAATTTTATATCAACGCGTATGCCATGTCGTAAAGTTTTGGATTAATAAATCAAAAGTAGGCCTGTCGCTTAATTTAAATCATGATATAGACTAGTGTCTGTGAATATTAAAATGCAAAAATACATTTTAAATATGAATCCTACATGTTCGGCTTACCTCTGTATATATGACAGTGACACGGTTTTATTTACATCACAGAACAGCAGCAGGAGTCCGATTTAATTTATCAAGTGAGGAGAGTGAGTCAAGCTGACTGACAAGATGAGGGAGGTGAGAAAGACAAGCCGATGGCAGAAGAAACGAATCTAAGATGATTTAGGAAGCTTTTTTAAAACCTTTGTTTCTTTTTTTATTTGGTTCCACAGTGTTTGCTGCTTTTTATTTCATTTTAAACTTTGTGTATTTTATATATCTTTTTTTATTTTACATCAACGTATATGCCGCACCTCCAAACTTTCTTATTCATTTTGCGATTAAATGTATGTTTCTCATTTTTTGGTGCCACAGTGTTTGCTGATTTTTAGTTTGTATACCTAGGCTATTTAAATTTTGTGTAGCCTAAGTAAATTCTATGAGTCTGACGTTGTATTTTGTTGTTGCTTGAATTAAATCCATGACAAATTGCCACTAATTTGAAAGTGAAAGTAAAATGCGCACAGCGCTTTAAGAAGTTATTTAAAAGCGAAGCAAAGCGAAAAACCCAAACAAACTATTGCTTGACACAGAATTGCTATAACAGGGTCGTTTAGAAAAGAGGCTTGTCCAGATTTACCCAAAATCCTATAAAGCCTAAAGGAAAACTCAAAACTTCACAAAACCTGAATGCGACAGGCGATTCTAAACAAGCATACAAAATGTTAAGGGGATCGGACCACAGCTGGTGCTATAACAGTCATAACAGTTAAAAAACAAAATATTTCTATGGTAAATTACCTGGATTTACCTTAAATGCTTTTTAGAAATCACTGATTTAGGTGGTTAAAAGCTTTCTAAATGTCTTGAATGAATGTCTTTTTTTCATACATGCTTAAATGCATTAAAGAGCTTGAACCTGGTAGTCGCTGCTTGCGGGCTATATTTATTATATTTTTTTGTAAAGAAAGCCACATTTGGATCACTTTGGGTCATCAATTCCTTTTAACTCCCGTGCTTGTATCTTGAAGTTGTGACGCACACCATTAATTCAGTGTTTGCTAAATTACACGGCTCTTTCAGATCTATTTCTGACCATCACACAGTCGGTCATGTGATGGGTGCTCTGTCTTTCCCTTGAGGGAAGCATGTGGCACCAGCACTGCACGACAAGTACGAAGGGTTCAATCCCCTCTTCGAGGTCGCTGACGGAACTGACGCCGGACCCGTGAAAGTCGATTAGCTGACGTCAGTCCAGGTCTTTAATTCATGCTGGAGAATGTGGCACTACCGTAGCAGATGCCGTTTGCTTCTCTCGGCACCACAGTGTGAAATTACTGCTTGTCAATTCTGTAGACGGCTTGTGATTTAACGCAAACTGGAGTTTCCAGCAGAAAGCATTATCTTTTGGACCGGCTTAAAACCTGGGTAAATGACCGAGCGCCGCAGACGACGCGACGCCTGGAGCGGCCGTTCATTAGGGTTTCATGACTCTCTGTAAGTCCAAAATACAGGACACTCCCAAGGAACTCGCTACAGTAGTCAGAAAATGAGAGTCTGCCGAATAAGAGCAAACAGGATGTTTACAAACAGCATTCTGCAAACAGCTGTTCTGTGTACATTGTCATGACACCTCTCACTAGTCACAAACTTAGTGTTTATAAAAGATTTCTTTAAGTAATATAATTTTCTAAATATCTTTTTACTACTAAGGCAGCTATCAAGTTAGCTTATTAGTGGACTAATTTCACAAAGCAATATCAGGATTCAAAACCAAGTAATAAGCTACATTACCAGTCAAAAGTTTTTGGACAGTAAGATTTTTATTTTTTTTTATTTTTTTTTAAGAAGTCTCTTCTGCTCACCAAGCTTGCATTTATTTGATACGAAGTACAGCAAGAACATTGAAATCTTGAAAAAAATTTACTATTTAACATAACTATTTTCTATTTAAATATGTATTAAAATGCAATTTATTCCTGTGATTTCAAAGCTGAATTTTTAGCATCATTACTCCAGTCACACGATCCTTCAGAAATCATTCTAATATTCTGATTTGCTGCTTTAAAAACAAGTACTAAACTGTTTTAAATATTGATAATAATAATAATAATAAAAAAAAAGTTTCTTTGACAGCAAATTTGCAGCTTTGATCACAGGAATAAATTACATTTTTTAAATATATTCAAAAAGAAAGCAGCTATTTTAAATAGTAAAAATATTTCACAATATTACTATTTTTGCTGTATTTTGGATCAAATAAATGCAGGCTTGGTGAGCAGAAGAGATGTCTTTAAAAAAAAAATTAAAAATATTACTGCCCCAAAACTTTTGACTGGTAGTATACATGTATAAAAATTTTGAAGTAGACAAAATTATGAAATAATTAAATATAAATTTTCACTACCAATTAATGTTTAGGGTAAGAAAGTTTGTTTTAATAAATAATTTTTTTTTTTAAATAAATTATTTCAGCATTAAATTGATAAAAAGTTACAGTAAATACATATATAATGTTACAAAAAGAATTTTATTTCAAATAAATGCTGTTCTTTTGAACTTTCTATTCAAATAAATCTTAAATTAAGTATTAAAATGATTTCTGAAGGATCATGTGACATTGAAGACTGGAGTAATAATGCTGAAAATTTTGCTTGCAATCACAGGAATAAATTATATTTTAAAATCTATTAAAATTGAAAACAGTTCTTTTAAATTGTAATAATGTTTCACAATATTACTGTTTCACTGTTTTGTATCAAACAAATGCAGCCTTAATGACCAAAAGATATTTTTAAAAAAAACATTAAAAATCGTATTTACCCTAAACTTATGAATATTGTTTCAAAAACATATAAATACATAAAATATACAATATCTGAATATTAAGCCACAATATATTCATGAGAATTAGGGAGGAAATGTGCAGAAAAAAAAAAAAAAAACTATATGCCATATCTCACCCTCTTCGTGGCCTTGTTGCTTGTTTTTGGCCCGCTTGCGCGCCTCATTTTTATCTGTGTCGCTATTAACGGCATCATACACCGTTTCGGCCACCTCCTGCTGCCAGCGCTCGGAGATCACCAGTGGAAAGTTCTTATAGAGCTCCTGATCACTGTCAAGCAGCTGAGAGAGACACATAAAGATGATAGTTACCTTCAATTCAGACAGTCTCATCCTGTCTAAAGTACACAAGTTGCAATGTAGACCAGACTTTATGCTTGAAGTCAAATTCAGGCTACAAGGGAGTAATTTAACATGCTCACAGCATAGTGGAAAATTCCTCCAGATTTCAAAGCATGAAACACAAGCTCAAGTGCTCTTAGATTTTATACGGTTCTCTCAGTGCTGGACGCAATCTTGGCTGCACTTGAAAAACTACTAAGTAGTCTACTTTGATGGTCACTGGGCTGAAGCAAAGACATCAGCCTTGAGCATCAAGTGGAATAAGTGAAAAGTTTGGTCCCACGGTTACTGGTTTTACCTTAATTCCCTTGGTGTCTTCCTCATCGAACGAGCCGATGTCAAAGGCGTCTGCAGCGTTGACTTCTCCTCTGGGGGGAATGAGGGGTGGCGGGTACTGCAATCAAACAGAAGATGCAGAGAATATCAAATGAATCCTTTGAAAAACAATTATGGGAGGAATGTGCAAAACGCAATATTTTCAGATTAAATATATAATTATTTGCAGAATTAAAGCACATCAGGAACCAATCAAATTGGTTGGTCATATATTGATGTTAAAAACATCAACAGAGTGCAACAGTGCCTGTCCACTTTTTTTTTTTTTTTTAGCAGTGATGGTTTCCAAGTATTTCTTCCATTCACTCATCCCAGTGTCTAAATTAAATCATTATACAGGGGTTGGACAATGAAACTGAAACACTGGCCAATTTAGTGTTGGAGGGTTCATGGACAGATTTGATCAGCCTGGTGGCCAATCTTCATTGATTGCACATTCCACCAGTCAGAGCAGAGTGTGAAGGTTTAATTAGCAGAGTAATAGCACAGTTTAGCTTAAAATATTGCAATGCACACAACATTATGGGTGACACATCAGAATTCAAGAGAGGACAAATTGTTGGTGCTCGTCTCGCTGGTGCATCTGTGACCAAGACAGCAAGTCTTTGTGATGTTTCAAGAGCCACGGTATCCAGGGTAATGTCAGCATACAACAAAGAAGGACGAACCACATCCAACAGGAGTAACTGTGAACGCAAGAGGAAGCTGTCTGAGAGGGATGTCCGGGTGCTAACCCAGATTGTATCCAAAAAACATAAAACCACAGCTGCCCAACTCACTGCAGAATTAAATGTGCACCTCAGCTCTCCTGTTTCCACCAAAACTGTTCGTCGGGAGCTCCACAGGGTCAATATACATGGCCGGGCTGCTATAGCCAAACCTTTGGTCACTCGTGCCAATGCCAAACGTCGGTTTCAATGGTGCCAGCAGCGAAAATCTTGGACTGTGGACAATGTGAAACATGTATTGTTCTCTGATGAGTCCACCTTCACTGTCTTTCCCACATCTGGGAGAGTTACGGTGTGGAGAAGCCCCAAAGAAGCGTACCACCCAGACTGTTGCATGCCCAGAGTGAAGCATGGGGGTGGATCAGTGATGGTTTGGGCTGCAATATCATGGCATTCTCTAGGCCCAATACTTGTGCTAGATGGGCGCGTCACTGCCAAGGACTACCGAACCATTCTGGAGGACCATGTGCACCCAATGGTTCAAACATTGTATCCTGAAGGCAGTGCTGTGTATCAGGATGATAATGCACCAATACACACAGCAAGACTGGTGACAGAGTGGTTTAATGAACATGAAAGTGAAGTTGAACATCTCCCATGGCCTGCATAGTCACCAGATTAAAATATTATTGAGCCACTTTGGGGTGTTTTGGAGGAGCGAGTCAGGAAACGTTTTCCTCCACCAGCATCACGTAGTGACCTGGCCACTATTCTGCAAGAGGAATGGTTTAAAATCCCTCTGGCCACTGTGCAGGACTTGTATCTGTCATTCCCAAGACGAATTAAATCTGTATTGGCCGCAAAAGGAGGCCCTACACCATACTAATAAATTATTGTGATCTAAAACCGGGCGTTTCAGTTTCATTGTCCAACCCCTGTAAGTTATGAAGCAAGTGAACCAGCTACAAGATGAATTACAACATTACAAACTTTGATTTGAAGAAAAAAAAAAAAAAATCATTAGAAAGTCACATGTCTGTGTACTTAATGGATTTAAAAATGATGGAGAACTATAAAACTATTCATATAAAGTTGATTATATACATAGAAACAATAAATCTGACTTTTTTTTTTTTTTGCAAAAATGCACATTTGAAATAAATATACACTGCACATAGTGTGACCCAATAAATAATAATATCAATAATGGTATTCTTTAGTTATTTTATTATTATTTATTATTTTAGTTAATATTATTATTATAAATAATAATATTAAAATATCAAAAAGTTTGATGATACTATTATATTTAAAAAATAATAATTAATATTTAATAAAAATGCAATAATTTTATAGTACACTTAAAAAATACAAGGCTAATATTTACATTTTCGTTTCATTTTGTGTTTATTTTTAATGTTTTTTTTAAACCTAAAATCAGCAAGCTTCTATTTTGGCAGGTTGAGGGCAAGCAAGTTTATGCTCTGCCAGGTTTAACGCTGCCAAGCAAAGTGTGCCAGTAAATGAAATGTCACAGTTTTGCATATTTGCTCTGAAACCGGTAACGCGCAGCCTAGATTAATGCTTTCAGTTCGAATAGAAATCTTATATAGTATTACAGTTAGTCGATCTGAAAAGGTGATCATGCATTAACAGCTGGAAATTATGTGGGTATGCAAATGAGCGGTCTGAACTTATTTACAGTGCATTTTATCTGTGCACCCATGTATACATACAGATGAAGTCAAAAGTTTACATACACCTTGCAGAATTTTCAAAATGTTAATTTTACCAAAATAAGAGAGAGCATACAAAATGCATGTTGTTATTTTATTTATTTATTTTTTTATTTGGTACTGACCTGAATAAGATTTTTCACATAAAAGACGTTTACATATAGTCCACAAGTGAAAATAGTAGTTGAATTTATAAAAATTGCCCTGTTCAACTTTACATACATTTGATTCTTAATTCGGTGTTGTTAACCAAACAATCCACAGCTGTTTTTTTTTAAGTGACAGTTGTTCATGACTCCCTTGTTTGTCCTGAACAGTCAAACTGGCCACTATTCTTCAGAAAAAATCTTCAGGTCCCACAAATTCTTTAGTTTTTCAGCATTCTTGTGTGTTTGAACCCTTTCCAACAATGACTGTATGATTTTGAGATCCATCTTTTCATACTGAGGACAACTGAGGGACTCATATGCAACTATTACAGAAGGTTCAAATGATCAGTGATGCTTTAGAAGGAAAAACCATGCATTAAGAGCCGGGGGTGTAAACTTTTCAACAGAGTGAAGATGTGTACATTTTTCTTATTTTGCCTAAACATTTTTAAATGTAGTACTGCCCTTCAGAGGCTACAGAAGATATATACATGTTTCCCAGAAGACAAAATAAGTTAAAGTAAATTTACCCTGATCTTCAAATTCAAAAAGTTTAATGCATTGTGTTTTCTTCTGAAGCATCAATGAGCATTTGAACCTTCTGTAATAATTGCATATGAATCCCTCAGCTGTCCTCAGTGTGAAAAGGTGGATCTCAAAATCATACAGTCATTATTGGAAAAGGTTCAAATACACGAAAATGCTGAAAAAACAAAGAATTTGTGGGACCTGAAGGATTTTTTTGAAGAACAGCAGGCGGTTCAACTGTTCAGGACGAACAAGGAACTCAGGTCAGTGCTTAATAAAAAATAAAATGAATTTTGTATGATCTCTCTTATTTTGCTGATGTAAACTTTTGACTTCAACTGTAGCGTGCATTTTAACAGCAACGCAAGTCTGACTCGATTACGTCATTTGTGCTTGTGGGTGTGAATGTGAACTGCTTCAGTAAAATAACCACTGAACTCACAGTATGTTTGTCTTTAAAGGTTACAAGTTATTGTTAAAAATCAACTCCCCTATGGATAAAATGAGCGGAGCTTTTACTTGCGGAACTGTTGCATTCCATAAGCTCAATGACTATGACCTTTTATGTCAGAAAACTCTATAAAAATAAATAAATAAATAAATAAAAATCCTCATAACACAGAGATCTACACATTTCACTAATGGGAACACTGCACACAGGAAGTGATTTGAGGTCTGACAGTAATTGTCTTATGAAAATGTATCGTCAAAGGCTTGGCTTCATGCTTTGATGGCAGTTCCGATGGTGCTGTAAAGGGGATGAAATTAAGAGTCACAACTTCCTAGAGAGGGTTTTAGTATGCTAACAGCCACTGTCAGCACTCTAACACACTCTCCGCGATGCTGCTCATCTAAATTCATGCCTTTTAAAGCAGCAGCACTAAAAAGAAAAAGAAAAAATCCAAAGCTTGCTAATCGATGGTTGGATAACTAGTCCATCAGCTGGACTCCAAATCAGATCAGTTATAAATTGCAATTACGCAAAACCTCTTATCTATCAGACGATAGCGATATGACGACTTTAGCAAGGCTTCTTAATGGGGCTAATACTAAAAACAAGGTCGAAGGACTCACCTTCTGAAGATAAACCTGCTGCCAATCGATTCCCTTGAAGAACACATGCTCCTTTACCTCTGACGCCCTACAGAGCGTAAAAGAGATCACGTTTAAGTCAAATACATTTGTAAAGTGCTTTTCACATTACACAGGGTTTCACAGTGGCTTTACAGAATGTTTCTAATATCTTAACATTTTCATGCCTTATAGTTGCATTAAGCATAAGTACACTGTATGCATGCAGAAAAAGTTGGACAAAACATTTATTTAACGAGTTAGGTGATAATAGTTATATCTGACAACAAACCTGCTATACAGGTATAGCTATATGTTGCTTTGCAGGAGTATACTGTACACATTAAGGCAAAATAGGATGTATATCAACCATTGCCACTTCTGACCAGCAGGTGTCAGCAATTCAGAACGGGCTGCAAGTAATTCCCAGCATACCCTTCTGTCTTTTATAAGACTAAATGCTTTCAGAGAGTTGCTTCATTTGGACAAGAGGAAACAAACTGTTTTTTACTCATTTGTACAGTTCACTACAAACCAAATACACATTCGTCTAGACAGATGTCTGATTTTGAAGACTTACCCCCGACCCAGACACCCTAATCTTTTGGCGACGTCTCGCTGTAAGAGTCCTTCCAAGAGGGACTTGAGCTCAGGTGAGAAGGAGTCAGGCAACTCCACATTCTGACGAGAGAGAAGGAACAGGAAGCGGCTCATGAGTTTGACTGGCATCTCGTTAAACACAACTTTATGCCGTGTCAGCCTGTGTTTGACTTTCACGAGATGTTTGCTTTTGTTTCATTAGCTTTCCTCATCAGTTACACTGAACATTCATTAGTAAAATGCAAATATACAAGAACGGCAAACTTCTCAGTAGCCGTCCAGATCAACAGAGCTTTAACAGTAACCAGCGCTTAACGGTATTTAAATATCCTCACAATCATACAAATGAATGCGAGGACAGCCAAAACAATTCTCTTACGTAACGGGCAGCGCTGACTGCACATTCAAATCAAGGTCAATGTTCACCAAAGTCACAGTAAATGCATGCAAACAAACTTCATTCAGTTCAGGCTGTCAGGTACTGTCACTGTAACATTGAACTTTAAATAACAGGGCATTGCATTATAGAAGCTAAGGTTTTCTGAGTGGTAGCTTGTTGCTATGTACTTGTGAGTGTGCTTGAGTCAAAAGAGTCCAACTTGGGTTCCTCATTCAATGAAAAGTCTATGGGATTTTTTCCCCATCTGTTTCAAAGGTGCCACTGTTATAAAGTACCATTCAAAAGGGTCAGGTAAGGGATTTTTTTTATTTAATTAAAAAGTAAAAATATACATACACAGTACCAGTCAAAAGTTTTTTAATGTCTCTTTAAAGAAGTCTCATCTGCTCACGAAGACTGCATTTATTTGATCCGAACAGCAAAAACAGCAAAAAGCAAAAAGTGTGAAATTTTTAAAGCTCAGTTTTTAGCAGCATTACTCCAGTCACATTTTTTTAGATTTCTTTGATGAACAGAAAGTTCAGAAACAGATCTTTTGTAACATTATAAATGTCTTTATCATTAATTTTGATCAATTTAAAGCATCCTTGCTAATTAAAAGCATTCATTTCTAAAATTTCCTTCCAAAAAAAAAAAAAAAAAAAAAAAAAGTGTGTATAACGTTACAAAATAGCATTTACCTAAAAATAGAAATTTCTGTAAAATTATAAATGTCTTTATCATCACTTTTAAGCAATTAAAGCATCCTTGCTGAATAAAAGATATAAAATTTAAAAAAAAAGGAGATAAGTGCTGATCTTTGGATTTTTATTCATCAAGGAATCCTGAAAAAATTTACTCAACTGTTTTAAATATTAATAATAATAATAATAATAACAACAACAACAACAACAACAACAACAACAACAATAAATGCTTCTTGAACAGCAAATCAGCATATTAGAATGATTTCAGAAGTATCATTTGACACTGAAGACTGGAGTAATGGTGCTGAAAATTTTGCTTTGATCACAGAAATAAATTACATATTAAAACATTGTAATTTATGTACAACAGACAACAGTTATTTTAAATAGTAAAAATATTTTCACAAAATTCTGGTTTTGCTGTACTTAGGATCAAATAAACGCAGGCTTGGTGAGCAGAAAAACATAAATCTTTTGACTGGTAGTGTATAATATTAAACTGATCATCAAATCAACATACTGAAATGATTTCAGAAGGACGATGTGAGACTAAAGACTGGAGTAATAACACTGAAAATTCAGCTTTGCATAAATTACATTTTAAAATATATTCAAATAGAAAACAGTTTTTTTAAATTGTAACAATATTTAGCACTATTTCATTATTTCTGATCAAATTTATGCGTCCTTAGTGAGCATTAGAGCCTTCTTTAAAAAAAATAAAAATAAAAAAATAAAAAATCTTACCAGCTCTAAACCTTTTAATGCTAGTTTATGTTGGCCAGTGAACCTCTGTGAAGTTTTACAGTCCAATCTTAATTAAATCTGATCAGACTATAAAACAGCTTATTTTACAAGATACCTTCTAAATCCTTGAATAATGAAAGCTGGAGATAATTTTCCCTGTGAGGTCGGCATCCAAAAATAAACCTTAATAGTTAAATTATTGACAGAATTGCTCTGCGTTCACTGGAACAGCTTTATTTCACCAGAAAAAAAAAAAAGATTCGCTTTTGGACATCATTTAAAAAAAAAAAAAAAAAAAAAGAACTTTGAACATTGTGTCAACACTGTCAGTCTTGGCCCATAATCTTTGTGTTCCAGTTTTTACAAACAAAACACGATCATCCTGTCCGTCAGAAGAAAACTGTTTAACGTCTCTGCCGGGTGCACACCTGCTTGGACACCGAAGACCTTTTACTGCTGATTTCTGACTAGAAGTCATAGAGAGAAAAATAAAGTCTGACATGTTTCTGAACAAGCTACTTGGTACTCTAATAAGAATTTTTAAAAAATGCATTTATAATTGACATTTGCACTGACTTCATCTAAGCTCCACAATGTATTTTTGGGAATGCTTTGATTTTAATCAAAACAAGATGTCTCAGATAGTAGTATAATTTTGCCTTGGGATCACTGACGCTTGAGACTCACTTGAGACTTCATTTTGAAGGGAAACCACAAAATCAGCATTAAAAACAAGTGACTTCCTTTCTGGTGACTGTACAACAGTCAAGAGCGTGGCACCACGATGAGGACTAAATTACTGTGATGGTGAGAGGAGGACAGTAAATGCAAAGCGTGGATGCAAATTCCTCTCCATTAGCATTCCCTTGTTAAACATGGTGGGTGTAAAGGCACAGGTGCTCCTGTGATGAAACGTTCCCTCCTCACTTCCATGGAAAGCTGTGGCGCGTTTATCCAGCTCCTGTTTCACAGCAATATCAGTCAATCGGCATAACAGAGCTCGCTCCCGTCTCAACTGATTGTACTTTGACAGCGTTTGTAGATAAGATTCACTTTAAGTCTCTTAAGCTATAACTAAGAACTGGGTGGTTTCTTAAATGTTACAGGTAGTTGCAACTGGCTTATTTTTTCCGATGGGACTCTTTTATCTCTCATATATGGGAGGATGTGTAAAGGTACATGAAGGCAAACAACAGAATGACGCCGCTTTGGTTTCTTACCATGGTAAGGGTCATTCGGTCGATCTCATGTTTGTCTTTGGTCTTGTGCTGTCTGAATGGACTGTGCCTGCAAGAAAAGAAACAGAGTGCATGCAACTGAACACTGAGTGCTCCGCCTCGCAATGTCATACAGAGGACACAGGTATTAACATGTAGGCGTAAGGGGGGTTTCCATGAGAAAGTTTCAGTCTCATTGGTCGTGAGACACAAGCATCTTACAGTCCCGTCAATTTGGTGTAAAGCAACAGTTGAGATGGATCAGCATCCATTATTTAAATAATATGAAAACGTTAATATGAAATAAAAATAGAAATAGTATAGGGGAAAAAAAAAACAAGTTAAAAACTAGAGGAATAAAAAAAAAAAAAAAAAAAAAAAAAAACACTACCAGTTTAAAAGATTTTTAATGTTTTTTAAGAAGACTCTTCTGCTCACCAAGCCTGCATTTGTTTGATCCAAAATACAGCAAAAGCTGAAATATTATGAAATATTTTTGCTATTTAAAATAACTGCTCTCTATTTCAAAATATATTTATATATTTTTATATATTTTCAGCATCATTGCGAGTCTTCAGTGTCACATAATCCTTCAGAAATCATTCTAATATACTGATTTGCTGTTCAAGAAACATTTCTTTTTTTATATATAACCAATATTTAAAACAAATTTTTTCAGGATTCTTTGATGAATAGAAAGATCCAAAGATCAGCATTTATCTGAAATAACATTATACATGACACCATTCAAAAGCATGGAGTCAGTATATTTTTTTGTGCTCTTGGAAAATAAATTATAGAAATGAATACTTTTATTTAGCAAGGATGACTTAAATTAATCAAAGGTGAAGATAAAGACATTTATGATGTTACAAAGGATTTCTATTTCAGATAAATGCTGTTCTACTGAACTTTCTATTCAAAGAAACCTGAAAAAATTCTACTCTTTTCTGCTGTTTTCAACATAATAATAATAATAATAATAAATTTTTTTTGAGCAGCAAATCAAAATATTAGAACGATGTCTGAAGGATCATGTGATCCTGCTAAAAATTCAGCATTGAAATCACAGGAATAAATTACATTTTAAAATATATTCAAATAGAAAAGAGTTATTTTAAATAGTAAAAATATTTACTGTAAAAATATTTTGCTGTACTTTAGATCAAATAAGTGCAGGCTTGGTGAGCAGAAAAGACTAAGAAAAAAAAAAAAAAAAAAAAACATTAAAAATCTTACTGTTCAAAAACTTTGACTGGTAGTGTAAATTTACCTAAAAAACTAGAGTAAAATTAAAAAATAAAATATGAAAAAAGGTAAATAAAAATAATTAATAAATAACTAAATTAATAATAAATAATAAATATGAATTATTAATTTATTAATTGTATTAATTGTACTAATCGATTCTTGGGATTTAAGAATCAATATTGTTCTGTAAAAATGAGAATTATAGATTAATTATAGAGCTGTGTTAAAAAAAAAAAAAAAAAAAATCTAGAAATTGATTTTTTACCCAGCTCTATAATTTAGAAACAAATATAAATCACCACACATACCATATATAAAATGTACAAATAATCATTACAATGATACATATTTATAATTAAATTATCATTACATTTATATATGGGTCAAAGATGAAAAGGGGTTTAAGCATAAAAAAACAATAAGTGTAATACTGCTTTAAATTGTTGTTTTTCCAAAAAAGTTTTCTGTTTAATTTAATTGCATTTTTGTTTTTCTTTGAGCAAAAAATAAATATTCATTTTTCCCTAATTTACAGAAGACACCTACTAAAATATCATTCCCTGTAACAATCTTTACAACAAAAATTAATTTTGACATATTTTGACAAATTACTTCCACCCCAAATACTAATTAGTTGTAATTCTACATTTTTAAAATGTGCCATTATCCTAGGTTTTGCCCATTTGTCAGTAAGAATTTTTACTTAAAACACAGTAAAATTGAATAAGCTCCCTTATTCTTTTATATAATTTAATATGTACAAATCAGATTCAGCATGTTGTTTTAATCTTTACATAAATATTGTGTCACTGAATGACAATGTAACATTATTGCAACCAAATTTTGACATTTTATTCTCAAAAAACGTTGAAACCTTAAAAGCAGACACTTTACTTACATGTAACGTGCTTTCTATGGACATAAAACCACTTTTGTAAATTTCTTTTGATGTGGACATGTTAACATCTTTGACCCATATACATTCTATATAACTGAATTATATATATATATATATAGTGAGAGAGAGAGAGAGAGAGAGCACACATAGTTTTTTTTGTTGTGTAAAGTTTAAAAATACATATTGTGTTTCGAGGCCTGTTCTAACCTGCTTCCATTCGGCTTTGAGAAGCGTATGACACACCTCAGTAGAAAGACATGTCCCATACTCCTCCCCCTATAACCCCCCCGACCTCTCTACCTAGCAACCGTTTCAGTGGTCTCCACCCCCACTCTCCGTGTCTTTCTTCTCTATGATGTCTGCTCCTGACCTCCTACTTCCAAACCCCTGACATTTAAACTTTACACTCCACATCAAACAGGTGAGAAACACAGACAGAGACTAAAAGAGAGAGAGAGAGATAGAGAGACAGATAAAGAATTCATGAGCGGGCCGCTGCAGAGGGCGGTCTTACCCTCGCAAGAGTTTGAACAGCATGCAGCCCAGAGAGAACCAGTCGGCGCTGCTGTCGTATGCCGTTCCTTTCTGCAGAACCTCAGGTGCCATGTAGCCATGGGTACCTCTGCAAACACAGCAATTAATGCACATTAAATTCAAAGCGTACACACACACCCCCCAGGCTGAGCACACAGTGACTGTAAACACAACAAAGCTCATTCTCATACATAACACAAACAAGCAAAGAACTACTACATTACACACAAAAGGTTTTCCATCCTCTCTCTGACCCTTTGGAGGTTTTCGCTACTCTGCCTTTAAGACTGCACAGTCTATATTTAAGAGAGAACGTTTTATAAATAAAACCGTCTAGGCCCTTTGAATGCGAAATGAGCACTGAATTGGTGCTGACATGACATGCGTTAAAAAAAAAAGTCACAGCTATGATGTCATATCAACGCCAATATGTGAGCACAAACACTGCATGTATGCTTTTGTATACATGCACTTCAGTTTCTGTAACTGAATGCAAAAAAATGCTGCAATATGCATGAGACAACAAAGAGCTTGTGTATGCTCAAAGAAACGTCGTGAGAGAACAGAAGCAACCACACCTTCCCCAAACAACAGGTCCTTTTATTTTGCACTAATAAAAGATGAGGTTTTGAAGCCTCGCGAAGAGGAACTTACACGCTGGCGTGAGGTTTCTTCTTGGAGAAATCGCAGGCCAGGCCCAGGTCGGAGATGCGAACGTGGCCGTGCTCGTCTAAGAGGATATTTGCAGGCTGTGAGGAACAGAAAGCAATGGGGAGATTAGGACACTGTCCAACAGGCCAAAAAAAATCTTTTTAAGAGCCTGATATAGAACAGACTGTCTTTTTGTAAGCAACATCTACCAAGACGGCATCACTGTGATTAAATGGAGTACATTTAATGAAGAAAAACGGCAAGTGTAACACAAGTGGAACACACTCTCTGAGCGCAAAGCCAAAACTGTCCGGCGAAAAATAATTTGACCCTAAACAGAAAGCATTTACATTGCACAGTGTCACACAATAACAGCAAATGAGAATATATTTGATGTTTAATACAAAGGGATATTTACATAGCTAAATATTTTTATTTAAATGAAAAATCAGTATACACACAGATATATAAATAAAAATGCTAAATATTATTAATAAATAATAAATTATTAATGTATAAAAAATATAAAAAATGAGACTTTTATGAGACTTCATAAATAAAAAACAAATATACTAAACATAAAATCTAAAAATAAAACCATATATATATATATATATACATATATATATATATATATATATATATATATATACACATATATATACACATATACATATACACATATACATATACACATATACATATACACATATATATATATATATATATATATATATATACATATATACACATGCTTTGGGCATGTTTTAGGCTTTCCTTATTATTATTATTATATAGTTTAGTCATCCACCAATTATGGTGATGAAAAAAAAATCTGCATTGGTGGAAACAACACGAGACTTTGACCACTTTCGAGACCGGCTTTTAGTGTTTTAGCGTCAGCAGCAGCAAGCGCAGGAGCAGTTCCGTGTTCAAGCGCACACAACAGAATAGGCTAAAGCTTGCCACAAAGCACCGGCAAAAGTTATTACCATGAATGTGTTGGGGGGAAATAGTAAGCAGATTTTTTAATGAATTATTAATAAACTTGTGTTTTCTGAGTCAGTGTCACAAGGATGAAGTTGCCGATCCTGACTTGCCATCTCGATGCGCCTTTAGAGAGAAATGCATCTTTACAGATTACATAATGAAAAAGTTTTGTTTCGATTTGCTTTATTTCATTAAGTTATAATTTAAAGCTTTCTATAGATATATGTATTATGTCTATGAGGTAAATATTCACTGAGTTTCGGTTCATTTTTGTGAAGCGTTCCTGTTGAGACGCCAGAAAGCGTGTCATGTTCTTCTTTCTTTTATAGAAGCACAGTTCGCAATGTTTTGTTGATATTGTTAGTGCACACAAATAAAAGTAGACCCTTTACAGTTTGGAACAATGTATTATTCTTACTTTTATCAGTAAAAAAGACAGAATATTTTAAATTGTTTTCACTGAAAAAAAAGTGATCGCGCTGGCGCCTCCGTATCTTGCAAAGCGGCTTTAGCTTCCATTCTCCGCACAAATGATGGAATTTTTTATATTTAATAAGTTATATTTAACAAAAAAAAAATGCTTTAAAACAGTTTTTCTAAATTATCTTGATAAAAAAGACATATAATCACTTTACCATTGCATACAAAACTGAACTATTTTAATAGCTGAAACAGTAGTATAAGCTGTTTTGGGATAAGGGGGATAGAGAATAGTTTGCCAGATCTTCAATTGCTTTTGCTTTCGTTTGAGGGTATTTAGCACTGTCTAGTATCTCCGTACAACCGGGCCTGGGCATGGCTAACCGCTACAATTGCAGCGTGGCTGACAACTGGGATGACTAACCATCTGACTAATATATATATATTTATTTATTTATTTATTTATTTAAAATAAATTTTGATATTGAGATTTCACAAATAAAAAAAAACAATATAAAAAAAAACATAAAATATAAAAATGAAACCAAATAGAGAGAGAGAGATAGAGAGCAAGAGAGAGATGTTTTATTTGTGCGTTTTTAATATTAATTATTTATTCATTTATTTATTTAAATGATCCAATCTTTTTATTTAAATAAAAAAGTAAATATCTGTATACACACACAAACATAATTAAACAATACAATTAAAACACTAATAAAACTAAGTATTTATAATAAATAAATCATTTGTGTGTTTGATACACTCATTTTGACCAATGAGAATTCACAAATAAAAAAATAATATAAACAAAACAAAACAAAAAAAATAAAAACAAAACCAAATAAAGTGAAAAAGTTATGGAAAAAAAACAAAAAAACAAAACTATAGTATGTTTAATAAGTTACTTAAAAAAAAAAAAAAAAAAAAAAAAAATTATATATATATATATATATATATATATATATATATATATATATATATATATATATATATATATATATATATATATATATATATATATATATATAATACATAATATATATACACACACATATATAAAATGACCACTCAACCACTGAATGTCATGCAATCACAGCAAATGAGAACATATTTGATGTTTTATATACTGGGATTTTGACCAATGAGATATAAAAATAAATATAAAACAATTTGCCCTTCCAGTTTTACACTATGAGTTTTACACTACCAATGTATAAAAACCTGCATAAAAAACACATTAAAAAAAACTTGCCGAAAAACAGCAGCATACAAATTCGCAAAGACTCGTAAAGGGCAAGTAAACTATGACAAATTTAATTACTGGATGAGATTTTCCCAGTAAGAAGCACTGCGCTGAAATCCTTGCCATGTATTTTGGCTCTCAGGAACATTTCTCAGAGGTATAAGCAAGCAAACATGATCTATTTTGCACTGAGTTTTTCTTCTACACAAACAGCAGTGATACTATGGAAAAACAACAGGATTGTTCGCTCACAGAGTGCACCCCGCTCGCATGTGCAGTGTCCCGTTTCAGGAGCTTGCCAGGGAAGAACCTGCATATTCTCAGCGATCTGGCAGCACGAAGCCCAAACATCTCACTTAAAATTGCATAATTCACAACAATCGCATAACTATACTCCTGCTGCTTCCACACGGAGGGCAGACAAATTACGTGATATTCGCAGTCATTGAGATGGCAGGCTACACTGTACGTGTGGGACTCTAGGTTAACCTCGACTCGCTCCGTCATATGACGTACTTTTCCGTTTAAAGACAATAAACAGTGCTGCCAAGAGAGACAGCTCGGCCAAACTTAATAAAAAATAACCTCAGACGACGACGCAGAACAGATACAAGCTTGCGTTACAAAATACACAAACTCGATGGAACATTTCATTTTCCCTTTTCAGTGGCAACAGGGAATCGCAAGCAAAGATCGACAGCTTTCCGGTGACAGAGGACAGTACGAACGATTCTTTCTCTGTGAAAAAGGCACGACTGAGACGGTGATGACCTTACCTTGAGGTCTCTGTAGACGACGAATCGATTGTGCATGTGTTCGAGGCCCAGTATGATCTCGGCTGCATAAAAACGCATATCCTTCTCGCTGAAGACACCATGCTGAGACAGGTGATAGTGAAGGTCTCCACCTGAAAGACACAAGTACAATCAAACAATTACACCGTGTTATAAATATATGACCAGTCATAGAATATAATCGCAATAAATTCCATATCAACTAACTAATTTCTTTAATAAACTGTACATGCTTTAAAAAAAAAAAAAAAACAAATGACTCAAATAATAAAATAGAAAAAAATAAAGCTAAATACAAAAAAATATATGAAATTATAAAACTAAAAGCAAAGCCAAACATAAAATAAAGAACAATAAAAAAAAAAGTAGAAATAAAGTCAAATAAATAGTTAAGTTGGATAAAGTAGAATATAAAAATTATAAAAAAAATAAAATATATATATATATATATATATATATAATATAATAAATATAACAATAAATTAAAAAGTAGAATAAAAAAGCAAAATAAAAAAAAAATCTTACAATTATAAAACTAAAAGCAAAGCCAAACATAAAATAATAATAAAAAATAAAGTAAAATAAAGTAGAATAATTTAAAAATAATAAAAATAAAATAAAAATACAATAATATAATAAAGCTGAAAAAAATAACAAAAAAAAAAGCTGGAGCAAAATAACAAATATATTAAATTATAAAACTAAAAGCAAAGCCGAACATAAAATAAAAAAAAAAAGTAGAAATAAAGTAAAATAAAGTTAAAATAATAAATAAAAAAATACAATAAAATAGATTAAAATAAAGCTAAATAAAAAATACATAAGTATAAAACTAAAGGCAAAGCCAAAAACAAAATAAAGAATAATAAAAAAAAAAGTAAAAATAAAGTAAAATAAAGTTAAAATAATAAATAAAAAAATACAATAAAATAGATTAAAATAAAGCTAAATAAAAAATACATAAGTATAAAACTAAAAGCAAAGCCAAACATAAAATAAAGAACAATAAAAAATAAATCACAAATAAGGTAAAATAGTTAAATAAAGCTGAATAAATTAGAATAATTAATAACAATAATAAAATTACATAAAATAAAAAATAATAATAAAGCAGAATAAAATAAAGCTAAATAAAAAATATATAAAGATATAAAAAAGCAAAACCAAACATAAAATTAAGAATAACAAAAATAAAGTAAAAATAGAGTAAAATAAAGTTGAAAAAAGTAGAATAATTTAAAAACAATAAAAATAAAATAATAAAGCAGAATAAAATAAAGCAAAATAAAAAAAATATATAAAATTATAAAACTAAAAGCAAAGCCAAACATAAAATAAAGAATAATAAAAAATGAAGTAGAAATAAAGTAAAATAAAGATTTACAAATAATTTACAAATAATACAAATAAAATAATAAATAAAATAATAAAAATAATAATAATAATAATATAAAATAAAAACAAAACAAAACAAAAAGAAACTCCTGAAATCGCCAGGACTGACCTGACGATTCTTGATTAACTTCACATTTTTAATTTACTGAAATGTGCGTACTAGCCTTTTTTTGAGCAGTGACATTTATATTTAATTGCAGTTTGCAAAACACTTATCCTCTCTAATTATGTTTCAAATAAAAGGTCAGTTAAGGAGCTTCTAGTTCACCCAGTAAGAGTTTTTCCATTAATGAAAGTCATTTAATGGATAGACGTCACATGAACAGCCACTTGAACACTGGGCATTTCTGAGAATTCTGGGAAAATGTTTCTCATTTTGGTATGTAGCACAGACTATTATTAATTGACCCATCAGTGTCTAAATGCTTTTGTAGAATATGTTTTCGTCTGAAGACCTGTGGAAGTGATTCGATTGTTTCACAAATCCAGAAGGACGTTCAGAGAAGTGGCCCACGCTGCAGCGCAGATACAGGAAGTGTGAGTGTGTCTGAAGAGGAAGCTCCGCCCCATATTCAAGCTGACATTAAGTTATAGAGGAAGGCTAATTTTAGAGCCCTAAATGGGCTTTTACAATCTTACACTGGGTGGTGTCAGCTTCAATCTGTGAGATTTGAGGATGCTCATGATACTTTTTCGTAGTAAGCTAAAGGGCTCATCGGATGCTAAGTTCACTTTTCATGTTGTTTGAACATTAATGTGTGTTGGCAGTGTATGTACAAATCTACCCTATAATGATAAAAATCCATGCAGTGGTTTTTAATTAATCTGTAAAAATAATATTCCCTTTTTCAAACTGAGCCATTCTCACATGCCTGTCGGTGTGGCGTCACACCCACAGAGGCCGCTCCCACGATAGCTGATTGACATGAGCGTTTTACCTCAGATCAGCTGGAACAGTCCACCCTCTTTGTTTCGATGCTGGAGCAGGGATGTAAGTTAGACAAGAATATCTCTGATTGAGCGATTGAGGTGTGTTGCTGGATGTAATAATGAACATAGTGGTCGTCATTTACTCCCGACATCTGAGTCGCTGAAGATGCAGTAGATTACATTTGTTTGTGAAGGGAATGCGCCTCCCAAACTACATATATCCGTCTATGTTTGCGCAAATCATTCATGATCCAGCTTCACTTACAGCAGGAGAGAGTATAAGGGTTTTTTTAATGAATCTTTGGGATAGCCTTTCCTAATAAAGTGCCAGTTAGCAAGTTTAGAGGCTAAACGCGGCTTAAAAAAAAATACTATAAAAACCACATATAAACCACAATAGTATTTCAATCATATGAGTCCAAAACATTAAACTGCGATTTTTTTGGTCTTTTGGGTGCCAAAAAAACATGTATTTGAAGTTTTAGCATTAGGCATTAAAAGTTTAGTTCACTTCCAGAATAAAAATTTCCTAAGTTTACTCACCCCCATGTCATCCAAGATGTTCATGTCTTTCTTTCCTTAGTCGCAAAGAAATCTAGGTTTTTGAGGAAAACATTCCAGGATTTTTCTCCATATAGTGGAGTTCAATGGGGGCCAATGGGTTGGAGGTCCAAACTGCTGTTTGATTGCAGCTTTAAAGGGCTCCACACAATCCCAGCCAAGGAATAAGGGTCTTATCTAGCTAAATGCGCTGTTATTTTCTAAAATAAATAAGTAAATAAAATGCCTATATACTTTTTAACCACAATGGCTTGTCTTGCACTAAAACTGAGAAGTGCATTACCCAATCACACTGAAAAGGTCACGTGTGGTTAGTTCTTTGTCTGTGTACTCCAGTTCAAAATCGCCAACATCTTTGTTTTACCTTTTTTTTTTTTTTGTAAAGGGCATTTGACTTTTTTTGCACATTTGCTTTGTAAAAACTTCTGCCTATGTCATGCATGACCTTTTAAAAGTGGCTACGTAATGTGTGAAACTGAGCTAGTGCAAGAGAAGCATTTTTGGTTAAAAAGTAACGTTATTTTTTTTTAGAAAATGACCGGTCGTTTCACTAGGTAAGACCCTTATTTCTCGACTGGGATCGTGTAGAGCCCTTTGAAGATGCACTGAAACCGCAGTTTGGACCTTCAACCTGTTGGCTCCCATTAAAGTCCACTATAAAAAAAAAACCTTCATTTTTTTTCGACTGAAAAAATAAAGACATGAACATCTTGGATAACATGGGGGTGAGTACATTCCTAGGATTTTTTTATTCTAGAAGTGAACTAATCCTTTAAGCTAAATAGTTTTAGTTCGAACAAAAGCCTCATATTTTTGTGTTGTGTAATCATGCTCTGTGAACAGGCCGAAGTGATGATGGCAGCCCTTACCATTCATCAAGTCCAGGATGAAACACAGTTTATCAGGAGTGTGGAAGGCATATGTCATACACACTATGAAAGGGCAGTCCTGCAGGGAGAGAAAGAGATAGAGAGGGTCAAACAAGCGAGACAGTTAGCGTGCAGTCTGAGTTTGTGTATGTTTGTGTATCACTCACCCCGGTGCTGACTAACGACAGCATGATTCTCTCATTGAGCGCCAGCGTTTCTCCCTGCTTCATTTTGATCCGCTTTTTATCCAAACACTTCATGGCATACCTGAGATACACACAGCAAGTGAGCGGATGCTTTTATGTGAACCCAAATTTGGCTTCTTTTTGTTTTAATCCGTACAGAAGACTTACATTTTCCCCGTGTCCGCTTTTCTGCATCCGTAAACCTCTCCGAACCCCCCTCTGCCAATGATCCGATGCACGCTGAAGTCGTTCATTGTCAACTATGTGAAAATCAAGAGCAATATTAAGGAAAATCAGTTTATAAAGGCAAATCAGTGAATAAAAAGCAGCAGATGTAAGGAAACACTCACATGGATGTTGAGCTCTACATTCTTCCACTGGCAAAAACGTGTGAACTTGTCGCTATAGGGTGAAGCGAAAGGTTTCAAGATGTTAAAATCATTCTCAAGCATAAAAAAAAAAATGCACATGTATGCTTTTTTTAGCTGTTCATATCACCTTTCAATGAATTTCTGAAAGATCTTTCCTCGAAGGCTGTCACAGATTTCAACTATGTATGGCTAGAAAAAGAAAAGCAAACAAGTGCATCAGGATCTTTTGAAAGTCCTCCTACCTAAACACTTTACTTCCTTTGTGTCAAATGCACAAAAGCCAACCGGCACCTGGAAAAACAGGTTAGATTTTATTTCGTGTTGGGAGACTTACCTGAAAGAGATTTGGAGGAACTTGTTTCTTTGCTAGGTGAGTCTGGACATGGTCTACTGCCTTCTTAGAGAAGGGCTGTGAGAAAGGAAGGTAGATTAAGTGACATTTTGCGATAAGGGAGGTCAAAACACTAAAACAACAAGAACTGTTCCCCCAGAACAAACGTCAAGCTTCGACATTAACCTCCTAAGCATTCCCGGTTATCACAACATAAAACACTGTGACATAATCACACAGGCCTTGAGTGTCCTATAGGCCATTGTGTTGGTTCAATCAGGCTTCCTGTTTCTGAAAAGCTATGACTAGAGACTGACGGGGGCTAATGGGACACTTGTTTTCTCAACAGAAACATCCGAATGGAGTCTCCGGATCTTCAATGGACAATAAGAACCATAGTCCCTCCAGCTAGCACCATTATAGAACCATATTCCTCTATATTTTTATATTATAAAAATAAATAATAAAATATATTAGAGCTAGAGAGAGAGCGATTTTGTTATTAAAAAAAAAAAACAAAAAAAAATGTATATACATACACACACACACACACACACACACACACACACATATATATATCTATACATCTACAGTAAATTTATTTTATTAAATAAATTTATTTTATTTATTTTCACACACACAAACCAATTTTTTTTTTCTTACATGTGAACATGACAGAAGCTCCTTCATTATGTAGACGTCATAAATCTGTCGACTGCGAGTTAGTCTCTCCTCTTCCGAATCCAACTTCTCGTACTCTTTAATCTGAAGGAGACATAAGATCACCATCATCTTAGACGCAACCCCCAAGCTTAATAGGACACACAATGTTCTTCAGGTCAGTGGAAGGGGAACAAAACTTTGCAACTGAGCCGTGCCATTTCAGGTCTTAACCAGAATGAGGACAGGTCAGGTCAAGTACACAATGTGGAAACTATTTAGTAAAAAACCCACACAACTGATTGTTCTGTTAGCAATGAAAGGAACATAGATTTTAGAATTTTACCTCCTCGTAAAACTTCAGCTGCGGAACGGCCTCGTCGATCTCGTTCATGCAGAAATCCTTGAACAAGAGGAAACCTGGACAACAGAGGGAGGAAAGAGAACGGTTAGATAAGGTCCGAAACAGACCGATCGATGGAAACATTGCAATGCAATGCACAACACAAGAAAAACGTATTTTTTTTTATATATATATATATATATATATATAAAAACTAAGAAAACAGCAGCGATATTGACACCTGTCAAAGTTCCTTTCATGCCAAAGTAAACAAAAGTAAAAAAAAAAGACAGGTCAAACAGCAGCTGTACCACCATGAATAAATATAATATGATTTGCTTTGAAGGGAGAAGTTGTTTCAACAAAGTAGCATTTTCATAACCAAATCAATATCACATGCTGAAGAACAAACAAGAAAGACCACAAACTATATATATTTAATGGACATTCATCATAAACATGCACTCATCCTAGCAAACACACTTTATAACAATGACATAATAAAAAGGCTTTTTATGCAAAACCATTTAATTTTATTCCCTTTTTCGGTATGACGCAAACTCGAGATGCACCCAAACAGTTTAGCTCTCATTTTCGTGACTCGTGGAGGTAAGCGCTCTCAATGAATGAGGGACGATAACAACAACCCAACCGGTGGACGGCGGATTAGTTACTGTTAAGAGGATTATCCTTAAATCACAGGACAGACACCACTCTCCTAACTCAGAAAATCCTCCATCAGACGGCCAACTTGACCTTTCATTTCGCTGGATCCCGCCAGCTGCAGCACTTCCTTACTCATCTTCAACTTGTTTGCTTTTCAACGAAGCGCAGCAGAAGTGACCAGTTTAACAACCCATGAGCTCACGTGTTCGTGACGTGGCACAGAGGAAGAAGATCAGCACAAACAGCAAAGTTGAAACTGTTCCCATAGCAACAATAATGGGCCACAGTCACGAGCTGAAAGGATGGACGTCGGTTAACGACTGCTGCCCGTCTCAGTGCGTGATTGGGCGGATGCACCGACAAACAGAGGGCAAAAGTCACAAGATGAAATGCAATTCGAGGGTGTCAAGGAGCGATACAGTCTTCACAAGTGATATAAATGGAGCTGATTAAAGGATGACGGAGGAAGAAGTGGCTTAGGGTGACTGTTTCAGCGCTGGGTGCTGAGATCTGAGAGCGTGGCTGCTTCTGATACCTGCAGCATTAGAGCGAGCTGATTACTGCTGTTAAAATAGGAGGGTAATGCAGGCGTTAATTGGATCACAGCAGAATTATCTTCGGGAGATTAAAAGCAAAAAAAAAAAAAACAGCACAAACATTGAGCTGCAGGGCAGCTCCAACACAAACTCTACAGCTTTTCTTTTTAAATAAAGAATTAAATTGTTTTAAAATGACATTTACACCAAAACCAGTACAGCACACAGCTGAAATTATAGGCATAATGGACATTATGATTACAATCACGTAGTAATATACTGTGGTACTTCATTCTCATGCCTTAATTATTATTGTTCAAAACAGCTGAGTAGAATTTGTTCAGGCTTCTTTAAAGAATAGAAAGTTCAGAAAAGCATTTATCTGAAATAGAAAGCCTTTAAAACATTATAAATGTCTTTACTATCACTTTTGATCAATTAAAGCATCTTTTCTAAATAAAAGTGTTAATTTCTAGAAATATACTGACTCCAAGATTTTGAATGGTATAGTGTATAATGTTACAAAAGCTTTTTATTTCAGATAAATGCTGATCTTTGGATCTTTCTATTCAAAGAATCCTGAAAAAAAATGCATTTTAATTATTGATGATAATAATAAAAAAAATGTTTCTTGAACAGCAAATCAGCATATTAGAATGATTTCTGAAGGATCGTGTAACTGGAGCAATTATGCTGAAAATTCAGCTTTGAAATCACAGGAATAAGTTACATTTTAAAATATATTCAAATAGAAAACAGTTATTTTAAATAGTAAAAATATTTCTAAATTTTACTGTTTTTGCTGTACATTGGATCAAACAGATGCAGGCTTTTACAACATTACAAATCTTACGGTTCAAAAAATTTTGACTGGTAGTCTAACACATACATATTATATATTATATAAAATACTAATAATTTTTGTGTGGAGATGCACCGGTCAACCGGCCATCGATCCAAACCAGTCAGAGATTAGCAACCAGCCTTTTGTTTAATTTTGCCTGATCTCTGCTCCAGACTTGCACATTGAAATTATTTCCCATAATGTAATTTGTCCAGAAATACTACAAAGTCTGTATTATTTAATATACATTTAACATGTATCATATACAATAAAAAAAAAGCAGTTAGCACTGTCCTCTCCACAACCAACTGCAAACTTCAGAACTGAAACGGCTACTTTATGCAATCCAACTCACAATGGATGAAGTCAAGTCTTAATCTACGATTTTCATAAATCCATCATTTAAGGAAGTAAAATAAGCTGTGCATGACTTTAATGTTTCTCAAGAAACAGACTGCACAAACTGAGGAGTATTTAGATCAAAATAATGCATCATGGACATGTCACAATGATACAGTAATATATTGTGATACTTCGTTCTCAGTGCCTCCTTCAGTGTCTGTCTATGGGATTTTTTTGCATGCTTAATCAGTTTGAAAACAACAAGACACAGTTTAAGGTATAATTCATGTCTGCACCACAATCAAACCTCTTAAGTATAAGAAATAGTTGTAGCAATAATAATAAGGGCCTCTCAGAAACATTTTTTCTCCTCTCACTATCTTCCCTGCAGTTCTCTTCCTCCGCTCGATTATCTCTCGGACACTCATCTTTTGTCTTCCTCCCTTTCCTGCTGTCTGCAAAGTAGCATCAGAAGGTCTCATATACACCATCCAGAGAGAAATAAACCCAGCGGATGGTGACACAGTCATGGTTCACAGTGTAAACATATTGATCAGATGGTGGCCATATTAATGAGCATGAAGATGCACAACGACAGGAAAACAACATGCTTATGGATGCTACTATAAAAACTAGCAGTTCAGCTCTAACTGCTGAACAATGACGCCACATATAAACAACGCGCGTATACTGAAATTGCAGAGGGAATAGACTAATTCAAGGTTTCCACATCCTGATGTTCTGAGTAGGACTGACAAAGAGGATGCCAACCTTCGGCGTGGTTTACGTCACAGAGTTAATGGATTAGCCTTAATCGCGCTTTGAACGCACAAAGCGATCTCTCTCCTTGATTGCAGGATTCTCACTCAAACCCAAGTACAGGTGGGGTAAGCCTGCTGACGGGCCGCTTGGCGTGTGCTTCCTCTTGAAGCACAGGAGATCTGGGATGACGGTCATTGAATCACAAACTCATCAGTGCCATAATCCAGTAGAAATCCAATGAGAGTCCCTCTGAATACAGCTGGGGTATAATTACACATAGGCCTGCAAGGAATCTACACTTTTTTTCCTCCACACTGTTGATTTAAAGTCAACCTTAAATTAAAATGGCCAAATAGCAATATATAAAGCATTCAGTCTTAAATGTATTGAAAATATTCAGTCATGGCCAAAAAATATTGGCACCCCTGCAACACTTCTTACAGAAAAATGTTCCAATTGCAAATATTTTGGTATTTACATGTTTGTTGTTTTTGTTTGCACTGCAACGACACAAAAAAAAAAAAACAGAGAAGAAAAGTCAAACTTGATAAAATTTCACACAGAACTCAAAAATGGACTGGACAAAATTATTGGCACCTTGCTGCTTTTTAAGCATGTGATGCTCCTGTAATTTGTATTTAGACTCATCTGTGGCAAGTAACAGGTGTGGACAATATAGTAATCACAGAAAAGTTGACTTAACCTTTGTGGTGTTGTGTGTCATACTGAGCATGGAGAAAAGAAAGAAGTGTAAAGAGTTGTCCGTGGATTTGAGAGAAAAACTTGTGGAAAAACATGGACAATCTCAAGGCTACAAGCTCATCTCTAGAGATCTTAATGTTCCTGTGTCCACGGTGCGCAATATCATCAAGAGGTTTACAGCCCATGGCTCTGTAGCTAACCCACCTGGACGTGGACGGAAGAGCAAGATTAATTAAAAATTACAACGAAGGATTGTTCGAATGGTGGATAAAGAACGCCAAGTAACCTAAAATTCAAGCTGATCTCCAGACACAGAAAAAGAAAAGAGACGCTATGGTAGGAGACCCAGGAGGACACCACTGCTAACACAAAGGCATAAAAAAGCAAGTCTGGAGTTTGCCAAAACTTATGTGACAAAACCACAATCCTTCTGGGAGAACGTACTGTGGACAGATGAGACAAAAGTAGAGCTTTTTGGTAAAGGACATCATAGCACTGTTTACAGAAGAAGAAACAAGGCCTTTAAAGAAAAGTACACAGTCCCTACAGTCAAACATGGCGGAAGATGCTTTGGGGTTGCTTTGCTGCTTCTGGAACTGGATGCCTCGACTGTGTGAACGGTACCATGAAATCTGATGATTACCAAAGAATTTCGGGGTGCAACGTAGTGGCCAGTGTCAGAAAGCTCCACCAGAGGTCATGGGTCTTCCAGCAGGACAATGACCTGAAACACACTTCAAAAACACTCAGAAATAGCTACAAACAAAGCACTGGAAGTTCTGAAATGGCCAGATCTGAATCCCACAGAACACCTGTGGAGAGATCTCAAAACAGCAGTTTGGAGAAGGCATCCTTCAAATCTGAATGACCTGGAGCAGTTTGCAAAATAAGAGTGGTCCAAAATTCCAGTGCAGAGGTGTAAGAAACTCATTCATGGTTACAGGAAGCAACTAATTTCAGTTATTTTCTCCAAAGGGGGTGCCATCAAATATTAAAATAAGGGTGCCAATAATTTTGTCCAGTGCATTTTTTGGGTTCTGTGTGGAATTGTATCAGATTTGACTTTTCTTCTCAGTTTTGTGAGTACCAAAACATTTGCAACTGCAACAATTTTCTGAAAGGAGGATTGCATTTTCTGACAGAATTGCAAGGGTGCCGATATTTTTGGCCATGACTATATATATATGGACTCAAATATGGCCTAAATGGACAAAATTTGCATTCCCTCCACAACTTCAGGTCTGAAACAGCTACTTTTCATAATCCAATCAACAAACAATGGATAATGTCGTGTCTTGTCCTACTCTCTCTCTCTCTCTCTGCTTCGGCTTGCTCCCTTGATCAGAGGTTGCCACAGCAGAGTGACAAGTCTCGCCCTAGTATTTTCATAAATTCATCCCTATAAAGAAATAAAGGCTGCGAATATCAGCTCATATTGACTTTACTGTAGCTGCTCTAATGTACTTTGAATCCAGTGCACTTGATAAAAGCATGTGCATAAATGTAAATGCAAGATAACATGAGTTAAAAGTAGCTGGAGAGTGCTACAGTCTCATTAGCAGTTGAAAGCATTATCAAATGAGCCTGAAGGCAAAACAAACATCAAGGAGTATGTGCATGACAGGTGTTTTAATGCTACAGAAATTTCTATGGAATTCTGAAGGTGTGCGTTCTATAGTTCCACAAAGGCATGACTTGTTTTCCAGAACTGATCCTGTCGTTTTCACCAGCCACCCGGAAGCGTGTAATCAATATGGAGATGCAGGCCTCCGTGAGAGGAGGGAAGGAGCATTCACATGTGCATGCAAGCGTGCAGGCCAACGCTAACCACACTGCCCACGCACAGCCCAAAAAACACAAGGAACTACATTAGAGTTTACCGTGGGCCATCGCAAAGGGAAACAACCACCATTTCCTGGGCGGTTTAGTAGGCCAGGTTAATATGTCCTTACTTTACAACACCTTGCCAACAACGTGAGTGTCTTAGTGATGTTTACAAGGCAGGCGAAGATGGAAGATGGAAAAACGGACAGCCCATTAAACACACACGAGCGCACACAGACACACACCCACACGCATACACACGGTGCAGACTCAGCAAACAAGTGTCCGTTTATTTTAGGCCGAAACTGTCATGACTCTATTTCACACACACGCCCTCGTCTTCTCTTATTCTGTCACAAACACTTCCCTATGCATAGTTTCAATATCAACGGCAGTGTGGAAGGGGGTGGAGAGCAAAAAGACGCAGCGCTCGTGCCGGGCAGAATGGAGAGTGGGCTTGGGACTTGCAGCCAGAGCTTCTGTTCAGATCCTTCTAGTCTTGAGCATCATGACTATACACACGATGAATCAGACCAATAGGCGTTGCACATGTCGTGTTGAGAGGTGGCCAAGTTCTGAAAATGCAGGTGCTGAGGTGTGTAGTTTCTGAGGTGGAATGGTGAAAATAATGATTGTTGTCAAACTGGTTCTATTTGTTGGTCCATATGCCAAACAAATATTTGCATGATTGCTTTTTAGAAAAATTTAACTTAAAGATCTAAAGGGACAGTTCACTCTTAAAAAAAAAAAAGTTTGGCCATCATTTCCTCGTGACATTTTAAACCGGTTTGCAGGGTTCATACAGATACTGTAAAATGAAATTCCAGAGCTTTCAAAGACTTTTCAAGCACTACTTGTTTTTGATTTTCAAGGACTTCAAACAGAGATCTTGCTTATCAAACAATGTCATCTCTTTCAAATTCTGAAAAAGATAAATAAATAAATACATGCAAAGCATTACTACTAAGTACACTACACTTTTACTATGGTAAAGCCACTGTTAATTTTCTGTATTTGTGTGTAGTTTCTTTCTTTTTTCTTTGTTTTGTTTTTATAACTGCACTGCCTTAATTCGTTGATGTTTTCTACTGTTTAAGAAAAAAAAAAAAAAAATCTGAAAAAAAAAAAATTTCGCAAAACCACTCCGAAATCCTGATCTGAAACAAATGATTCACCATACGTACTCAAACTGAATCAAATGATTCGCGAACCTGCACCGAAGGCCCAATCTGAATCAAATGAGTCGCAATCCATGCTCCAAAGTTCTGATCTTAAGCAAAAGGTTCATGAGCCTGCACCAAAGTTCCTATTTAAACGAAATGATTCGCAATCCATGCTCCGAAGTCCCAATCTGAATAATGATTCGCGAACCATCATTTCAGATCAGGACTTGGAGTGCGTATTACGAATCATTTGATTTAGATTAGAACTTTAAATCGCGTATTGCGAATCATTTGATTTGAATCAATCAATCAATTCGTAAAATGATTTACAACCTCTTCCAATCTAAAGCATCTGAATCATCTGATTTGAATCATTCAATTTGTGAAATGATTCACAACCTAATCCGATCTAAATCGGAACAGGTTGTGAATCATATAATAAAGAAGAGTTATTACAGACTCAAATTAGGGCTGGACCTAAGGCAAAAATTTATATCACGATATATTTCTTAATTTCGGTCGATACGATATAATTCCAATATCGATACGGACAATATTAAAAAGCCTCAGGAAAAAACTGCCGAGGACACACACAATGGATGTCTGTACCTACAAATGTCTGCAAACTGAATTTGCAAAGTCTATAATACCTCCAGGCTCCTCCTATTAAAATTATATATATTTTTTTTAAATAAAAACAGTACAAAAAAAATAAGGTTCACATTTTATTTGTATTTAGCCTTTACAAACAAGAAATGTGAAATAAACTATCAAATAAATAAAACTCTCAGACTCAGCTTATTAACAATAATATATTTCCATTTAAACTAGAACAGGCTGAATATTCATATAAATTGAAACAACAAACAAACTGCTTCAGCCAGGATAAAGAAACAAAAATAATACAATAAAATAAATAAAGAGTGAGCAACAACAAAAACACATTGCTCTGGCCGGAACATTGTTGAGTGTTGATTAGGGATGCTCATTTTAACCGGTTAACCGTTAACCGACAGAAAGAATTTTGACCGATTAATACAATCAGTTAAACGGTTTAAAAGGTCTTTTTTTTTCAGTAATTCAATAATCAAAATATTTTAAAACGTTTTCTGGATGGTTAAAATAAAATGAAATTGCATTTTTGAAAGAAAAAAGATAAATCGCGTAGGCCTATAACGTTAAGTCGCATTTTATTATTACATTCAGAAAGACCTGGTGTCGACGCGAAATATTTACAATACACTATAAACATAGGCTAGGCTATTTTAGTTCCCCTCACTCCACAAAAAATCCTTTCAATTTAACAGTATTTAGAAAAGAACAAGAATGAAAAATATAAGAAGCTTGGCGACAAGCCAAAACGAAATCATTTAGGCTAAAGCGAAACTGAAACTAACATTGGGTCTCTCATATGACACAAATCCAAATGTCTCCGTATTCAAGATGTATTTGAATGCTAAAATATTATTTATTATGTAAACCTGGTTTTGTACTTCTCGCATTAAAATATCCACATAAAAAATGTTTGGCATAATATCAAGGCAGTAAGTTGATAACGATTAAGCAGTGTGATTTTTTATTTTTTTTCCCCATATGTTTGGCTGATTGTGTGTGCGCGTGCGGCGCCGGCGCAATCAATTGATTTTTTTCCTTCTAACAGGGGAAACGACTCTTTACAGATAATCAAAACTGTAAACGGTTTGCTGTTTGTAAAATGAAGAAAAATAGGATGCCGCTTTCAGCCGTCTTCCTTTCGCGCAGCACAAAAATGAACGAAAACTCTGCATACTAGCTACTTGTTGCACTTTTTTTGTTTGTTTGTTTTATTAAGTAAAAAAGATTTATCTTATAGGCCTATTCATTCATTATATATATAGCCTAGCTTTATGATGTTTTTCTCCATTCGCAGAAGCTGCAGGTGATGCGACGTGTCCATGTGAATCCTCATGTTCTGTTGTTTGCTGCTTTTTGCGCATGTAAAATTAATCCCGGAAAACAGATGTTGGTATTTTAACGGGTCACAGACACTTATCCTTTCTAAAATAATTAAATTCTAATTTAGAATAATCTTGTCGGTTAACGGTTAATAATCGGTTAACAAGCGTCGGCTGTCGGTTAGGAAAAATAACCGAAATAAACATCCCTAGTGTTGATGACACCCTATGACAGGCTCTAGAGGTTTCTGGCAAGAAATATTATTCTGGTAAGAAATATAATTTCTGGTCAGGGGTACTCATTTTGTAGCTAAAACTTTCCGCGACGGAGCTTAACCAACTACTGCTGAGCGCTGGCAGCGTGTCTGTGATGTACGTCATCACGCAATTCTGTTCTGCTCTTTCTGACGACTGAGCACTGAACGTCATTCAGTGACAAATGCTAATGTATAAAATTATATATATATATATATATATATATATATATATATATATATATATATATATATATATATATATATATATATATATATATATATATGCAAATGTATATCGAAATATCGGAAATGGGTTTAAAAATCGTATCACCGTTATTGAAAAAAATTCTATCGCGATATATATTGATATCGAATTATTGTCCAGCCCTAACTCAAATAAGGCCTAAATGACGATCAAATGAATCGTGGTATGTTCGCCGAAGCGAAGTCCTGATCTAACTCAAATGATTCGCGAACCCGCTCCAAAGCCATGTTCTAAATCAAATGATTTGCGATATGCGATTTGAAGTCCCGATCTGAATCAAATGATTCGGGATTCGATTGGCTTCGAAACGGGGAATCATTTTGTGACACACCGGTTTAACTGATTTGGAGTTTCGAAATGCTCCGTCTCACCCATCACTGCGTGCTTTTTAAAAGCATTACAAGTGATGTCGAAATTCAACAATGAATGGCTCTTTTAGTTTGATCTGGTTTTTGCTAGTGAATCGCTTAAAAAGAATGATCAAAGTTAAGAGTTTGAATCGGAGCGGATCCAGCGTAAATGACTCAACTGACTTGGTTATTCTGTTCCTCTTTTCGCATCTTCAGCCATGTTTACACGACAATGTCTGTACAACTACTGGCTGAGCTTGCTAGTTAAGACATTAACTGAAATAAGAGGAAACAGCAGGATTTTTTTTTTTAATTGCATGAATTGTGTGTGAAAAGATATGTTTATTGAAAAAATTAAACACTTATTTCATAGATACTTTGTCTTTCAATAATTCAAGCACTTTTCAAGTACCTCTTTAGGAATATTGCTATTTTCAAGGGTTTTCTAGGCCTCAAATTTCAACAAGTCAAGTACTTCAAGCACTTTAAGCACCTTGTACAAACCTTGGGTTTGGGTTTCTGTTTTCCAAAATGGTTTTTGTGCACACAATGAAAATCGTTCATTGCATCAACAGCAACAACAACAGATACATTTTTTTCCAAATATCTTTTTATGTTCTACAGAATTTGAAAGCAATGCAGGTTTTGAATGACATGAGGGCGAGTAAATGACAATTTTTACTTTTGAGCGAACTATGCCTTTAAGACAGGGGTGTCAAACTCTGCAGAGTTTTGTTCCAACCTTGCTCCAACACACATACTATGCCATTTTCAATTAAGCCTGACAGACTTGATTAATTGGATGAGGTGTGTTTAATTAGGGTTGCATCTAAATTCTGCAGGGCTGCGGCCCTCCAGGACCGGAGTTTGACACCCCTGCTTTAAGACAACTATTATAATTTAATTAAAAAAAAAAAAAAAAAAAATACACTTCAGCATCAAGAAAAAGAAAAAAAAAAAACAGCAAAACTGTGAATGTGCATAGCAAGAGTGTCACTCTCTAACAATAAAAATCCAAGTGCATAAATGCAAAATGGTGGTCACTCATTATACTAATCTCTAAGCTGTAAACCCACAGAGAACCAAACATTGTTTTCTTCCTGCTAAAAGTAATAATAATCAAGGTGGCGGATGTGGCTTCCATAATGGCTGTCATTTTAGGCAAAGTGCACGATGATGCAACTTTCCTTTCTGTCTAATGTGACAGCCTTCAAAAAGGTTATTTGCCATCTGTCATGTAACACAAACCCTTCATCCAAAGGCCCACATTTCGCAAACTAGCTGCCGCTGCTGCTACTGCTTATTTAAATGATGCAACACCAACTTAGGATTCATTTTTCCTGGTCCAAAGCTGAATGCATTACTTCTTCAATCTGGATGCCAAAACATCTACCGCTCCGCGGGAAAATCCCATGGTGGAGGAACTTGGAGCAGAAGATCGCTCTTTTGGAAACTGTGGCTCGTTCTTCAAACTGTCATCTCTCAACGTCAAACACGCAGGCTTGGCAAGCTGCCGTGCACACAAGGAAGGTCACAAGCTTAATTCGAAAAGCAGCAAACATCTCTGGCTGCATATTGACAAGTGCGTGGCTTTCAAATCAGTCATTCAATCTCTCCAAGAGTCAACAGGATGTTTGGTATCGTAGGATCTAACCTGCAGGATCTGATTGGTAAAACTGGTAGTAAGAAAAAAGCCAAAGAGCCGTGTCACACGACTAAAATAAACAGCAATTATAGGGCAAAGACGCATGCGAGATACAGGCTGAGTCTGCCTGGGAAAATAACTGTATGACAGACCACAGCGTGTAAAAAGCCACAAGGGCCCTGTGCCAAAAGTGGACAGAGGACGAGAGACTGCGGCAGAGAGACAAAAGAGAAAAACAGCCCGAAATGATTAGAGAACTACACAGCATGTTGACCGGCCAAGAGACAATGATTCTGTGAGAGAACGCCTGCAGTCACAGCATATAATAGAGTCGTTCTAGACGCTTATGTGGATCAGGCCCAAATGGAGCTGCTTGGATATGAATCAACCCAAAACACAGTAGGGATGTTCATTCTGGTCATCTGGGCTGCTCGAGTACCCCGCAGACAAATACGCAGAAGCTTTGTTACTGAATATAAAAAAAAAATATATGAATCAGGTGCATGTTTTTGACATCATGTCTTGCACCATACTTGAATATTACTCAAATTTTGAATAAAACAGTAAATTTTTAACAAACTCTAGATGCTTAAAAGAAATGGTAAGACTTCATGGTTTAATTAAGTAAAATTAGTTAATGCATTAAGTATCGTGAACTAAGAATATACAGCACTTATTAATCTAGATTAATGTTACTTTATAAATATACCATATACCAGAACATGTACAAATCTAAAAACAAAATAAAAATAAATAAATAAAAAAAATGACCCTTCTGACAGGTTTTGTGGTTGAGGGTCACATATTAATTCAAACTTCACATGTTGATTAACACTACACTAAAGTTTTTATGCTGCATTTATTTGATTAAAATACAGGATAAACAGTAATATTGTGAAATGTTATTACAATTTAAAATAACTCCTTTCTATAGGAATATATTTTAGTGGTGTCAAACTTAGCGATTTAAATATTTAACACAATTAATGCAGGGGCGGAGCTAGGTTTGGCCAACCCACCCACAACCACTAAAGAATTGCGTTTACTTAGATGCAGAGTGTAATAACGAGCACATCGAATGGGAGACTTCTCAGACGCGTGCTCCAATGTCACCTCGAAAGCTTCAGTAGAACATCAGTGAACAGCAGTCAGATGAGATGCTTCCTGTCCTGTTAGCCGTTATACTGTGCTCATAGCACATACTCTTCAAGTGCACGCACAAATACGCCGGCGCGCTGTATTAGGCTATAGCCTATTAAAGCACTGTTTCACAGTCAAACCCAAATGAAACTTCGAGTAATTAAGCTGCCTTTAAACTGTGCATGTAAGTGTTCATTATTAAAGTGTCAGATCCGCTTCAAGTTCAGCAGCGGCAGCTTTTAAAGTAACAGCAGCCAAAATATCCTAATAACCAGCTGCTGTGATGTCTGTTAGTCAAAGAACAAAATTAAAAAAGAGGAAATCAGTAACTTCTGTAGGTAAGCTTTATCTTTTATTTAATTTAGATTTGAGTGTTTGATAACTTTAATAAAAAAAATTTAATACTTTCTTGCTGAAGGCCACCTATAGCTATATGACAGATATTATAATGGGTTTATGTGAAGATTGTTTTAAGTTCATTTAAATTACAAGTCCAATAAATGTTAAATTGAAAGCTCTCAATCATACTGTAATGTTGAATGGCTTCACAGAGACATCAGTTGGTATCAGTGATTCTTGCATTAAACTAATATCAAAATATACTTCCTTTAGGTGGTTTCTACATTAATTTGAAAATTTAATGTGAAATTACTGAAATTATAATAAATTGCTAGGTGGGATTAATCGTGATTAATCACTACTAATTTCAGGAAAAAAAAAAGTGCGATTAATTAGTTAATTATTTTAAACTGATTGTCACCACTAATCTTAAAATGTAATTTACTCCTTTGATTCAAATCTGAATTTTCAGCATCACTGCTTGAGTCTTTAATGTCACATGATCCTCCAGGAATCATTGTATTATGCTGATTTGTTGCTTAACAATCATTTAGTTATCATCGATGCTGGAAAAATTTGTACCGCTTAATTCATTTTTTTGTGGAAACTACATTTTTTCATATATAGTTCAGCATTTATGTGAAATAGAAATTTTTTGTAACATCTCTCTCCTTTCGCACCACATCAAAAATGGATTGCTTTCACTAACTTTGTTGAAATGACTTGTGTGATTGCATTGCTACATACATGCGATGTAGCCATAGAATTTGGTCAGAAAAAGAAAACAGGCAGATTTGGAAATACCAAATCTCCAGAGCCTCTCCCAGCGGTCCACACAGCAATTGAAAGAGACAAGCAGCCTTCAAATTTTAAAACTGGCTCAAAGACCGCCCGTCTCCGCAATCCGGCCTTTATTTTTGCCATTTCTATGCCTGGACTGCACATGAGCGAAAACAATGTAACAGATATACAAGACCGTGAAGTACAATGGATAATGAAAAAAGAAGTGTGTTTTTAGAGACTAACCATTATGACTATTTTAACTGAATGAGAATGCAAAAATGAATCTGGTAAACAACACTGCACACTTTCATTCACAGTCACCCTGCATTTTCTAAAAGTGTCCCTCAAGCTACACGATTTGAGCATCCCTAGTGTAGGCCAAAGAGAGACAGAGAGAGGGTGAGTGGGGTGGAAATAATGACATTGACTGGCCAATTAATTCTCCAAATCCCAGAGCAATTAACAGAGGCTGGTGGATCAAAGAACTGTCAATTAATGCAATGCTAGTGCACACATGCGCACGTATGCATGAACTCACTCACTCACACAGACACAAACACATCTGGGCACAGACGGTCTGACTCGCTAACAAAGGACGTGCATCGATATGTTGCGCTCTCATTACAGAGAAGGGCCAAATGTGCATCTAAATACACTGGAAATGAAATCTAAACTGTTAATGAGCATTGATCAATCTGGCCAGTCAGAGCTCCCAGCCTCGGGCCAGGAAGAGGACGGGTGTAATTATCCAAACATATCAGTGAATAATCTGTTAGGTTTTTTTTTCCTTTGTTTGAATGGAAACCATCTATTTCCTTGTTCTTTAATTCATCCTTTAATTTCATTTTCCCGGTCTCCAAGCGAACACGGGATATCTTCAGCGTTCCCATGGCAACCGCAGTTGCTAGGCAACACAAAACTCTCAAACATCCATTCCAGAACTCTGACAGATGGAACGAGAGGGAGAGAGAGAGAGAAAGGGAGATGTGAATGAGGGAGGAGGAGGAGGGGTGGACAGGCAGAACACAAATGAAGAAACCAGGAGGAGGGCAGATAGAGGAATAACATCATAACAACAGAGCGGAGCGTTAGGGAGATCCATAGGAGCTGTGAACGCCTCCCTCGGCCATCAAAGCCATGAGACGCATGCAGCAGAATAAACCAGCTCAAAGAGATGGCGAAGATACGAGGACGTTTTTACGACGCGTGCGATCGGGGACGGCGTGTGCTGTGTCCTTTGACAGCTCTGGCCTGTCATCGTGAAACCATTACTGACGATAAAGGGGGAGGCGGGGTCTGCATGATAAGTGATGGCTTGGGCCAGGAAATGAAGAGACTGCTCATCTGGTTGTGTATCATAAACAAGCACACTGACTCACAGCAGAGCAGTCGGAGCTATTGGTGGTATTTTCGCCTGTTTTGGCCTCATTTGACAAATGAAGAGACGCAAATATAGAACTAGTATTAAATATTCACGACATTTTAAAGTCAAACCTATTGTGTAAAATTCACTTTTACATAATGTTTGGAAATAAACACAACCACCCTACAATGATAAAAATCCACCCACTCCTTATTTTTTAATCCACATTAAACCACCCCAGTCTCATTAGGCATGTGGTTTTGATTCTCAAAGCAGTATGACATCACACTGTTTAGGCACCGCCCACGGGCACTGACTGACAGTCCTGCACTGCCATAGTTTCCACTAATGTTAATTTTGTTATAGGAGAAGTCCACTTCCAGAACAACAATTTACAGATAATGTACTCACCCCCTTGTCATCCAAGATGTTCATGTCTTTTTTTCTTCAGTCGTAAAGAAATTATGTTTTTTGAGGAAAACATTTCAGGATTTTTCTCCATATAATGGACTGATACGGTGCCCCGAGTTGAACTTACAAAATGCAGTTTAAATGCGGCTTCAAACGATCCCAAATGCGGATGTAAACGATCCCAGCCAAGGAAGAAAGGTCTTATCTAGCGAAATGATTGGTTGTTTTCATAAAAATAATATAATTTATATACTTTTTAATCTCAAATGCTCGTCTTGTCTTGCTCTCCCTAAACTCTGTTTTTTCCGGTTCATGACATTCATGACGGTTCAATGTCATTGACAGGCTTTTTTCCCATGACTAAATCAAGATGAACACGAGACAACAGTAATGTCAATAAACAATAACTTTGACTACATCAACATGCAATTTCATTGACGATAAAAGACAAGACTAAAATGTATTTAAAAAAATAAAAACGTTACCAAAATCTCTTATTTTCATCAAAAAAAAAAAAAAAAAAGGGGCAAAATATTACTGTGGGCTGCTGTACATGCCTCTACTATGCGAGCATTCATCAGCGCTCATCATTGTGAAAGCACCGCCAACAATGAGCTAAAAACACCGACAAACAAGTTGAAGTTTAGTGATCTAAATCATTAGTCTGTTGTCATGAGATCTTGACTACATTAATTGCGATTGTGATTGCTGAATAAATGCACATGCTCAACCACTTTTGTTTTTATAGAGAAACATAGGTTGTTGCAATTTGGAATTAGTGGAGTTACTATTAGGAATTTTACTGTTATAATATTTGTTGTTTGTTTTATCAGTTTTCATAATGTAGACAGAGAGTCTTTGGTATTAATATATATTAAAAAATAAGCTATAATAAATCAGTACATTAGATGAGGTAAAATAACCATGTGTATGAGTCGACATTCTATTGCTTTGTGCTTACTGGTCAAAGTGCATATATACACATATATATGAAAGTGCATATATATACATATATACATACATACATACATACACAAGCTTTCTGTAGCATGAAAACGAGACCGAACTTAGTCACTATTCACAGAAAATATTTTTCATGCAAGTGCATTTTTTAAAAAGATTTAAGGGCACTAAGTATTAAATTAAAAAAATATAAAATAATATTAATAAAATATACATATATGTACATAATGTTATGATGAGACTAAGAAATGTAAAAAATAAAATATAAAACAAAACGTTTTAAAAAACATTAATTAATCGGATAAATGAACCGAAAATTAAAATGAATATCATAATTTTAACTTTTCAATATATTAAGAGTTTATTTGAAAAAACAGATAACTGAATTATTATTTATTTGCAGAAATCATGTTTTTTACTGTGCATTACAAGTAAAAATCAACCAAACTGCAGTTGGGTTGTTTTGATTAAGTAATAATAACTTAAATACCGGTAACTTACAAAATTAAAGTTCACTGATAGTATGTTTTTTCTATATATTAAACATCTTAGCAAAAGCCAATAACTCCACATTTTTCGTTTTAGTTAAAAAAAAACAACAAAAAAAAAAACACTTGTTTAATCTTTGTATACAATGTAGACTCCTGACAAACGTTGTTGTTGTGATCATAGACTGCACGGTAGTAATTACACACAGTTTTCCCCTCACACTGTAACGTGCCGCTTTTGTAAGTTTCTGTGAAAAAGTTTCAGCTTTTTTTCCTCCTTTTACGCCCTGAAGATGATATCCTCGGTTCATCAAGTTCGTCAAAGTCAGCTTTGAGTAAAATCCCCTCATCTAGCGCAACTTTTCAAAGTGACTGGCTGCCTTGTCACCTGACCTGAATACAGTGTGTTGATTCGCTAAAATGGACTTCTATTCACAAACAACAAAGGCGCTTGCAGTAAAAGGTGAAATCGCGATGCTATAAAAGTGGACAATACCAGCTTTTTTGAATAAATGTGTTTTGCAAATAAACTCCTCATACTGATTTTCATTCAAGCTAAGAGATTATGTAAAACATTTACTTTGGTGTCCAACGGAGGAAAGAAGGGTCAAAGGGCTTTTTTTGATTAACATGAGGAGGATTAAAAGTAGATGATGACGAAGAATGCTCACTTTTGTGCAATCTCTGTTCCCCATGTTAATGTTAACACAGCAGCACCATAACATTTTATTTCTGCACAGGGTCGAGACCTTGTTCCAAAAATTCCGCTGGCCGCAATAAAATGAAATTGATGTCACCTGCCAAAAAGTGAAGCATGCTAACAAGTAAAATCACAGGAGAAGAAGAAAGAGAGTGCAAACGAGAGAGAATTGCACTGCAGTGCAGCATCTCTGTATCACAAACCGACATCGCCGACCAATAAATCATTTGTCATGGAGAGGGGGGGATGGAGAGACATCATCAGCCCAAAACTTGCTGTCAAACTGTCACGTTTCTGCACAGATACACGCACACGAGCGCGCGTGCAACGGTGCACCAATGCCGTTCTGCCAACCAGGGCTATTCATCTTCGCCCTGAGCTGCCCTGCTTTATTTATTACAGTCAGTCGTGACTTCCCAGACAGGAAGAAGACTTAAATAAAAGGCGTCAATGCAACAAGCTTATCGACCTGCAGAGCATGCAAGATCTTTGGTGCGTGTAGGTCATGAAAGAGTTTGGGCAAAATGGCTTTAGTTTATCCTGTGAGGGTAGAACAACGGTAGCTGTGAAATGCTACGCTTGTCTGGCACAATCAAAGTAGGAACATGAAGCATTTTCCCCCATTGCGCCAGACAGTTATCGCTCACATGGCTCAGGAGGAGTGTTAACCATTTAATGCTGGGTTCAAAATCAATCAAAAATGATCAATGCTGACCTCTCGCCACATGATACTTTTAAACGCCACTGACGTGGATAAACAATCCGATATTTATGAATGCTTCTCATAGTATAACATGTATAGACAGCATTATCTAGACCATTCCAGATGTTCCAGTACATCGAGTTCTTCTGCCAATGAAGTCAGACATCAAACGCTCAGTTTTTCCATGCGAATGTCTTTATGGCTGTGACTGTCAAACCAAATTATATCAATAGAGGAGGATGGCATTTTCCTCTTTCGTTCTGGGCCGACAGACACCCCTGAGCATGAGCTTTTCATCCTTGCGCTGCTCTCTACATCTCCTCCTGCTAAGCAAGATTTATTTCTATTAATTTCTCATGCAATTTTAATGGTAAAAGCTACTTGTTGATCCCTATTAGGCCTCATATGACTAGGTGGATCACAGCACGTGTTGGTTCTTCACAGTGGGAATAAAACAAGAAGGCTTACTGAAAAGAAACTAAACATTAGGCCTGAGCAACATGGCAAAAAATTAAAATTTCATTTTTATCAGAACGATAACGTTTCACCAATTCTCGATTTTTCTCTGATTTTTAGCTCGTCAACTTGAAAATGTAACTACAAGTAACTTTTTCTTTATTAACCCTCTAGTTCAAGAAAACTCTATTCTAAGTGCACCACACGTTGTCAACATGATGCAAATGTTCAACTAATCACTTGTTAAATAAAGATGCATGAACTACAACTACAGCTTGTACAAACTTGAAATATGAGTATATGAGAAATATGAGAAAAATACTTAAAAAAAAAAAAAAAAAATCAAAAGTCAAGGTAAATCAAATTAAAAATGACTGAAGGTATAACACCAGCAGACTATTATTAACTATAAATGTTCTGTAAAAACAATGAACAGCAGCTTTCAGCCTGTCATTTCATGCAAACATGAAATATCAGACATACAGTAGTTGTTCTTCACAGTTTTTTTTTTATTCGATTGCGCTGCTTTTCCATTGCTTTTTCTATTTAAACATGGACACGTTTTGCTGTTGCACCCGCGTCTCATGCATGAAGCGGCAATCTAAAAACGTGATGATCAAGTTAAAAGAAGTTTACTCACATCCTTTCCTATTCCACTGCCTGCGTCACATCTTTGTCAACACAAAAGCGCATTCTGTGTGAATAGCGCCTAGAGGTATGAGCGTGTCACGCGTTAGCGGTTAATCACGTGAGCTCACATGCGGTTGGATAGTTCTTTTTGCTTTAGTGTTATCATTGGTATATTGTATATAAGTGTCTAATTCTAAAGTTTGGTAATATTTTTATTCAAAATCGCGATTACTCGATTTCTGAAAAAAAAAAAAAAAAAAAAAATAAAAAAAAAAAATCGTGGCAAAACATTAAATTCAAATGAATCGATCAAATCTGAAAAATTGCCCTACCAAACACATGAGAAACTATGCATTTTCAGGACATCAAAAAGAACTAAAATAGATCAATAGGTTACAGCTATCATGACCTAAAAGAACTGGCCCAGAAAAGCCAAGCAGTAACGCATGTTGTTATGTCATGCGACATTATTTGGTCCATCAAATAAACACAAAACGCCACAGCGACTAGGGTTAAAAGACAAAGACAGAAGGGAAGCATCTGATTATGCAATCAGCCCCTGAGTCATTATCTCCTTCCACTGGTCAGATGCAAAACCGAGACATTTGTCATTCAAATTCAGCATGTGAACTAGCGACACCGCAGCAGCGAACGCCGGTTTCCTGCTTCGGCCTCTCTTTAGAGAGGACATGGAACATTTGCAAGCTACTTCAGATATTTGCATTAGTGAAAATCCTTCTTTCACTTAATTAATGTACTTGTTGTTTAGACCCATCAACATGTCACATGCGTAGCGGCTTCCCTGTTAAGCTCACGAACAGGTTTCCCACTCAAACAGTCCACTTGTTTACATGTACATAAATAACAGTTTGTGATAGTGACTCATTTTATACTACAGTAACACTTTTGTAACAACGCTGACAGTCTAAAACATACAACCTATGAAAACATAAATAAGAATACATACATATGATCACATAAAAGACCTGTATTATAGGGTCTTTAAACAGGTGATCTAGGTAGTTCAGTGGACAATGGCCTACAACTACGGTTTGAAGTTAAAAATGCCTTAATGATAGATTTCTTATGAACAAACATAGCTTTCCGCTTCACAAGACATCAACTGACTGGAGTCATGTGGATAACTTGTGGATTATTGTGATGTTTTTATCAGCTGTTTGGACTCTCATTCTGACAGCACCCACTCACCACAGAGGACCTATTGGTGAGCTTTATTTTTTAAATATTTATTTTTGGCATTTTTACGCCTTTATTTGTTTAGGACAGTGTAGATGGACAGGAAGCGAAGTGGGAGAGAGAGAAGGGGGTGGGATCAGGAAAGGTCCACGAGCCGGGATTCGAACTCGGCCCGCCCGCAGCGCAATGGCGTTATATGTCGATGCGCTAACCACAAGGCTATTGGCGCTGACGAGTGTACATCTGTCAATTTTTAATTTTTGGATGAACCATTCCTTTCATTAATTACTAGTTTTTCCATCAACTCTCAAACCCCAGGTGGGAAACCCACAACTATTTTGTTTGTTAAAACTGCTGATAAGAATCTCAGATACCATAACTAGGCACTATCAGCACGTTATTGTATAATGCAATGCATGCATGCAAAAAAAAGGTTGACAGAGAGAGAGAAACCACTGAAGCAGATCCTCACTTGGGACTTCAGACACAAAAGTAAGTAAAAATTAAAGTTAATCAAAATCTAGGGCTGGCTGCCACGTTCCCATGGTGCCTTCACAGCTCACACTTCACACATTACAGCAAACGTCTTTCTCCGAAGCACCAATGGGAAAAAAGCATGCTTTCACTTAGGTACCTGAGGTTATCTGGGCATATGCATTCATCGGACCACAACACAAGAGCATTTGTACGACACGCTGTCTGACAAAGAGTTTAACTGTTCAGGTGACTAATAGAGACATAACGGCCAGTGGTTACAAAGAACAAAGAGCGGTCTTTGACTCCACAGATAAGAAAAAAGGAAGAACAAGATCCTTATTTAACTTCATGGCGATTAAAATGTCTCAAGGGTATGTGATGTTTTTAAAAGGTTTTTCGAAGAATTACTCTATTTGCATCCTCAATAATGGCCTTTTTATAAATCTGAAATGATCGGACCAATTTTTTCCAAAGCAACCCACGCTCATAGCGACATGAAAGATTAAGAAAACTCACCAATCTTCTGGTTGAAGATTTTGTCAAAGGCCAGTTCGTCCCTTTCCTCCAGGTACTTCTGCATTACACTCCGAATACTGTGAGAAAATAGAGAAACCAAAATATAAAAGATCAGTTCATTTTAGTTCAAAACTTTACATGCAAAACAAATGCCATCCAAGCCCTAAGAAGAAGGCAACGGGACTCTTCAGCCAGCCGACTGCGCTGCCCTTCCACCTCGATCCTGGCCTTAGTTTAGGTCTCTCCACAACCACCTGCTCAATTCTCCGCCCGCTTCCCAACGGAGGGCACTGCCGTGCTGCCCTGGGAGAGGGTGTTAATGAGCAGCAAGTTTGGGAGACTGAATCAATTAGCACCCCCTCCAAGGGCTCATTATCACCCAACCACAGCCCCACAGAGTCAGAGTGCAGGTCAGGGGAGATAGGAGTGTCCCCAAACATGCTCCTGCAGTCCCGGACCAGACACAGACACTCCTGTAGTGAGTGACCTGACACTTTGCGGTAAATGGACAGGGCTGATATCAGGGCTGCTAATATAAACAGAGCTGGGCGATGATATATGAATACTCAATATATGTGACCCTGGACCAAAAAAAACAGTCATAAGTAGCACGGGTATGTTTGTAGCAATAGCCAACAATACACTGTATGGGTCAAAATGACTGGGGTTTCTTTTATGCCAAAAAGTATTAGGATATTAAGTAAAGATTATGTTCCATCAAGCATATTTCCTACAGTAAATATCAAAACTTAATTTTTGATTAGTAATATCATATGCATTGAACTTTATTTGGACAATTTTAAAAGCGATTTTCTCAGTATTTTTTTGCACCCTCAGATTCCAGATTTTCAAACAGTTGTATCACAGCCAAATATTGTCCTACCCTAACAAACCATACATCAATGGAAAGATAAATTACTTAAAAAAAAAAAAAAAATTACCCTTATGACTGGTTTTGTGGTCCAGGGTCACATACTGTATATTTATGGTAATTCAGATGGTCAGTGTGCAAAAATGGCATAGAACATTTTGATTCATTTATGTGAATCAGGACAAAAATATTAAGCAGCAAATCAGTAATATTATAATGATTTATAAAGGATCATGTGACTCATCATGTAATGATGCTGAAAATTCAGCTTTGCATCTTAGCAATAAATTACATTTTACAATATGTTCAAACAGAAAATAGTTATTTTGAATTAAAATAATATTTTACAATATGACTGTTTTTATTGCACTTTAATCAAATAAATGCAGCCTTAGTGAGCATAAGATTCTTTACAAACATTAAAAATCTTACTGACCCCCATGCTTTAGAACTGCAGTTCTATATATGACCCTGAACCACAACACCATTGTTAAGTAGCACGGGTAGCAATAGCCAAAAATACAACGTATGGGTTAAAATGATCAATTATCGAGTAAAGATCATGTTCCATGAAGATATTTTGTAAATTTCTTACTGTAAATGTATCAAAACTTAATTTTTGATTAGTAATATGCATCGCTAAGAACTTTTGGCCAACTTAAAGGCGATTTTCTCAATATTTAGATTTTTTTGCACCCTCATATTCCAGATTTTCAAATATCGTCCTCTCCCAACAAACAATACATCAATGGAAAGTTTATTCATTCAGCTTTCAGATGCATAAATTTCAACTTTAAAAAAATTGACCCTTACGACTGGTTTTGTGGTCCAGGGTCCCATATTTCATCTAATTCTTCCATCTTCCAAACACCATCTTAAGTCATTTCAGAGAAAATACATAAATGGAGATCAATATCAGATCAATATAAGTTTAAAAACAATATTTAAACGCCCTGCCCTAAATGACTTAACACATTACTGTAAAAAGCAAAAGCTGTTATCTGGAGCGCTCATAAGCCATACACTTGAGTGGCTGAAACCTCAAGCTTGCGATGAGCCCTTTTAAGACATAAACAAACTTCTCATTTATTAATGACTACATGTTATACTCACGCACCGCATTCATAATTTATCGCCTGGCCTACATTATTATGACACATTAACTGGCCTTTAGCATCTCAAAAGTGGCAACTAGTTCGAAACCACCGACTAATGGATGGATGGGAGTTACAACGCAGGACTGCACCCGTGCAGGAGATATGGCACTCAACCACAACATGCACGACCCCTCGCCTCCTGTCTCTCTCAGGATTCAGACACATTCATCTCTTTCTCTGTCTGTCTGCAATCGCATCAGTTCCGTCCCACGGTCCAACGTCTACGTGACTGAAACAATCTCCAGTCTCTTCCACTCGTCTCGCTGTCAAACAATCCCGCCAGCTCCTCAAACACTTCCAGTCATGCTGTCAAAATCTCACCTCTCTGCCAGCGGGCTCACGACTGGCCCGAGGAGAATGTAGCAGAGCCGCGCTATCTCTCTCCGCCGCTACTTTCTCTGCCGGCAAAGGACAAAGTACCTTCTATTTATTAACAAACGCCTTTGTTGTACCATCAGCTTAATGCTTTTTTATGCACAATGGATCATCAATATGGGATACTGATACACACAGGTTTAAAAATGCTTTCTGAACACCAACAAAAAGGCACTTGAAGAGTCTGACATTAAACAACAGCGTTAGTCAGAAGGTGCAGCTGGGAGTGGCGTCAAGCTTATGGAGGTCGTAATAATGCTAATGATGGGGACATTGATGTCAACGGCTAATGCTTTCACTCGATCTGTGGTGATGCCGCCCTGCTGCGGACTACAGTAATCCCTCAGAGCAAACAGAGCCACTAAAGCAGACTAATCACAATGAGGAGCGGATGTATGGCTTACCACTTTGCCGAACGGAAAAGCCAACCCTTGTTATCGTTTCAGATTCGTACCGCGCATTACCACTTCATCCGGGGAGGCTAAGTAGCCCACCGGCACATGCATCATCTCAGCCCAGGGAGAGACGTTTATATTAGCCTTGGCGTAGGATGGAAGATGATTAACCGTAAATGAATCTTGCCGCGAGTTTAAACTGATGCTGGCCTACTAGAAGACTTTTTGAAATGCCCGATTGAATGCTTTCATAGGATTTTATGTTACGTTTACATGGGTGACAATCACTAAGGACAAGCTCTATAAATAATTGGGAGGTCAGCAATAAAAGTGAGCACTTAAAACGCACTACTTAAGATATTCTTGATTCAAGGTTTTAGAACCATCACGTCAACAAAAACGTCTTTAAAGCTCATGGTGCCACCATGAGCATTTGGCATGCTAAATAAAAAGTAATGAACACTATGGTTAAGGCGCTCAATTTTACGTTTAACAATTAAAGCAACAAGTTCAACTAAATTATTCAACCCAGTTTCAGTGACCAAACTGAAAAGAGTCTTTGCATTGACTTGTAGCTGGATTTTAAAATGGACTCAAACTAGGGACGCAACAATACAGTTAGTCCACGGTTCAATATGCACCTCGGTTTTTAACCACGGTTTTCGGTTCTGATATCTCGCCACTTTTTTTTGCAACAAATTAACAAAATACTCACGTAAACCTCTGGAAAAAGCGTGGTTTAGTATATGTCTGCTTAATTTTTCTTTTGAGAGAGGTATTGTTTTTTAGATTTTTACACAAAATAGAATGGGTTTGATTCATATTGGACACCAGAGGGCGCCCTCATGCAGAAAATCCACGTGTCAAAGAAGCATCACTGATACGTTCCGTTCCAGCTTCTCTAATATGGATAAAGGCGTCGCTATTGCTGTAACTGAATAAAAACAAGATATAATGTTAAACGTTTTGAATGATAAAATGTAAGGACAATAAACACTTGTCTGCAATAATAGGGTTTATCTGTGTTGAAGCCATCTCGTGTATTTTCATAAGCCAATGCTAACTCACATACATAGAATATGAGTATAGAATTTGTCTGCCTCATTCTGTGATGAGAATCCACATCAGATCACATAAGAAAGTTATTTCAAACACTAGACAGACGTTGTGAACTAAAAACAAGTTATAATGTTTTTTATAACTTTTGTGTTTATACCTTTTGTTGGACAACAGGTTTAGAAAGGCTTATCATTGCATGTCATTAGAATGGAAGATGCTCTGCGTGTTTTGCTTTTTCAAATATCATCGTTTCCTCATTTTAGCACGTGGAATTCAGCAAATTCAGTGAGAAACAAAACAAGGAAGTTATTTAAATGCAAAACCGAAAAAACGCAATTCACAAGTGCATATTGAACCGTAGATGTCGTACCGAATGGTTCGATATTATATTGAGTATTGTGACATCCTTAATTCAAACCAAAATCAAAGGTAGGAAGCCAAACAATTTGAATATAACAATAATAATAATTTTATTATACCTAGGACAGAAATGTATTACTATTACAAAGGTGCAGCCAAAGAATTTGAATATTATAATAATAATTTCACACAGTATTATACCAAAAGACAGAAATACATTACTATTGTTAAGGTGTGGTCATATTTACCGTTGCTCTGCAAATTTTCACATGTGAAATCCAGTCATTCCAACGGGATTCCACACGATCGGGGCTTTCAAATGCAAGCAAATGATTTCCCCAAGACAATTTCGCAAATTGTTCACCACAATTCGCCATGATGACCAACAGGAAGCTGTCTGGTTTGAAAGTTACTTCTATGTAAGCTGTTTCTCACACATTTCTACACTTCTGACAATATACAATAGGCTTTTTGCCAAAAATGTTGTGAATGTGCCCTGTAAATAAATCAATATTTCACTTAACAGTTGTAAAATGACAATGCTGTCTCAATTTTTTTCACATCCAAGGCAGTCTATGTAATTGAGAAACACTTTATAGCATAACATGCTGAGAAAAAGTCTAAACATGGCCTTAACAGCTCATACTTCCAAGAAAGGGATGTACTGCTACCTGTGCACTTTTAACTAGTCTTATCTGTATACCTGACAACAAAACTTTTAGCTACACCAGGAGATCACTAATCACTTTTAAGTGTTACATAAACTTTAAAAACATTCCAGCTACTGCAATTCCACGAATGCGCAGGCTATACTGAGACACATGCTCGTGTAAACTGTACAATAAAAGCTTTGTGTTGAACTACAGGCTTTACATTGTAAACTGACAGCTGTATCACCATAGTGATCCAACGAGATGAGCAAACTCTGCAATATGAAATACCATTTCCCTTTTCTTGGGCCTTGGGTTTGTTACCAAAAGCAGGTCTAAATAACATTTACAGTGTTTGGTCTCCCGATGGGGTAGTAAACGGCCAAATAACTACATAAACTGTGACGGCACAGTCAGTTTATCACTTTTACGGTTTTCGGACAGTGGCCATAAAAAAACAAAAATCCAATACACACAACGAACTCCTCACACGGTGTTCAAGAGGACAGGTACAATAAACTCTAACAAAACCATAATCAACTATATATTAGGCCTATCTAATTATGTTTAGTATAGGTTTACTACTTCTAGATTCCTGTATAAGTGTTGTTGAATGTCTTGCTAATAAGAAATTTGGTTTATGTGCAGAACTGATTCAATCTAAAGAGAGTTTTATGTTTTATTAACCAATGGTTGATTATTTCTTTGCTTAAATAGATGAAAAATCCAAAAATACTTATTAATTTCCATCAAATATTTACAATGTTGTCCTCCAAACAATGTGCAGATTGAATGCAATGAAAACCAAGAGTGTATATAGACTGTGTAGGAAAAGGGGGTTACAATGTAAACGTACTGCTTACCATTTGAAAGCAGAAACTAAAAGTGAACTAGTAGGAGGTAAAAGAAACGCATTCACCATCTGAAATACATTTATACTCCAATACAACACACACTATCTGTTTCAACATTTCAAGGTCTAACTATTCAACAGTCACACAAAATCCCAACAATGGGCACTTTTGAGTATGCAAGCCCAAATGTGAAGCCAATGTCAGAATTTCGACCTGTTTACGGTGAATATCACCCTCAACCCGGAGCAATCTACAGGTGATAAGAGCCATTGATTCACATGGGGGAATTTTCCCAGCAGGCCTCAGTAAGTGCTGAACAACCTCAAAAACACTAAACACAGCACAAAATGTGACACTAGCTTTTTAACACAATAATTAGGATTTAGCCAACGCTTACAGAAAAAAGTACTGTGGTGTTACCACGATACTGCTAGTCAGTACTTTGATACTGTACAGGCCTGACTATCATATTCAAACCATCGTATTTACATTGAGCTCTGAGATAATTAAATAACAAGGTATATTGCTGAGCTATATCTATATATAAACAAATAGCTTGTCTAAAAGAGTGTTTTTGAAAGCGTTAGAAAGCAAACAACAAACCCTACGTGTAACGTTACATGAGAGGCCGTTGGTGATAACGGTGACAGGGAATTTCTAACGAACACTTCAAATCGTTTATTTAACACGAATATTTAGTCAAATACAGTGGAAATTCATAACTCAGTATGTTGACATGTCAAACCGCCGTTTCGCAACAAAACATTAACTGTCTGACAGACTCGTTTCTCTTACCTGGGTTCGGGAAGGATGATTTTCTTGCTCGCCCGGGCCGCTGGAGTCGATTTGCTCTTCTCCATCGCCATCAGGTAGCTGACATCGGCGAGAACCGCTTCGAGGTCCGCCATCTTCGAGCCCTCTGGGTCGAACCGAGTCGCTAACGGTACCAGAACCAGCCGTGAGGGGGTAACGTGAGGGCGGACTCAGCACGAGACGAGCGCGGGAGCTGTGGTGGTTGTGGTGGTGATGATGATGATGATGGTGGTGATGATGCGAGAGAGAGGCGCGAACATCTATTCCAGCCTCAGTTTTTTTACTATCGAGTTTTTTCCCTTCAGAAGTCCCTCAGAAAACCATCGTGGCTGAAAATAGACGAAAAAAGCGGAAGGAAGAAAAAAATCCACTGTGAATAGAAAACCTATATGTTGCTTAGCTGAAGCAACGTCAACCTCAGGTCCAACGGAGTTGCAGAAATGGCTTCTTGTTTCAGAAAGGAGAAATATATGTGCATGGCATCACCTCCAGGTTTGGAAATTGCCAAAAATAATGATTATATCGATTAATCGAGCCCCCCCATCCAGCACCCACCCCTTTGGGTGAGTTTAACGCGAACAACCCACCTGCCTGTGCAACGACCGTCCAAAAAATGACATGTAACTTAATTTAAACCAACGTCCGTGCAGATAGATGGAAATAACAGGCTAGTTAACTACAAATGCATCCAAGCTGGCCAGTCAGTGTTACAAAACGACGATGCAATCTTGACAAGATGATCTCCTTAAGGTGTTAAAATAAAGCAAGCCAGCTCGCTGCAAAACGGAGAAAATCGCCAATGCATGAAAATGGACGACGTAAGCGCCGATGTTTCCCTCTTTAATCACATTAACCAGTTGACAGCACGCAAAGAGACCACATATAACAAGGGTAATACGTGTCCTCCTCTTCTTAAAAGGCGGAAAGATGGTGGAAATCTGAAGTCTAATGGTTGGAGAAACATAAATAATGGCTATCGATGCGACAAGGGCAGCTGGAGTGTTTCCTGAACATCCGAGGCAAATGCATTCAAGATCTAAACAGCATATGCATGAGTAAATATCCTGGTCATATCACAAACAAATCCCCATTTTTGTGGGTCGACGGTTGAGATGTGCCTGTCACTCCTCTTGTTGATCCAAGCTGTTTGTCTTGATGTTAGAAGCCAATTAAAGGGCCAAAATTAAACTAGAGAAGCCTTTTTGATGTGGCAAGTCCATTGCAATGCAATGCAGTTTTCCTCTTAAACTGGATTTGCTTGCTCGTCAATTTATTTATATAATGAGAGAGGTGTGCTCTAAGCACAAAACGGCTGAGATATTGCTCTACTGTAACCTACAGATGAGAGGGGGGGGCGCTAGAAAAGGAAATAAGCAAATGTGAACGAAAGCAATCCGAGTTTCCTTTTTCTAAAAAAAAAATGTCGCGATGGTGGCACGAAACGTGCTCAGATGAAACTGCAAAGCAGTAACGTACATAAAAACACAGCTACTGTGATCTGATGTAAATGAAACGCACAAAAATAAACAGTTCACCCTGAAATCTCTGCGCTAGATCTTGCGGAACTTCATATGCATGGCTGTGCGTTTCAAACTCAAGCTTATATGGACGAAACTGAGTTTCGAAGAAAAGAAAACGACGTGGCTTTTAACCCCAACACGCTTCGTTCAGAAGCTTCAAATGTACTTTCCTCCAAAAGACATCTGATTTAGATTTTTCGATGTTACTGCCGAGAGAAACCACTCTTTTCTTTCCCATCCGTGTTTGGGTCGCAGATCCAAGTCTTCATCTCTTCCGACATCGCTCAACGAAAACACTATATCCGTCCACATAAAACACTCCAGTCCGATTCCACTCAGACCCTCCGGGAACGAGTGCTTCTTGAGGATTCCCTACGGTTAATCCAGATGGGAATACACGGCTATTTTCTTGTTTTAGTGCTTGTGTGTGAGCTGAGCCCCAACGGCGCGTCGTGAAGTGAAATTCAGGCTCTTCTGAGAGCTGCACTTCCTCCCAGCGGCCGAGTCGACGCAAAACCCGGCGCTGGAGTCGAAAAACGCGGAACTGGAATGTTGTGACGAGGCGGAGCTGGACTCCAGTTTGAGGTGTGAAGTCTCGATTTTACTTACGTTGTATACTTTTCTAACGAGTTGGTTTAGACCCCCTAACTGGTTTACGCAACACATGCTCTCTTTTTAAATAAAAGCGTAAAAAATGAAGTACGCGAAACTATTTCGCCTACTACGGCGAAGGCTTGAGTTATGCATATTAATTAGATCCTGCTGACGTTGCTTAGTAACCTTCCTGAAGCGCCCAGTCACGTTACCTCATTAATATTCATGAGTCAAACCTTCCCCATAGAAGGATTTTTCATTCGCCGTCTAAATAGCGCCCACTCACTTTTCAGCAAATCTGCTAGGCGTGCTGGAGCACGTCACGTTACGTAATTAATATTCATAACCCGTGGCTACATCATAGTAAGTCTAGCGGCTGCGCAATGTTATCTAAATAAAATCGTTGTGTAAGCGCATCCCACCTCTTTTATCAACACTTCATCTACAAAAAAGCATACTGCTTTTTTTTTTTGTTTGGGTTTGTTCTTTCAGTTCCCCGTCATATGATTTAATCTGACAAACAATGAAATTGAAACCCACTTCTTGAAACAAGTTAAGTCATGTTGTGGAGCGTTTTCGTTTATTTTTTTTCAAAGGGATTTCTGATATTTTGTTTCTCATTAAACCTTTATTGCACGGCATTCTTATTTATGATCATTTGGCTTGTAGGTTTATTACGCCCCCTGGCGGAAGACGAGTGAAAGTGCATTTTATTTTCTAGTGATAATTCACCCAATAAAATGAATATAGTGTCATTATTTGCTTTTTACAAACTTGTATGAATTTCTCTCTTCAGCTGAACACGAAAAATGATATTCTGAAGAATGTTGGTCGACGGCAGCCATTGACTTTCATAGTATGGGGGGAAAAACAATGGAAGTCTATGGGTGCCGTCAGCAGTTTTCTTTAAAATATCTTCTTTTGTGTTTAACAGAAGAAAGAAACTCATACAGGTGACAAATGATGACAGAATTAAAATTTTGGGTCAACTCAAGTTTTTTAGCCAAAACAACAAGAAAAAAAGCACAGCATGTAATATGTTTAATCTGTTTGAAAGTGTCCGAAACTCCTCAATGTTGCTCTGAGGTTTCAGTAAATGCACTCCATGTTTTGGACACAGATTTATAACAGGAGGTCAGTGAGGTTTAAGAAAGACAGTTTATTTAGCATCGGGCAGAAAGGGGCGTGAGAGTTTTTAGGTGAAGGGCGAGGAGAAATCCGTTACTGCTGGATACGGCGGATGGACTGGATCTGAGGGGTCTGGCAATGGGAGCCGAACTCCTTGAAGTGTTTGTACTCCCCACAGTGGCGGTCACACTCCATGATGTACTGGTATCCACGATAACCAGGGAACTGGTAGCACACAAACCTGAACAGACAGAACAGACAGCGGTGAATGAAAAAGCGCAAGGACACTGAACAGATGAAGGAAACCCAAGCAGATACTCACGCTCCGGACTGAACACGCATAGAGCCCACTTCATTGTTGCACCATCCCATAGCCTGAAGAGAGGGGTAGTCGTCACTGAGCTCTCCCTTGCGGCCCAGGTAGTTCTCCCTCTCGTAGATGGTCATTCTGCACTCCCTGTGGTTCTGGGTGGAATTATATAAACGTAATGTCAGCCAGTGAGCATTTTTCCAATGCAATGCCGAAAATGATCAAAGAAACCCCGTGCAAAATAAGTTCAGATAAGGCAGGTTGTGGTTTTCGAGCTTTGTGAACTTACAGCGCAGGAAATGGGTCTAAAGGAGGTCATTCTCTCGATGTGGTAAGCATTGCTTCCTCCGAAGGCATCGCACTGAGGGTACTCGCCCCGCTCCAGCACGAACTGGTGACCCTGGTAATTTCCGTGCTCGTAGCCCACCCACCTGAAGACAAACACGGGTTAAACAGTGTGCCACAGTGTTGTTGTTATTAACTAGAATTAAAACTATAGAAAAATCAATTTAGTTAATTAAAATAGAGTTAAAATGAAATATAAATGGTAGATGTAAAACCTTGGCCTTGGCAACTAAATTAAATAAAACAAGCTGAAGTACTAAAAGAATTAAAACTGTAATAAAAAAAAGAATTAAAGCTACAAAAATACAAAAGCACATGACAAAATTACTAAAATTTGAGTTAAAAATAGAGAAATCAAAGAGATTGCAAAATAATATATATAATACATAAACTGAAATAAATTGGTGTTGAATTTATTTCTTATATAAAAAATATTTTTACAGTGTTGTTAACCAAAACTATTAAAATGTTTGAAATAAAGCAGAAATATATATATATTTAATTAAATGTAAATATTTAATGTTAGCAAAATAAAAAATGCCTTTGCAACTAACTGAAATTAAACAAGTTTAATCTAAAGTGCTAAAACTGAAATAAAAACTAAATAAAAAAAAATGAACCATTGAAAAAAAAGCACACAACTAAATTACTAAAACGCAAGCTAAAATTAAATTTAAACTGAAAATATACAAAAATTACATGCATAATGTTAATAAATAATTTAATAGTATATAATACACAAGAAATGTTGTAGAATTTACTTTGAAATAATTTTCACTTAAAGAAATCACATGATTTTTTTTAAATAGAAAGACTGAAATACTATTTCTTGTAAAACATTTTTACAGCTATTTTTTTTTTACAATGTTGTTAACTAAAACTAAGATGATTAAAATGTTTTTTAACTGAGCTGAAATAAATAAATATTTGATTAAAAGAACTCTAGAAAATTAGAAATGTTAGCAAATTACAAATGCTTTGGCATCTAACTAAAATAAAACACATTTAAGTTGAAGTGCTAAAATAACTGAAACTGAAATACAAAAAACTTAAATGCATAATATTAATAAATACTTCTAATAGTACATAAAATACACAAAAAATGGAGTAGGATTTACTTCGAAACAATTTTCACTCATAAATTGAATAATTACAAAGACGTGGCAAGTCACATCAAATTAAACATTACATTTCTGAAATAGAAATACTGAAATACTATTTCTTGTAAAACATGCTCCTATAATCAAAAACAACTTTTAATTTTAACATTTTTAAAATGTTTTTCATTTTAAATAAAGCTGAAATAAAACAAATATTTGATTAAAAGAGCTTAGAAAATTAGAAATGTTAGCAAATTAGAAACGCCTTGGCAGCTAACTGAAATAAAATAAGTTAAGTTGAAGCATTAAAAAAAAAATTAAAACAAAAATGAATGATTAAAAAATAATAATAAAATCACAAAAACACACAACAAAAAAGCTAAAAGTAAAATGAAAACTGAAAATATTTAAAAAATAAATAAATAAATGCGTAATATTAATAAAGTAATAGTATACAAAAATACACAAAAAGGTGTAAAATTTACTTTGAAACAATTTTCACTCAGAAATTACTAGTAAATTTTATGAATAATTACAACGAAACGGCAAGTCACACATCGGCATTAAAAACAGAAAGACTGAAATACTACTTTTTGTAAAACACTCTTATAATCTTTTTAAAAATGTTTTTTACTGAAAAATATATTTTTTTAGTGTTGTTAACTAAAACTAAAATTCTAAAAAATATTTTAATAGTATATATAATACATAATAAATAGTATAAAATGTACTTCTAAACAATTTTCTCTCAAAAAATGCTAGTAAATTTCATGAATAATTACAAAGAAATGGCAAGTCAAATCAAATTAAACATTAAATTTTGAAATCAAAAAACTGAAAGAGTATTTTCTTACTCAAAATAATCTTTTTTTTAGGTGTAAATCAAACTATGACAACACTGTGGCATCAATTTGTGGATAAGCATATGAACGTCTTTGCACACTGCAACATGTTCTTAAGTGACCTGCCTGTTCAAATTAAGGTTACACAAATAAAACACCACATGGAATAAAGACACGCTTGTTAAACAAAACCCCTGCTGACCAAGAATCACAACTGCTGCTTTTACTTAGGGTTAGTGATTTTAACAAACCATTCACCCCAGATTTAGCCATTTAACCAGCATTGTTCAATTGACCAGCATCAAATTGAGCAGATGCACTCACTTGAGCCACATCCAGAGACCTGAATAACAGAGAAATCTAAACTCTAAGCCTAAACTCTATTGATGTTGCTTTTTGGCTTTACAGAGCATGTTTTTTAGAGAATAAAAGGTCAGGTCATGGTTTTTGCCCGACATGGAGTCTCAGCTAGTGGAGATAATTGGCGCAAACCTCAGGAATTACGTAGACTATCAGACAAAGAGCTTGGAGAAAACACTCACGCTCCGCTCTCCACTCTCAATGAGCGCACGCTCTCGAAACCGAACTCCATGACGTTGCAGCACTCTGAGGTGAACTCATGGTGACGGCCCTGGAAACACTCCTCGTCGTACACGATGATCTGGAAGACAGAGGTTGGGCACCTTTAAAGATTTCAAGGGCACAATTAAAGACTTGCATGTTGGGGAAAAGGCCAAATGGGATGTGAAGCTCTAGAAAAGCAGCAGCGTTGCTCAACATCAGTGTACATATTAGGAATTATACTATCAAATTATAGCAAAACCATCCAGATAACAACATTCCTGGAGCCCTTGAAATCATTATGCAATCCTTTCGGACTTATGTAGGATTCCTTGGAACACAACCGCTTGTTTTGGAGATCTCGATGAGTGACAGCATTGTGTCAAACATATGCTGAAAAAAATTGGGGTGTTTTGGAAATTGCAAGTAAACTTCACAAACAGTTGCAAAGAACACATTTTGGAGCAGAAAAACTGAAAAATATTTTTCTTGTAAAATGTACTTTGATTAATCTGACAATTTTTACTCAGAAATTGCTATTAAACCTCACAATGACAAAGAAATAACATGTAATAGCTTAAATACATGTAAGATTTTGAAGGAGAAAAACTGAAATAGTATTTTTTTGTAAAATGTACTTCAGTAATATTTGTTTAATTTTACAACTTTCTCTTAGAAACTGACAGAAAATTTCACAAATACAAAAAAACTAATTAAATGTGAAATTTTGACATAGAAAACTGAAATAGTATTTTCTTGTAAAATGCACTTCTTGTGAAATAATATTGGATTTATTTAAATTACTGAAAAATTAAGCTAAAAGTTAAATGAAAACTGAAAATACAAAATATAAATGCAAATGCAAAGTATTACTATTATATAACAGACTGAAAATGGTATAGGATTTACTTTATTTTTTACTCAAAAATTGTTAGTAAATTTCACAAACAATTACAAAAAAAGATTAAAAAACTAAAATAGTATTTTCTTGTCAAACAATCTCTGACTTTTTAAAAGAAATAATTTTTAAAAAATGACTAAAACAAGCTAAAATTCAAATGAATACTGAAAATACAAACACAAATGCAAATGCAAATTATTAATAAATACTTTATACTATTATTTAATGCACTAAAATGGTGTGGTATTTACTTTGATTAATTTTTACTCAGAAACTGCTAGTCAATTTCACAAGTACAAAAAAGGCTACAATAACTAATAGTATTTTCATGTAATATAATATTTGACTTATTTAAAGAAATATTAAAAAAAAGACTAAAACGTATGCTAAAATTAAAATGAAAACAAAAATAAATGCATAATATATAAATAGTTTATACTATTATTTAATACACTAAAATGGTGTTTTAAAAAGATTTACTGATTAATTTTTACTCAGAAATTGCTAGTAAATTTCACATTTACAAAATAAAGACTAGAAAAAATAAAATCGTTTCTTCTAAAATAATATTTGATATATTTAAAGAAATGTTTGTAAAAAAACAAAAAAAGTGAACTGAAATGAAAATGAAAAATAAAAGCAAATGCAAAATATTAAGAAATACTTTATACCATTATATAATACACTAAAATGGTGTAGGATTTACTCTGATTATTTTTTACTCAGAAATTGCTAGTAATTTTCACAAACAATTACAAAAAAGACTAGAAAAAAATAGATTTTAGTTATTATTTATAAGAAACATATTTTAAAAAACCTTAAGCTAAAATTAAAATGAAAACTGAAAACATAAATAAAATCAAATGCTAAATATTAATAAATACTTTATATATTGATTATTTTTTACTCAGAAATTGCAAGTAAAATTCAAACAATTACAAAAAACAAGACTAGAAAAAAAAATAGTATTTTCTTCTAAAATGTACTTTGATAATCGTTTTTACAATTTCAGAAAAATAATTTTTGACAGCATACCTTCCAATGGCCAGAGAACTTGGTGCAATGGTGAGTCATTTTGTCTGCTTGAAAACAAAAAGCAAGTTGGTACAAACAGTTCAAAGTTACAGATTAAACAGAATTAGTCAATTAAACTTCACTACAGATATTAGTGATGACAAACCAACATCCCATACATCTCAAAAACAACAACATGCACATCTGAATTAAACTAAATGAGACTTTACATCAGTACAGTTTGACTATGTGCTCTGTGTTTGAGTCATTCCCAAGTTACTGGATCATACAGGAAGGCCTCTCTAGAAGAAGCCGTGGACCTGTTGCGGTTTAGACGTGTGAGGGAGGTTGGGGGGACAGACAGCGGGCCCGTAGCGGAGAACAACTCACCTCGCTTCGATGCCCTTGGGACGTCCTGATGTGAGAGTGAAAGCTGGGCATGTGCATGTACCCTTTTAAAGCCTCCCCTGGCAAAGGGCCCAGTAAAAGCCCCGGCTCAGCAGCGAGGGAGGGGCTTGCCATTGTCCAGCTGACAAAGGAGGGGTTAAATCTATACAGCTGGAGAAGTGCAAACGCCACACTATCCCCGCCTGGATCCAGGCATGGACGCTCGGACCTGGACACACGCGAGTCATATGCACATATGTGTTAAGGGCCAACGCGGATCTGAGGCGGTGCATGTGTAGGGGCAGAAGTGCGGGTCTTGGACCCGATCCATATATGACGCTCTTGTTTTGGTTCAGTGAATGTGTTATAATTGACAGCAGTAGAGGTTTACAGTAATGCTATGAAGATGTCATCACTTACAGTATCATAATAAAAGTTACTAAATTATTCAAAAGTATTATTATTTACGCAATAATATATTTGGGGAATAACAGGTTTTGTACAATAATATACAGTTTTACAATACCCCTTGTTTACAATACCCTACCATTCAAAAGTTTGAAATCAGAAAGATTTTAAATGTTTTTTAAAGAAGTCTCTTATGCTCATAAAAGATGCATTTATTTGATCAAAATGCAGGGAAAAACAGTAATATTCTAAAATATTATTACAATTTGTAATAACGGTTTACTATTTTAATATACTTTAAAACATAATTTATTTCCGTGATGCAAAGCTGATTTTTTTAGCATCATTATTCCTTCAGAAATCATTCTAATATGCTAATTTATTATCAATGTTGGAAACAGTTTTTGCTGCTTAATATTTTTTTTGGAACCTGTGATATTTTTTAGTGAATAAGAAGTAAAAAAGAATATCATGTATTTAAAAATAAATAAAAAAATATATATATAAAAAATAAAAAAGTGATGGTTAAGACTTATATTCATAGAAAATATTTATATTTTGAAAAATGCTGAGAATCTTTTCAAAAAATGTTCTAAAAAATTTAAAATTAACTGTTTTCAATATTGATAATAAATCAGCATATTAGAATGATTTCTGAAGGATCACTGAAGACTGTAATGGATGATGAAAATTCAGCTTTACATTACATGAATATATTATATTTTTTTATGGAACATTAAAATAGAAAACCGTTATTTTAATTTGTAATAATATTTCACAAGATTACTGTTTTTTTCTGTATTTTTGATCAAATAAACGCAGCCTTGATGAGCATAAGAAACATTGAAAATCTTACTGATCCCAAACTTTTGAACAGCAGTGTAGGTAAGACAAAAATGTAGATAACCTTTAAATATGCTGAGATATATTTTATATGCTGACAACTGATCTTGGTCTCTATTTTTTAATACTTTGGAGATGTGAAAACAAAACACAGGGGAAAAGGAAAATATGAAGGGTTCACTGTTTTTTTGTTTGTTTGTTTGTTTGTTTGTTTTTTTTACATTTTTACTGAACTGTACCATAAATTTGTCCTATGGTGTGACATAGCAATAATTAAGAAAAAAAAAAAAACTCTTAATAATATATAAATAGCATGAGAAAGATTTATCTTCATTGTTAGACACTTATTTATAAAAATTATAATTAACATAATTTTTACCCCATTACTTGTTGGACAATTTCAAGACAAACTTTGACAACAAAACTTTGCTGTCATCCGTTCAAAAATGCTGAAATTTAAACCATTTTAAGATGAGCGATATTTCTGTCTCCCCTATTGCAGTACTCAAATGTTTTTTAAATTATTCTGAGATCAAAACAAATCAAAGAAAACACAACAAAAAAAAGAAAGTTTCATTTTAAAACAAATAATATCAACATGTTTTTTAAACAAAACAAAGTATTTTTCATCATTCTTATTCAAACAGTATGTTGCTGAAACTCTTCTAGCCCCCCCTTGCTGCACAGCTAAATATGAATGATATTCAAACTATATTCATTAAGATGTCAATGAATCTTTTTAAACTATATGGATACTCATGTTAAGGCATTATATTGATTCTATTTACTTTCTATTGACTTCTCTTAGAATTTTTTCGCTTCTGGTGGATCCCTGTTAGTTTTCTGTCTGTATTTCTGTACCCTCTCTCTTCCACTAATCTCCCCTCCCTCAATTCTTTCTTTTTCAAAAACAAAGTATCACATTTTATACTCATTTTCATCACACGCTATAAGAGTACAAGTTTTCTGCAAAAACATCAGAAAATAGTTTTAATAATGTAATTATTGCATTTAAGAACACTGAAAATGATCAAAAAAGAACAAAAAGGAGTTAAACAAACCTTATTTAATTATTTAAAATGCTTCTAAAAAAAAATCTACCTTGTCCTCTGGTGTGACAGTACAGGCGTCACACCACGGGACGTTTCAGCAATTTGTGTTGATAAACGACCTTACTATTCCGAGTTAGCGGGTAGCAAGACACATTTGCATAACTGTCTATGATTATGTAGTTTAACATGGTTTTTAATTAAAAAATATAATTTAGGGGTGTCACACCAAAGGACAACAAAACGTAACACTTCTGTAGTGGTTCCAAAAAAGTTAAATATTTGAACCATTCTGAAACAAAAACTGACCATGTGCACTTGTCATGGGCTTCACATGGGGCTTCAGTCACACAATCATGAAAGGGGTCCTTCAACCAATTAAAGTTTTCTCTGGAATTGCCCGATTTAAAATCAGAATATGGTGTCACACCAGAGGACATGGTTTTCAGAGACAAAATATATCAAGTTTCTAAATATATGGATGAAAAAACTGATAAATGCCATTTACTAAAATAGACACTTGTATTGTTACATTTTTATGCTTTTCTTTTTAATTTATAAAAGTTGTAATTTATTGAACCATGATTGAGGGTCACACCATAGAACAATTTTGAGATTTGGCAAAAAAAAAATTAAAAATTGAATAACACTGCAATTTTTATAACAACAGGTCCATGTAAGAAATGGACAAAGAAATGTTTAACAATTTACTGCATTAACGACAATATTAATTATATTCATTTTCATCTTGTGGGAAAATATTATTACTATTAAAAACAACTGTTTTCTTTTTGAATATATTTTAAAATGTAATTTATTCCTGTGATAAAAAACTGAAATTTTCAGCATCATTACTCCAGTCTTCAGTGTCACATGATCCTTCAGAAATCATTCTAATATGCCAATTTGCTACTCAAGAAACATTTCTTATTATTATCAGTTTTAAAAACAGTTGTACTGCTTAATATTTTTGCGGAAGGAGCATTTGAAATAGAAATCTTATGTAACATTATAAATGTCTTTACTACCACTAAAATTTAATGAATTCTTGCTAATAAACAGTACAACATTTTTTCTACATTTAAATGGACAGTTATTTGTTTGTTTGTTATTGTTGTCATTATTTTTTATTTATATAACTAAATTTTGGCATTTCCAGCAGTCTCACAAACCCTCTGCAGTTCCATCTCCAACCCCAAGGAAAACCCTGGCAGAATTTTTTAACCACTCTGGGTTATTTTTTGTTTGAATAAACAAAAAACTGACTGTGACAAATCTACTGTAGTAATAATAATAATAATAATAATAATAATAATAATAATAGTAATAAATGTTCAAAAATCATTCACGTCAGAATATAAAAAAAAAAACATTTAATATATAAAATAAAAGGCTTCTATAAAGCCAAAACATGTTAAGGTTTATACGCTGCTCTTTATTTATTACTCTGCTTTCAAAGGTTACTGCTAATCATTCAGCGAGTCAGTAGGAGAGGTTCTCAAAAGATACATTGCAGTTGTTACATGGCTATTGCAGCATTCATTTTAAAAGATTGTAGCCGTATATCTCATACAGCATGCTCAAAGAGTGCCTGTGAGACTCTGTGCAACTCCATGTGGGATCCTTCAGTTGCATAACAAGCTCATTCTGCATCTGCTATCACACAAACACGACCTAAAAGATACCACTGCAAATGTAATACTAAGCTTATAAATCATGAGTATCTGAATGATTGGAATAAAACTGGTATCAGATGTCAGATATGGATTTTCTAATGGGCAACAGTATGTAGCAATAATAATAATATTAACAATAATAATGAATATATATTTAAAATATGAAAATATATTACAATTAAAATGATAATATTTGATGAAAAAAATTATTGCACTCAAAATATATATTATATATTATAATGCATTTGACATCAGAGTGTAACATCACAGCGCATAATGCTTGTTAAACTCAGAGAGCATGTTAGAGAGCGGGTTAAGGCGGATAAGGATCACGTGACCTCTGACCTGCGTGCATACCTCTCTTCCATATGTACCATATAGCATAGAGTGCCGGCTAAGAGGGGAAAGTGCCATTGTCAGGGTTTTCCATTGACAGTAAAATGCTTACGGGCGCTGCGGGGAGAGCCTTCTGGGCTATGCGATGACCCTGCGGCTTTGGCACAGACAAAGTCTGATGACGACGTGTTTCTATTGTATGCCGAGTGCCTCTGTACTCCCCTTGCCAGGGTATAAAAGTTAGAGCACTGGTCAGAGGGGGCCAGCACGAGCCAGCCAACCCAGCACAGCTGTACTCAAGCAGGTAAGAGCCCAGGTAAATCGGATATAGCAAAAGCTGAGTCCCCTCACCAGCTCACGGATCTAGTAGGAAACTGCCCTTGTTTTTCAGCGACTGTGAAGTCCAAACCATCCCTAACATTCAAACCCCGTCCCACAACACCAGTCCTGTATAGACGTTTTGGAGTATACGCACCAGTTTCAAGCCTCATGACATTTCCCACCCTTTGCTCTTTTCTCACAGACGTTCTTGAACCCCTTCACCATGTCTCAGACCGCCAAGTCCGCCACCAACCAGGGCACTGACGCCAAGGACAAGGGAGCTCCCGCCCCTGCCGCCACCAGCAAGGCTTCCAAGACCGGAGAGCCCGGATTCATGGGTAACTACAGAGTAAGTATATGCACTGAACTGGTTTGAGGAAACAGATTTTGGCAGACAAACGACATACAGACTTTGTGATTAGCATGAAACTTCCACTCTTAAAACTAAAAGTTCTTTATTGGAGTCTGTCCATTAACCAAATTGATTCTACTGCAAATTTAAGAATTTTAAGTTATTTTTTGACGTCTATGATTCCATGAAGAACCTTTAACATCCATGGAACCTCAATTGCACAAAATAGTTCTTTGTAGCAGAAAAATGTTTTAAGAACTGTCCACTAAAAGTTTCTTTGCTGAACCAAAATGATTCTTCTACAAATTTGAAAAATTAAAGTTGTTTTTTTTTTACTTCTATGATTCCATGAAGAACTCTTCACATCCATGGAATCTCCATTGCACCAAAAAGCTTACTAAAAAGCGCTTTGGGGACCAATATGATTCTTCTACAAATTAAAAACATTATAGTGCTTTTTTGATTTCTATGATCCTATAAACAACTCTTAACATTAATGGAACCTCCATTGCACAAAAAAAAGTTCTTTATAGTGAAAAATGCTTTTTAAAGAACTTTTCACTATAAAGTTCTTTGAGAAACCAAAATGATCCTTCTGCAAATTTAAAAATGTAAATTCTTTTTTTGACTTCTATGATTCAATGATCCCTTAACATCCATGGAACCTCCATTGCTTCATTGAAAAAGTTCTATTGGGAACCAAAATGTAGATCATTAAAATGTTCTTCACACCAAGAAAAAATGGTTTTAAGAAGGTTCTTTGGGAAATCCGAAATGGTTCTTCTATGGCACTGCTGCAGAAATCCCCTTTTAGTCCAGCTAAATTGTGAAATTAATAAAGTAAGTGGAAAACCTGATCATGGTCTACTTCTCTTGCAGATCTTCCTGTTCGATCAGGAGAACTTCCAGGGCAGGATGATGGAGATGCAGAATGAGTGCATGAACGTTTGTGAACGCGGAATGGACAGAGTCCGCAGTATCATTGTTGAGTGCGGCCCGTAAGTCACCCGAACAGTGGATATTATCTAATGTGGAAAGGAAAAACATTATTAGTATTTTGAATTCATTTTTTGTTAACATTTTTATTATTTTAATATGCTTATATAATTTGTACTCATTTTTATTTCAGTTTTAGTGCTGAAAAATGTATTTTTACTGTTGCAGTTTTAGTTTTGTTGGTACCATCTTTTTTTCCCCATACTCATGCTGTCATCCCTCCGTCCCTCTTTTTTTTCCTTGTCCTTGTGTTGCCGTCCACTATCTGGTCTGCATCTCTCCCTGCTGTCTACATCTTTAGCTTTGTTGCCTTCGAGCAGACTAACTTCCGTGGCGAGATGTTCATCCTGGAGAAGGGCGAGTATCCTCGCTGGGACACCTGGTCAAACAGCTACCGCAGTGATTGTCTCATGTCCCTCAGACCCATTCGCATGGTAGGACACTCGAGAGGGCGTTGCAATTTCTCCTTATTGAAATCAAATGCATGTTGCTAATTGTTCCAAATGCATACAGGACCCCATGGAGCACAAGATCTGCCTGTACGAGCTGTGTGACTTCCAGGGCAACAAGATGGAGATCCAGGAGGATGATGTGCCAACCCTGTGGGCGCATGGCTTCTGTGACAGAGTGGGCAGCGTGAGGGTTCCCGGTGGAGCGTGAGTACCAAATCAAAACCTTATCCAACAGTAATAGCAATAGCAATACTACCCCATGTTTTACACACTGTTTTCCTCTTTTTGAAGTTGGGTGGGATACCAGTACCCCGGCTACAGAGGCTACCAGTATCTGTTTGAGTGTGGCGACTACAGACACTACAACGAGTTTTGTGCCTTCCAGCCTCAGATTCAGTCCATGCGCCGTGTGAGGGACATGCAGTTCCACCAGCGCGGCTGCTTCAACCTGACTGCCGCTAAACAGTGAACTCATCCCGCTGCGGTCCTGTAGCATAACGACTAGCCTTCTCATGGCGCTTTTTATCCCCGTACCTCCCCCTCTTCTCTGATACCTCACCCCCAGAATAGATTAATTTAAATTGTCCCGGACATCTAACTGACTTTTTATGATGCCAATAATAAACATGTTTTGGAAAAACAAAAAGCTGACTTCTCTTGTTATTCTTTTCTTACTTTATTATTAGCATTGATCAGTAACATTTAAAGGACTTAAATAGGCAAATATGCAATACAAATACACAATTTACTAGCTTAAAAAAAGTTACATTTTCTAGGGAAAGTGTTAATATTTAAAATCTCTTTTAATTTTGCTATCAGGGTTATTTTTAATTTAAATCTATATTTAAATATCTTTACAACATTATATTGTAAACTTATATTTTAAAAAAATTATAATTTAGATTTTGAATGAAAATGAATTTATATTTTTATGTAAGATAAAAATTTATATTTAAACTCAAATAATATCTGTAAGCCAATTATTAATCAGGTTATGCCTTAGTATGGCAATATGCATTTTTTATTGAAATGTATTTCATGCTATGATTACATTGCTTTATCATAATAAAAAGTGAAACCTTAATTTAATTAACCCTTTAATTTTCAATGAGTATTGATTAAGATAAATTAATACAATTAACTCAATTTAAACTCTATTATATATAATTTAAGACAATTATTGATCAGAACCAGATTACGTTTTGCAATTAATATTGCAATGGTTATTGTATTAAAATACATCTTGAACTATGATTTATATTTTTTAGAACCATTTTTTTAGATTTTTTTTACCATAATATAGAGTGGGACTAGGGTGTAGAATTTAGTAGGGAAGCTAGGAACATGTCCCTATCAATATACAGCGACTACTAAATTGTCCTTAGCAATAATTTTGAACAAACAATTAAACATGTATGTAATCAGTTGTCATTTGAATGGCATAATTGATATTTTACTTGTAAATACCATAATCTAATCATACACTTTTTCCCTCTTATTTCAGTTAATGTCATAAAACTACAGAGCTAAGCCAGTATCAGTACTAACAGCGTAGTGTAAACATGGCTGGAGACTCGAAAAGCGGAGGAACAGGCGAACCGAATCACTTGAGTCATTTACGCTGGAAGCACTCCGATTGATTCAGTTTAAGCGATTCACTAGCAAAAAACAAATTAAAGAGCCATTCATTTTCATATCACTTGTATTGGTTTTACAAAGCACGTATAGTGACGATGGGTTCAAACGGAACTTCTCAAAATTCCGAATCAGTTCAACCGCTGCGTCGCAAAATGATTCACTGTTTCGAAGAGCTCTAATCGGATCGCGAATCATTAGATTCAGGTCGGGACTTCAAATCACGTATCGCAAATCAATTTATTTGAATCTGGACTTCAAATCGCGTATCACGAATCATTTGATTTACCTTGCGTCCCAGTGTGCATACTATCCACCCTATCTGCCCTAAATAGTATTACAATTACTACTATCACATAATATTTAGGATGGATAGTATCCACATTGGGACGCAGGTTTAAACTAAAACTTTGTAGCTGGTTCGCAAATAATTTGATCATGCGAACTGAATGATTCGCGATCGGCACACCGAACCCACGATCTGACAGGGAATCATTTGATTTAGATCGGAGCTGTGCGTATCGCGAATCATCTGATTCAGATTGGAATTTTGAAGCGGGTTCGTTAATGATTTCGCGTAATGAATGATTCGCGATCCGCGCTCCCAAGTCCCGATCTGAAATGATGGTTCGCGAATCATTATTAAGATCGAGACTTCGGAACAGGTTCGCGAATCTCTTGATTCAGTTCAGATCTTCCGAGCGTGAATCATTTTATTCAAATCGGGACTTCGGTGCGGGTTCGCGAATCATTTGATTCAAATCGCCACTTCGAGCGCGTATCGTGAATCATTGATTCAGATCAGGTCTTCGGTGCATATCGCGAATATTTTTTTCTGATTTATTTTTTATACACAATATACACAATTAGAAATCCCTTAAGAAAATTAAAAATTAACTATGTTTTTATTATAGTAAAAAGTGCAGTAAGCATGTTTGCTTGTTTGTTTGTTTTGTATAACCACAGTTTTAGTCTTTTTAGTGTCAAGGTGCCTGCTGTAGAATTTAGTCGGGACGCTAGGGATGCTATCCCTACCAATATCCACTAATAAATTGTCCCTAGCAATAATTTTGATCAAACAATGAAATGTCTCTTGTTTGCTGTTATGTCCCCACCGATGCCAAAATCAAACCTACATCACTGAAGTGAGACGAAATGAATATAAATTAATTTAATAATACAAAATTAAAATGTATATTTATTATTTTAAACAACAAAAAAAAATCGAACAAAATAAAACGTCAGCGTTACATCATGATCACATGACCTGACCGCTCGCACACCGCTTCCTGTTGCAAAAGCAGATACATCAGAGCCAAGATGGCGGCGCTTTTCAAAGCACGGAGAGGTCAGTAGTGTTACTGATTATTACTATATGTTTACACCAGTATCACTCGCAGCTCATGAGCGACACTGTGTGCATACAATATTCCGCTGGATGCATCTGCAGCTAGTTTATTAAAGGGACCAATTCAGAGTGATTCTAATCACATAAAGTGCACAAACTGTTGTACGACTGTCTAAATCACTGGTGGTAACTGAATAAATATTAACGTAGAACATAATAATTTCCGTGATATGATGCTGTTTCGGCTACATCTGAAGTTAAGGCCATTAATAAACCAGACAATGAATAGAATAAGAATAATCACATGCTTAGTTGCCTTATTAAAATTAACTTGTAATGGATTTCCCGTGATTAGGCATGAACACATTAACGTTAAACTTCATATGAAATGTTAGTTTGACGTGTTTGTGTTGTTTTGGATAATTTTTGGTGATATATGGGGTTAATCTCTACCCTGACAGCTGACTGTTTCATTCAAAACAAATGTCACTTAGGGTGAACAGTCAAACTGCAGCTGGTTTTTAAAGGAAATACAGGCGTTATGCATTGAATGTTGTTCTGTCTAACTATTTATGCATATACAGACACATTTAAGCACATTTATACAATTTTAATGCACGTATAGCTATTTTTGATAGCTCGAAAGCTCACGGTGACCTTTTACCTACTTTTACTCTGCTGCTTCTGCGCTTGCGCATTAACACATCTTTCACAAGTAATGATTATGTATATGATTTTATAAGATTATGATTTATTGTTGCAATATATGCAGTTTTTATTGCCATGTATCTAAGATTTCTCTGCTTTATCATTAACTTATTTTTGCTGAATCACATTTATGTTGCAGTTTTGTTTTATTATTATTCATTTAGTAAGTATATACAGTATACATGCCAATATCATGTTGTTTTCTGTATTTATCAGCTCTGGGCATGGCAGTAGGCCATAGCGTTCGCTGTTTGACCCAGCTTGCGGAGTTGCCAGAGTTGCACCAGATGATGAGGCAGACATGTAAGGATTACGCTCAAAAAGAACTTGCACCAATCGCTGCTCAGCTGGACAAAGATCACAAGTTTCCAGCCAAGCAGGTAAAAGGACATCAGCCATGGAGCTCCACAGTAGTCACAGTCTCTTGATTAGAGCATATGAGGATGATTGTAGTTGATTTTCACCGTTGTAGGTAAAAGAATTGGGAGCGATGGGTGTCATGGCTGTAGAGGTACCGGAGAGTCTGGGAGGAGCTGGGATGGATTATCTCGCATACTGTCTGGCCGTGGAAGAGCTCAGTAGAGGATGTGCATCAACCGGAGTCATCGTCAGTGTGAATAATGTGAGTCGCCTTTTATTCTGTGGTCCACTGAGTTCTGTTTAAGTGCACATTTAAAAGTTCAATCTGTATTTAAGTAAATTCTTAAACAGTGTACTAAGAACTTATGCAATTATTAGCAAAAAATATATTTTCAGATATACAGTTGAAGTCAAAAGTTTACATACACCTTGCAGAATCTGCAAAATGTTAATTATTTTACCAAAATAAGAAGGATCATACAAAATGCTTGTTATTTTTATTTAGTACTGACCTGAATAAGATATTTCACATTAAGGATGTTTACATATAGTCCACAAGAGACAGTAAAAATAGTTGAATTTATGAAAATGACCCTGTTCAAAAGTTTACATCCACTTGATACTGATACTCAATACTGTGTTGTTACATGAATGATCCACAGCTGTGTTTTTTCTTTAGTTATAGTTGTTGATGAGTTATTGGTCCTGGACAGTTAAACTGTCTGCTGTTCTTCAGAAAAACCCTTCAGGTCCCACAAATTCTTTGGTTTTTTAGTGTTTTTGTGTATTTGAACCCTTTCCAACAATGACTGTGTGATTTCGAGATCCATCTTTTCACACTAAGGACAACTGAGGGACTCATATGTAACTATTACAGAAGGTTTAAACACTCACTGATGCTCCAGAAGGAAACACGTTGCATTAAGAGCTGGGGGGTGTAAACGTTTTGATTTTGCAGATCAGGGTAAATTTCACTTATTTCGTCTTCTGGGAAACATGCAAGTATCTTCTGTAGCTTCTGAAGGGCAGTACTAAAAAATATGAAAAAAATATGATATTTAGGCAAAATAAGAAAAAATGTACACATCTTCAGTCCGTTCAAAAGTTTTCAGCCCCCAGCTCTTAATGTATTGTTTTTCCTTGTGGAGCATCAGTGAGCGTTTGTATCTCCTGTAATAGTTGCATATGAGTCCCTCAGTTGTCCTCAGTGTGAAAAGATGGATCTCAGAATCACACAGTCATTGTTGGAAAGGGTTCAAATACACAAAAATGCTGAAACACCAAAGAATTTGTGGGACCTGAAGGATTATTCTGAAGAACAGCAGGCAGTTTAACTGTTCAGGACAAACAAGGGACTTATGAACAACTCTCACTAAACAACGAAACACAGCTGTGGATCATTCAGGTAACAACACAGTATTAATAATCAAGTATATGGAAACTTTTGAACGGGGTCATTTTTATGAATTCAACTTTTATTTTCTCTTGTGGACGATATGTATATTTTATGAGAAATATCTTATTCAGGTCAGTACTAAATAAAAAAAAAAAACATGCATTTTGTATGATCCCTCTTATTTTGGTAAAATAATTAACATTTTGCAGATTCTGCAAGATGTATGTACAATTTTGACTTCAATTGTATATATATTTACTTCTGCATGTGACCGGATTGCTGTTTTATAGTCATTGTACCTGGGTCCAATTCTGAAGTTTGGCACAGAAGAACAGAAAAAGCAGTGGATTACGCCTTTCACCACGGGGGAGAAAGTTGGCTGTTTCGCTTTGAGTGAGCCAGGTAAACACAGCTGCTTTTCCATGAGCTCTGTCTGCTTTCTAAACGCAGTTGCAGTTGGTCGTCCTCCACCATACACCACCACCAATTGTGAAGCCTTATATTGAAATGATTTCATATGTCTATAGATCCATAGAGTTGCACATATTTGCACTAACATCAGTGAGAGCTTGTTTTCACCTTTGTGTGTTATGAAATGTTGTGCTGAAGACTTGCTTGTTGCTATAAAGGAAATGGAAGCGATGCAGGTGCGGCGTCAACGCTGGCACGGCAGGAGGGAGACGAGTGGGTTTTGAACGGAACCAAAGCCTGGATAACCAACTGCTGGGATGCTTCCGCCACCGTCGTTTTCGCCACAACAGACAAAAGCCTAAAACACAAGGTTTGAATCAACTGATTTGAAAAAGATTTATTAGGCAGTGTAATTGTAATTAATGTTTTTTTTTTTTTCATAAAAATGTTAAGAGCTGAAATTGATTTGATTTTATGTATTCACAGAGTGAACAGGGATTTTTAAAAAAAATAAGAGTTACATTATACAGTTATTTATTTCATGTTGTTTTATTTTATATGAAAATCAGGGAATTAGTGCCTTCCTAGTGCCGATGCCTCATCCGGGGTTGTCTTTAGGCAAGAAAGAAGACAAACTGGGAATTCGAGCTTCATCGACTGCCAATATCATTCTGGAAGACTGCCGCATCCCACTCGGCAACATGCTGGGAGACCGAGGAATGGGCTTTAAGATTGCAATGGTATGATTTATTATGTCCCTAGATTGTGTCTATAAAGTTTCAGCTCAATATACCCCACAGATCATTTATTATATAATGCACATTTTGAAAGGAAACATGCAGTTTTCATGCATGTTTCTTTAAATGCAAATGCAAAACACCCCCTTTTCAAGAATAGGACTTTGCCTTCACAGCTCATAATTCAGATACTCTGCTAAAAAACATTCGTTTGGAGTTGATTATCATGTCTATCGTGCTGAAATCATGCGTTTTAAACCATATTATTTTAAACTTCTGAAATGCGATTTTCTAAGCGCACACATCCAAAGCATGCACACAGAAGGCAGCTGTCACACGCCATGTGATTGCTAAATTTCTCTTTCATGTCTTATTACACTTAAACTGTCAAATACACACAAGTTTATGTTCAAAACGCAAACAGTCGTTTCTGTGAAGGTAAACAGCTGGGAAAGAAATTGCATGTTTATATTAGATCCGTGTGGCAGCAGCGTAATATACAGTAAATAAATCAATAAATCCACTGCTCTCTTGTCTCCTCTGAGGCTGGGACTCTAAATAGTGTTTGTTGCCCGTCTGAACAGTTAGCATGCTTTGTTTGAACTTTTGCCATGGCATAAGAACTGCTACACCGTTGTCACTTGCGAAAGCACAGTGGTGTCGCCGTGGGTGAAAATGTACAGATTAAGGGGCAGTAAGATCCAATGATGTGCTCGTTTTTTTCACATGCTTGCAGAAAAAGGCTTACCAAAACAGGGTTACTAGGTTGTCCTTTTTCATGTTTTCTGGGTTGGCAGATGCACCGGGGACCCGATTAGAGCACTTAAGGTGAGATACTGCAAGTGAATAGGGTAAAATAGTTATCACCTTAATGATAGAATAAATAGTTATCACCTTACTTACCTAGTTGATTGATTACATTGATAATTGCAAACATTTTTTTTAAATGTTAGGTTTAAATATGCAAATGAGGCATTATTTAATGAAATATGCGCTAATATGCATACATTTCTAGTACAAAAATCTAAACACTAGATAAAATCAGTTTCAAAATTCTTGTATAATTTTTTTTTTGTTTGACATATTAGAGTCAAATGTTCTTAGAAGGAATTTCGAATCTCATTTTGTTACTCCATAATTGTGTAAAAACTTAGAACAGAAAGAAAACAATATATTTGTAACAGTTTTTTGGGAAATAAAATGCTGTATGAAATCAAGCAAATTATATATGTACAAATCCCTCTGTAAAAACCTACAGGATATAGACAGGAATAAAAATGTAAAGCTTGGTGTGTGTAAGTGGAGATTTATGGCTCAGTGTAGAAGAAAAAAAAACTCATTTTGAGAAAACGGCCTTTAAAAATATGTATTGCAATTGAAATCTATTGACACACATAGATAAAATGCTATAAATGAAAAAGTCTTTTGGATATTTTCTTTCCACTAGTCTGAAAAACCACTTTATGAAAAAACAAAAAGCCCAAAATCTTAAACTTGACAGGTGCATGAAAAAACTGTGTTTTTGCCTGTGTTTTGGTCTGTGTGACTCCGCTCACTGACAGTTTACCCAATAGTAATTTGAGACCCTGGGTTGCCAGTTGTTGGGAAAAAACAGTGAATTGCAACTATGGAAGCCAGAAAATGAACTGGGACAGAGATTGCAGATTCTACCCAATCTAAAAAGCTTTGGCATCCGTCTAAAAACCTCTATGACCAGAGGCATATGAAAATGCGGATAAATCAGCTCATCAACTTATAGTGTAAGGCTCATCCTCAATCTGGCAACCCGTGTGAGATGGAAAAACCCTCTTCAATATATTGAATTTGGACCGCAGTACCATTTCAACTGCTAGCCATCAATATTACATTTATGCTTTTTCTCATGCCAGTGTTTTTCTCATATATCTATAAAATGATTCATTCAAACTCAGTTACTGTACACAAAACCGTTTCATTCTCGTCAAGTTTTAAAACTAAAGCTCTCATTGCATTTTGTGATCTAAGGCAGTTGTTTTTCATCCAACAGCAAACTCTAGACAGCGGGCGGCTTGGTATTGCAGCACAGGCTCTTGGTATTGCTCAGGCGGCGCTGGACTGCGCGGCTGATTACGCTCATAAAAGAACAGCTTTCGGCGCTCCGATTGGAAAGCTGCAGGCGATACAGGTGATATACTGACTATAACTCACTATAAACTCTTCCTGTGTGACATTCAGAGGGAAAGCAGAAAGCTTTAGTGTTTTCATCTTTTATCCGGGATGATTCAGCTGCTGACATTTCTCTATAAATGTCTCTTTCAGTTTAAACTGGCAGACATGGCCTTGGCCATAGAGAGCGCTCGACTTCTCACATGGAAAGCTGCAATGCTGAGAGACGCAAAGAAACCTTTCACTAAGGTAAGTCTGTTTTCTTATACTAACAATGAATAGATGTGGATATATGGCATATATGGACTCTTTTAGCACGGTAGCAACTACATACACTACCGGTCAAAAGTTTTTGAACAGTAAGATTTTTAATGTTTTTTTAAAAAGTCTCTTCTGCTCGCAAAGCCTGCATTTATTTGATTCAAAGAACAGCAAAAACAGTACAAAAAATTAAATATTTTTACTATTTAAAATGTAATTAATTCCTGTGATTTCAAAGCTGAATTTTTAGCATCATTACTCCAGTCACATGATCCTTCAGAAATCATTCTAATATTCTGATTTCTTATTATTATGTTGAAAACAGCTGAGTAGATTTATTCAGGTTTCTTTGATGAATAGAAAGTTCAGAAGAACAGCATTTATCCGAAATAGAAATCTTTTGAACATTATAAATGTATTTATCACCATTTATCATCACTTTTGATCAATTTAAAGCATCCTTGCTAAATAAAAGTATTCATTTCTATAAAATACAATTATATTACAATACAAATTACTGATTTCAAGCTTTTGAATTGTATAGCGTATAATGTTACAAAAGCTTTTTATTTCATAATAATAATGCTGATCTTTGGATCTGTCTGTTCATCAAAGAATCCTGACAATAAATTACTCAACTTTTTAAAATATTGATAATAATAACTGATAATTTCTTGAACAGCAAATCAGCATATTAGAATGATTTCTGAATGATCATGTGACAATGAAGACTGGAGTGATGATGCTAAAAATTTAGATTTGATCACAGCAATAAATTATATTTTAAAATATATTCTGATAGAAAACAGTTATTTTAAATAGTCAGAATATTTTAGAATTTTACTGTTTTTGCTGTACTTTGGATCAAATAAATGCAGGATTGGTGAGCAGAACAGACTTTAAAAAAAAACAAAACATGTAAAATCTTACTGTTTAAAAACATTTGACTGGTAGTGTAACCTAGTAGTCCCTGCTCAAACTCTTGATTTGTGTGTGTGTTTGTTCTGCAGGAAGCTGCTATGGCTAAACTGGCTGCATCTGAGGCTGCTACATTTGTCTCCCACCAGGTATTCATATATAAATCTTAATGGTAGATGTTTTATTTCTAAAGCAAGAAATGCACCCACTAAGATGAGTGTTTTTTTTTTTTTAAATGAAGGCCATTCAGGTGCTGGGCGGGATGGGTTACGTCACAGACATGCCTGCTGAGAGACACTACCGCGACGCCCGCATCACAGAGATCTATGAAGGCACCAGCGAGATCCAGAGATTAGTCATCGCCAACAACATTCTCAAAGAATATCAGCAGTAGAAGAGCTGACGTTCACTGACTGTGTCTGGATTGCCTGATCACAGATCTCAGGACTGTATTACTGTGACCGGCCACTGAAGATGTATTAATGTTGCTCTGTCACAGATTGAGTGACACAAGACTGTTTGAAGTGCCGCTTTTTCTCATTTGTGCCACAAGAGTGCAGTAGAGAGTCTGGATCTTTTGCCTTTATGTCAGACTGTAAGGACTAATTTTCACTGGGAATTTAAATGCATATCTGATTGTACATAATGAATCGTATGTATTTGTTATGCATTTTAAAATAAATAATGATATCACATTTTAATAGTACAATTTATTTCATTTGTTTTACTGTAACACACCTTATTGTAATTCCAAGATTCCGTAGCAGCAAAAGTTTTGATGATATAGTTTGGTTTTGGTTAGAGGGAAATTGTTCATGGAAAACAGCGGATTTTCAACTGCTTGCATACACTGGTACACGTTTCAGTTGTTTCTTTGACCAGAATATGCTGCAAACTTAAATAATACAATGCTGAAATAATTAACAATTTTAAGTGGGCTCCAGAAGTCTTGAGATCGCAAGTAAAAATGCTTCTGTTTTGTCTAATTTAATTTAAAGAAATGCATGCCAATTGTGTGAAAATGTAACTAAAAATGTCTTAAGTTTGATTAATGACCTAGAAAAAGGCAGAATATGAAATATTGTGTATTTATTTTTAATCATATCTGTTTCATGTTTTCATTATCATAAAATGGGTTGTTTCCAGATTTAAGTAAACATTTTTGTATACATACTACCAGTCAAAAGTTTTTGAACAGTAAGATTAAGATTTTTTTTTTTTTTTTTTTTAAGAAAAAAAATACAGGCTGCTCACCAAGCCTGTATTTATTTTACCCAAAGTACAGCAAAAATTTTGAAATATTTTTACTATTTAAAATAACTGTTTTCTATTTTAATATATTTTAAAATGCAATTTAGTCCTGTGATTTCAAAGCTAAATTTTTAGCATCATTACTCCAGTCACATGATCCTTCAGAAATCATTCTAATATTCTGATGTGCTGCTCAAAAAACATTTATTATTATTATGTTGAAAACAGCAGAGTAGAATTTTTTTCAGGTTTCTTTAATGAATAGAAAGTTTAGAAGAACAGCATTCATCTAAAATTGAAATCTTTTGTAACATTATATTTAAGTATTAATTTCTATTAATTAAGTATTACTCCAAGGTTTTGAATGGTATAGAGTATGTTTAATGTATAGTGTAGAGTTTTTTATTTTAGAAAAATGCTGATCTTTGGATCTTTCTATTTTTCACAAAATCCTCAATTGTTTTAAATCCTCAATTGTTTTAAATATTGATAATAATAATAATAATAATAATAATGTTTCTTGAACTGCAAATCAGCATATTAGAATGATTTCTGAAGGATCATGTGACACTGAAGAGTAATGATGCTGTAAATTTAGCTTTGATTACGGGAATAAATTACATTTTTAAATATATTCAAATAGAAAGTTTTAAACAGTAAAAATATTTCACAGTATTACTGCTTTAGCTGTACTTTGGACCAATTAAATGCAGGCTTGATGACCAGAAGAGACTTCTTTAAAGAAACATTAATAATCTTACTGTTCAAAAACTTTTGACTGGTAGTGTAGTTCTAAAATTAAAAAAACTTTAAAGAATCCATTAAAGAACCCTGTTTATTTAACTTACATATTCAATCTCTAATGCATTTGTTTGTGCATGTGATGTTAGTGCATGTTCTTCCTGAGTTCATGGGGAAATGAGCGCTTGACCAGATTTGGCTTCAGTCCCACCTGCTGCTGGTCTCTAATCTATTGGCCACATCAGGGGAGAAGAGGCGCCATCATTTCTTGTGTGCCATTTCTGTCATTTCAGAGCGTGTGTGCTTTTCCCACAGGACTCAGAACTGGGTCAAAGTTCCAGTATTCCTGAGACCTGAAATGACACTGATGATGTTTTATGAGGATAAAGGTCACAACTCTGGCTTTTGTCGTCCTTGCTTTAAAAATGCCTCAGATCATACACACAAAAAAAATAAAAACTGTAATCAGTGCAGGTTAAAAAATGATTCCTCCAAAAATGAAAATTTGTTATAAACATGCAGCTTTTAACTTTACAAAACATTAACTGATGGACTAGAGTGGTGTGGATTACTTTTGGATTACTGTGATGTTTTTATCGGCTGTTTGGGCTCTGATGTCCTCTGACGGCACCCATTCACTGCAAAAGATTCATTTGTGAGCAAGTGATGTAATGCTACACTTCTCCAAATCTGTTCTGATGCAGAAATAAACTCATCTACAAATTGGATGGCCTGAGACAACTGCACTGATTACAGTTGCACACCAAAAAGTATAAACACATTAAAAATGTATTAATGTTGTTGCATTAGATTATTTTGAAAAAGATAATTTAAAAGTCAATAATTAATTTTTTTATACTTATATTTTATATTGTTTGGTTTTTAAGGATATTGTCAAATATATTGGTAATTTAGGGAGTCATTTAATATATTTATTCATTTTAAATGTACACTCTAAAAAATGCTGGGTTACTTTGTAAACCACAATGCCGGGTTCAGTCTGTTGGTTTTTCAGCAGTCTAAAATAATGCTGGGTTATTTTTTTAAACCCAAATGCTGGGTTCAGCTTTATGGGTCATTTTATTGGGTTATGTGTAATATTTTTACCCAGGTGCTGGGTTCTTTCTGCACTCTAAAAAAATGCTGGGTCATTTTATTTGATGGGTCATTTTATTTGGTTTATTTTTAATATTTTTACCCAGGTGCTGGGTACTTTTTCAGCACTCTAAAAAATGCTGGGTTATTTTTTTAAACCCAAATGCTGGGTTCAGCTTGATGGGTCATTTTATTGGGTTATGTGTAATATTTTTACCCAGGTGCTGGGTAGTCTTTCTGCACTCTAAAAAAATGCTGGGTTATTTCTTAACCCAAATGCTGGGTTCAGCTTGATGGGTCATTTTATTTGGTTTATTTTTAATATTTTTACCCAGGTGCTGGGTACTTTTTCAGCACTCTAAAAAATGCTGGGTTATTTTTTTAAACCCAAATGCTGGGTTCAGCTTGATGAGTCATTTTATTGGGTTATGTGTAATATTTTTACCCAGGTGCTGGGTAGTCTTTCTGCACTCTAAAAAAATGCTGGGTTATTTCTTAACCCAAATGCTGGGTTCAGCTTGATGGGTCATTTTATTTGGTTTATTTTTAATATTTTTACCCAGGTGCTGGGTACTTTTTCAGCACTCTAAAAAATGCTGGGTTATTTTTTTAAACCCAAATGCTGGGTTCAGCTTGATGAGTCATTTTATTGGGTTATTTTTAATATTTTTACCCAGGTGCTGGGTAGTTTTTCAGCACTCAAAAAAATGATGGGTTATTTCTTTAACCCAAATGCTGGGTTCAGCTTGTTGGGTCATTTTATTTGGGGTTTTTTTAGGGGTGTGACGAGACACTTATCCCACGAGACGAGACAAGACGAGACACGAGACTGGGTTCACGAGAATGAGACGAGATGAGATTTTTAAACTTTTCTTAAGAAATCCTCAATGATGAAATATATAGGGAAAATAGTCTTTTATTCAACTGAAAAAGACAAAATGCAAAAAACATTTAGGTGCATTTTGAACTTGATGAAAATAAACTTCCATTTTAATAAATTATTATATAAAAAAAAACAACATTTAAACAAGAGCTTCACGATTCTGGTTAAACTGAGAATCCCAGTTGTTTTTAAAAAATTGGAGACCATGATTTTCTCACAATTCTGGAGAAAAAAAGATTGGAAAACTAAACAAAATAACATAATTTACTAGTGGTTCTGACAAACTGTTCATTGCTTAAGTCTTTTAAAACATATATTCATTTAAACAAAATCAAAACAAAGTCAGTGTCTCACTTCATTAAGCCTGCATCCCAATGTGCATACTATCCATCCTAAATTCTATGTAATAGTAGTAATTTTCTATACTATTTAGGGCAGATATGGTGGATAGTATCCACACTGGGATACAGGGTAAGACTTGTTTGACTATTGAAATCTCCTGAATGAATGATTCAATGACATACTTTTTTTAAACAGGCAGTTTTCGCCACCTCCTGGCCTAAGAGGATAAGCGTTACTATACATACAAGTTTTAAGATAATTTTGTTTTTATCGCTACTGTAGACAATAAGTGTTTATACCCAAACTATAAACTTTTATCCCAGTACTTCTGTTATTTAAATGTCTGCAACACAGAAATAATGATTATAATGTGGTTGAAAAGACTGTTTGTGTTGCTCTTTCTGCATTCATATTTACCCCGACCCTCTGATTCGTTAACATGGGCAGCGACAGAATGTGCTTCTCACGCTCCAATGACACTCGCGATGTGAAACAGTCCTAATAGACATAGCTAAATCGTTGTCATTCAGGAATAAGATCGCGTGGGTGTTTGAATTGAGATCTCGATATTTTAAGGATTAATTGTGCAGTTCTAATGTAAACACTGCAAAATGTTTTATGAGAATATCACCACGAGATCCGATGTGTCTCGCGAGACCATTCGGATCTCGCTAGACACATCGGATCTCGTCACATCCCTAGTTATTTCTAAAAAATACTACTCAACCACTGCGTTGAGCCCGTCTCTGACGAAACAACCCAGCTGTTGAGTTACAGTCAGAGTGCAGGCTTTTTGCGTCCTCTACAGGAGAGAACGGTTCTCAGCACCGATTGAGTGCACTTCTTCAGCAAAATAAAGGTTTGTATACATTTTATTTCTTTTATAAAGTCTTTACTATGCTGTGAATTATATTATTTTTAACAACTCAACATACAAGGAAGAGATGTCAGTCTGCTGTGTCAGCAGCAGTCGCTTTTCATGATGGAAACGCCTTTTGCTTTGCATAACATAAACTGATTTTATTCGTTATAATACTGAATGTAATTTAATCTGATGTTAAAATGTGTTCTCTAACCTCAGTACTGTTTGTTTAAGGGCAGGTTATGGAGTCAGTCACGGCATCTTTCAGCTACGAGTGAAACACGAGGCGGCGGTCTGATGTTTGTAGTTCCCCTGGTGAACAGCAACCCTTCACCAGCTTAGATTTCGGAAACACACCAGTATGAGAATTAGCACTTTTTCAGTGAAAAGTGATTATAGAGAATGGTTCAATATACTTAAATTAAAATGCTACTTTTAAATGTTACATTTTTTATTTCTAAAATGATTGTTAAATGAGTTTAATGGTGTGTAATATTCTGTATGCTGTAGTCGCCCAAATAAATTTAATTTGGGTGTTCTTGCTTAATAATAAACATTCATCTTTTGATTATTGCTGTTGCCTCTATAATTCTGTGTGTGATTTTTAATTTCCGGCGCATTTTAAGCCAGCAATTTAATAATTTTGAAACAATAGTTGACTTCAATAAAATAACCCAGCATACTGGGTAAAAACATTTAACCCAAAAATAACCCAGCATGTGTTCTGTCCAATATTCACCAAGCATGCTGGGTTGCAAAATAACCCAAGTTGGCTGGTTTTTAACCCAGCATTGAAAATAAGATTTTTATATTAAGATTTTTAATAAGAAAATCAAGAAATTTTGGCTTATTTTAGACAATTCAAAACAAAATTGATTTTTATTAAAAAATTATTAAAGTGCACACTTCAGACAAATCAACATGCATCATTTATGTACCATCAAAATATGCAACAAGACACATTATTATCAAAAAACTTTTTTTATTACTTTGAATATGCACAGATTTACTAAAAAACAGTTTCATACAATTATGTACAATCAGGAGGTTTAGATGATCAAAACAGTCTCATGTAAAGCTGCAGCCTGGAGTCTATAGGCAGAACAATAGGCATTATTCAGTGTCTTATTGGGGCACAGAGCGTATCTAATTAGTGCACTCTCATCAAGTGGAACAAAAACAAGAAATATAGACCCTCCCTTCACCCCCCTTCAGCCAGAGTGATTAAAATCAAATGCAAACAAGTGGGCCGCCGACCCTAATATCAGTAACTAAGACAAAAATACCCGTTTACATCTAATTCATCATAACCGTGACATACTGTTAAACGAGCTAAAGACAGAACAATATAATTAAAAATAGTTTATACATACATACATACAGTTAAAGTTTATACATTCTGTCAGTTGATTATCTGAAAGTCCGGTAAGTTTGGTACAAGACTTGTTGCATGGGAAGTTGGCTGCAGAGTGACAAAACAATTTTAAACATGTTTTTTTTTCAAAATGACATTGCGTTTTAATGAACATACAATATTTGTACGTAAAAAAAAAACATTTCAGCACAGTTACAGCACCTAAAAATTCATTTTCGTATAAAAATCTTGTTTTTGAATTAAACAAAAGATTGTTGGTGAGCTACCGCAATATGCAGTTTACAGCCTTAAAAAGTCTATGGTTGAACGTTGAAGTTCAAACGTAGTTTCGTTTATCATAGTCCCCATTGACTGATGTGCTTTTCATAGGTGGAGGAACATATTTTAGAGGATACGAGGATTTCTCATCAGCTGGACGAGAGAAACACAGAATCACTCCTCCGACCAGAAGCATGGCAGATGCTGCCCACCCGATGTAGAGCGCAGCTCCGATTTCTCTCTTCTTTGCATAAGGCACGTGAGGGTCGTAGAAGTCCGAGATGATGTTATTGGCCATCCAGCACAGAGGCACCAGCACAAACAAGCCTGCGATGATGTATATCACCCCTCCGACGTTGACTACTTTGGCTTTGATGGACTCTTTACTGATGCAGTTGGTGCACTGAGCGCCGGCGATGGTTATCATCAGAGCCTGGACGCCCAAAACCGCTGAGATGACCGTCAGAGCACGAGCGGTCTGGAGGTCAGTGGTCAGCGCCAGGACGGAGTCGTGCATTTTGCACTGCATCTGACCCGTGCTCTGGACCACGCAGGACATCCACAGCCCGTCCCAGATGTTTTGCGCCACCACAATGTTGCCCTCGATGAAGGCAGACACTTTCCACATGGGCAGCCCGCAAGCCACCATCACCAAAAGGGTCCCGGTGACGCTCAAGCCAAGTCCAATAATCTCCAGACATGCAGAAATCATCTTTGCAAAGTTTTTTTGATGCTTTGTGTAGAAAGTCTAGTAAAGTCTAAATCCTGTAATTAGTTCAAAGCAGGTGTTTAGAGCAGAAGTATCTCTACATCGCTTGGCAGTGTTGCAGTGGGAGTTTTCTGCTCTTGTGTGCAGGGAGGATGCTGTTATAGTGCACTCACAACAAAGAGGAGCGCAGCACAGCCAATCAGAGCGCAGTGCGTCTCCCAACAGCCAATCAGAAGTGAGAGTTGCTGGACAAAACTGGACAAAGCCAAACTGGATCATTCACTCGGACTTTTCAAAAGTGACGGTAGCAGCAACAAACTGGAAGTGTGACTTCCTTGTCTTCCTGGCATTCTTTGGGAAGAAAAGCCCCCTTTACACAAGGGGGGCAGGTGTCAAAACAAGCACACAAATGTATAATATAAGAGAGAATTTCGATATGTTGAAAAGGCGCGTCAGAAATAACTGACGACGGAGCGTTGCAAATGCATCCGCACCTGAGGCGATGACGCAGCCACGACGCGAATTAATTATTACGGTTAAAAAGAGTCCATAACAACGTTAATAATCGCTAATCATTTCATATTGTGCAAATGTGTGTGTGTGGGAGAGAACGAGCGCTTAATTTATCTGCGTTTTTCCCCGTCACTCGCTCTCTCAGTCGCTTCAGTACACCCTAACACAATATTTTTGTCTATGTACAGTTATTTTTACATTTATTACTTTTAAAATCAAAACTTTATCCGCGTTAATTAGCCATGTTGTCGCTTACCTGTTGTTTATTGACGCTCTGTTGCCACTTGTGGTTGTTTGGCGCTGTGATATGCAACTGTAACGCGGTCAAAAAAAAACCTGGAACTACTTCATAGACGTCCAACAACGCAAAGTAGCTAAACGGAACATCATAACTAGGCCTAGTAACCAGCCAGAACATATAAAGCAAGCTGCTACAACACTAGCAATGTGCCAGAACTCCCATCTTAGGAAATGTTTACATATGCGCATTTTGCCTATTCATCTAGCTTTCTGTATTTCCGGCACACTTTTAAAACTATTTAAAGCATTAAGACAAGATTTTGATAGCTAAAAACCAGCTTTGTTTTGTAATAATTAACTAGGCTATATTTCATTGTTTTAATCTGGCACCTGCGATACTAAATAAAGTTAATGATAAAAAAGATAATAGAGGGTTTGTGCTTACGTCATGATGCATGAACATATTGGAGATACTCGGATGTAAACAACAGCATGGATTACATAGTAAATGTACTACTGAATACTTTTTTCTTTAATTTATGCTGTCCAAACCACACACAAATGTGTGGAAGCTGCTAAATCATATTGAGAAGGATTTAATAAGCAGGAAAGGGTGCAATATTTTGACAGACTAGCAGTATTAATTAAAATATTAGCCTAATATTTCACCTGCATGTCCAGAAATAATAAGAACAAATATGAATGTTGTCAAGATTCTTGCTGTGGAAATCCTGGTTCAGTTTGGCCAACCCACAAATGCTTTTTGTTCCTCAGTTTTTTACACTCTTATCCTTGATTTGTTATAACTTTTGGCAGTCTATAGTACTCCAAATGTTTTTCCCGGTCCGACCAATTAGTACAGCCCAAAACATGATAATAATTAACCATTTTCAGCAGCAATAATCAGCAAAATATGCAAGTTTCCTTCAGTTCAGTGGCATTGTTTACATTCAGTGCCACCAATATGGCTGACTGATGACACATCATGAAAACCCTCTATTGTGACTTTTATCTGACATTTCTGACTCACATTTTTTCTCACAACTGACATTTTTCTTAGAATTCTTAGAATTCTTAGTTTGTATCTCAGAATGACAAGTTATAAACTCGCATTTTTCTTTACTTTATGGTTTGTCATATGATTAATCTAAATACCGTAAAGAAAAACTATACACAAAAAAATCCTTAAATGCCTTTCAACTTGCGTGATACGATTTTTATCTACGTGCAGTCCAGTGTGTCATGTGTACAGTCATAATGTATGCTTAGATTTGTTACTTCCTCTCCTAAAGCATGCAGAGGAGTGGCGCAGGAAAAACAGGAAGGGGGTGAACTGTCTCGTATTTGTGATTGTGAACATGCAGCTGCAGAGAAAATGACGGAAGGGACAGCCACAGTACCACCTTAGATACCGAACACTCAAGAAACAAACAGTTTGTTTGAGCAGAATGTGTAAAGACAGTTTTATTTCCTTTATTTATGTATTTATTCATTCATTTTGCATACAAAGATATCATAATTGGTCAACTAAATGAACACTGGTTTCTCACACAAAGCTGCTTTCCCAGAAGTGACAATTTCCTATGTCCACAAGGTTCAATTGTCCATTTACTAGAGTGGACGCCCCGCATAGAGGCTTAATTCCATGTAAAGCTATTAATGACATTTACTGTAACCAGGTTTCTTTGGTACTGAAACCTATTTGATTCTCAGAAAAAAAAAAAAAGTGTGGTATAAGTAAGTCAGACGCTGTGTTAAAGCCAAAGTGTGTTAAAATGCTGAGCAACACATTCGGTGGAACCTTGACAGCAGCACTAATCATGAGTCAGACTGAAGCAGGAAAATCTCTGTTGATTCAGGCTGTTGTTCCTCAGGAGGGTCTGGGTAAAAAAACTCCGCAGCATGTACCAGCCTCCACATCATCTGTTTGGAGTGATATGCTTGTATTTGTGTTATTGGGGATGCATGTCTCTCTTACACCTCGTTTTAAAAGGTTGGCTGGTTAGTAAGGGTGTTTTCACACTTGGGTCCTCTTTAAAAGAACCAAACCTAGACCCCTTTAAGTGGACCAAGAGTTGGACCAAGTGAAAAAGGACCCAGTTTTCTTTATGTTCACACTGTCGCTGTGCCTGAAAAAGAACTCAGATCCTTTTTTGGTCCACTTAAGCAGTAATGGTGTCTCAGACCTCTTTGTGTTCAGACTGTTGCTTTTTGGATCTAGTCCAGTTCGGTGTTTGATGGCTGACATTATGGCCTCCAAAATTGGAATATTTGTATCTTTTGCACAAAAAATATACGTTCTGTACACCTTTGTAATATTTATTTTGAAAGGACTCTAAACAATCCCATCCAATGAACAAGAGTCTTACCTAGCAAAACGAACTGACATTTTCTGAAAAAAATAAAAATGTATATACTTTTTAACCTCAAATGCTCAACTTGTCTAGCTCTGCCACGTGCATGCTTACTCTGTGTAATCCGGGTCAATACCGTTAGGGTAGAAAAACTCCCATCTCATTTTCTTCTCCAACTTCAAAATCGTCCTACATTGCTGCAGAAGTACGGACCTAGTGTTTACAAAGTGAACATGCAAACAAGGTCAAACACCCTTTACACAAAAAGGTGATGAAAACAGCGATGAGATGGGAGTTTTTCAACATACCCTAACTGTACTGACCTGGATTACACAGAGTATGCATGCGCATCGCAGAGCTAGACAAGATAAGCATTTGAGGTTAAAAAGTATACAAATTTTTATTTTTTTAAGAAAATTACCAATCGTTTTCCTAGATAAGACTCTTATTACTCGGCTGGGATCGTTTAGAGCCCTTTGAAGCTGCATTGAAACTGCATTTTGGACGTTTAAACGCACCATAGAAGTTCACTATATGGAGACAATTCCTGAAATGTTTTCCTCAAAAAACAATTTCTTTACAACTGAAGAAAGAACGACATGAACATCTTGGATGACAATGATGTAAGTACATTATCTGTACATTTCTGGAAGTTCAGTTCTGGAAGTGAACTTCTCTTTTTAAAATAAAGGTTCTTTATTGGCATTGAAGGTTCCATGAAGAACCTTTAACAGTACTAAAACTTGATTGAAGAAAAACGTTCTTCAAACTATGAAAAAATGTTACGTTATTCAATGGCACTGCTGTGAAAACCTTTATTTGAGTGTAAGATCAATTTTAGGAGTGTATTTCAAAGATGTAAATATTTCTAAATGTATATGTTCAAACTGTCTCATGCAAACAAAACTACCAATATCAACAAACACAGTCAACGGTCTTGGTTCTTCTGTCATAACAGCTTTTATCCCAACGCCCTTGTTGTTTTGGTGCTTGTGTCGCCAACACAGTCCTGTGAACTGACATTTTGCATTTTTCAAACAACATTAACAGGATGCCAGTAATTGCCGATGACAGAGAAAGATGCTCTCATTGGCTGATTCACGTTTTCTTACTTTATGTGTTTACTGTAAAGTAAATGTAGCATGGTGATCACAAGATAGACCACACCAAACCGCTAACGTTTACTACTTACACCTATTTATATTACTCATTACAGTGGGAAAATCATCCCCCTAGAAACCCAAAATGCAATCACTGAAGTCTCCTTATTTAGTGTGGCATGTGTACAAAGCATAAGAACGCTACCCTTGTGACCTAGATTGATTGGGAGGGATCTGATAAGAAAATTACCAAAGGGAAGCAAAAGTGGGCTTTTATGATAACAGAGTAATGGAAACGTACAGACCAGACCAGAATGCGCTAGACATAAGTGTGCAAAAAATATAAGCATTAGCAGGGAAATTAGTTTTTCAAAATTCACGTTTGAGCAGCAGAAAGTCACATTTAAATGTAAGGAAATTATTGAAATTCATAAAGAAGTTCTGAAGTTTGAAGATTTAAAGGCAGAGATGGATGGATGGACGGATGGACATTTTATTTTTGAAGATTAGGTTTGATTATTTTAAAGTGCAGAACGTGAATGTGCAGAACACACATTAAAACCGGGTCAGTTAATAACTGGCGTAATTTCCTGAGAACAATCAGCCCCTCATCCTCATGGAAGTATAATTAGAAAGTACACAAACAAAGCTGTGTTAATCAAAGGCTGACCTCATATCATGTTCATGCGCTCGCAGTGAACATCCAAGCATTCCAAAGGGCGCGATATGTTTTGTCACTTTTACCACGAATCTTGAGGACTGTCCAGACGGACACCTACACCAGAAGTGCACAAAAACGGCTGATGTGCATGTTTTCTGCAGATGTTTCCTCTACTCTGAGCTGCGGGCAGAAGCCACGCCAGGTGTCTGTGATCAAACACGTATCTAATGGGCCTCATCAGTAACATCAGTCAGGACGTGAGCACAGAAAACAAAGCATCAAGACCTCCTTCTTTGGCAGCGGTCTCAGCAGCTGAACCTCGGCCTGTGGATAAGGTTGAGGTGAGCCGCATGGAGTCACGTGGACCGGGGAAGGATGGAGTTGTATGGTGCGGAAATCCTGTCCTGTCTTATTATTTCCCTCAAGACTATTGTTCTAGCATGGTGGCGAGTCCAACTATGCAATCAACCATTAGTTTTCATATGATTAATCTTTCACAAGCTTTCTAAACTGACATCCTTTAAAAATGCTTCAAAAATGCTCACCATTGCTATTGCTTAATAGTCACTATACTCGCTAAGTATTGATTACATAAGACTTCAAAAAGACAAAAAACATGGATTTACATTTAAAAAGGGAGTCATAATATCATAATGTACATTCATGCAGTGTTTGGGACCAATAAACTGTGATTTTCAACTTGTTCTGTTCATATGCAGTGTTGGGAAGTAACTAGTTACATGTAACAGAATTACGTAATTTAATTACAAAATAAATGTAACTGTAATTAGTTACAGTTACTAAGAAATAAATGTATAATTAAATTACAAAGGCTTTATTTATTGAAACCATCAACTGGTTTTAGTTGTTTTTGGCTGTTTTTTTGCAAAATCAGCTTTTTGTGTTTTTGCTCAGTGAACTGGTTTAAACTGGTCATTAGCTGTTTTTGTTAGTTTTTTTGGCAAAATCAGCTGGTTTTAGCTTTTTTAGCCCCCCCACCCCCTAAATTAACTGTTTTTGCAGGGTTTTAATGGCACTAAATGAACTAGTTTCAGCTGGCTTTTATTTGTTTTTTTTGCAAAATCAGCTGGTCTTAAATGGTTCTAGCTTCTTGTTTTTCCTAAATTAACTGGTTTTAGCTGTTTTTTTTAAGCTGTGTTAACTATTTTTTGTTGCTCTGTTGTTGTTTTTTTACTAAATGAAAACTTAACTATTTCAAACTGAAAACCTTCAAACCTCAAGCTTTAAAGTACTTCTGGCTAGGCTTTTTCAATGCAACTTTGACATTGTAATATCATATTTATGACTTGGTATGTCATCATTTGACATTTTATGTCTTAATATCAACATTTCAAGTCATAATTATGACTTACCAAAGTGTGAGTCATAATGAAATGGGCTTCCATATATAACAGCTCACATAGTCTAGAGTATTCAAACAACTGTATTAACAATTGTGAATCTCTTTTTTTTATTTTTGCACTTGCGACAAATTTCAGCTGTAACCATAGCGACAGGTACAATTTGTAATTGTCTGTAACACCAGTGTGATGTTATTTGTCAAATCGGACAGCATGTTTGAGTGGATTTTATGGAGTTTGAAGTGCAGCACGACTGACATAACAACAGAAAAGTTCTCTAGTCTTGAAATTAATAACCTAATTGTGTGTGAGCATAACCGTATAAGCACTCACAACAAGAGTGACATTCGTTTGTGTCTGTGTGAATAAACCTATTGAACTTTTGTACTAGAATTAAAGGAGAAGTCCACTTCCAAAACAAAAATTTACAGATAATGTACTCACCCCCTTGTTATCCAAGATGTTCATGTCTTTTTTCCTTCGGTCGATTTTAAAGTTGAGGGAGAACATGAGAAGGGAGTTTTTCGACATACCCTAACTGTCATGAACTGGAAAAAAACAGTCTCGAGACGAGCATTTGACATTAAAAAGTATATAAATTGTATTATTTTTATTACTGATCGTTTCACTAGATAAGACCCTTCTTCCTCGGCTGGGATCGTTTGCAACCGCATTTGGGATCGTTTGAAGCTGCATTTAAACTGCATTTTGAAAGCTCAAAACTGGGGCACCATACCAGTCCATTATATGGAGAAAAATGCTGAATTTTTTTCCTCAAAAAACATAATTTCTTTATGACTGAAGAAAGCAAGACATGAACATCTTGGATGACAAGTGGATGAGTACATTATATGTGAATTTTTGTTTTGGAAGTGGACTTCTCCTTTAATGAGTAAACTGTTAAACAGTGAGCTTGTGGAATATGAAGGCTGGTGCTTCAAGGTGATTTATGCCAATGGGAGTTTTGTTTATATTCACAGTTGCACATAGGAATAATCGAATGCCAGACTTTAAGAGTCACTGAGTTCCACCCACCCTTAATGAGTCACAACGCTTTATTACAAAATGAATTTTATAAAGTGTTCCTCAAGTACAGTAGTGAAGTTTATATCCAGATCCAGTTATCACCAGGAAGCAGGTCTGATTCTATCTTGTACATTAATGTTGTCATTTCTGAAGGAAATTGTGAGTCAAGTACTTTGTATACAGCTGTGTTTATAGTCATTGTACAAGTATGCCCATCATTTCATCAAATGTTTAGCTGGGAATTACTCATTTATGCCCCCAGGGCCAACTGGTTCTAACTGGTCCTTTAAAGTGAAGAAAATTCACTCATCTGACTCACTGTTTCCTTCAAATTTCCTGAGCCATTTTCCCTATCAATCTTGAGATCAGCCGTCATCTTTTAAGACTGAGGCCACTTCCTGTGTCCATATGGTACAATCATAAAGAAACATTTATGGACTGTATAGCCTCTCAGATAAGCTTTTAACAATGTTTGCGACACTGTACATGGTTGTACTTTTTTTTCCTTCTGTTTTTAGAAAGGTGGGAGTTAGATTTGCTGGAAATGGTATGAGCTGACTATGCAGTTTCTTTACTTTTCCTTCAAATTTGTACATTGACTAACATTTTGAGAGCAATTTTTCATTATAAGAAGCTATTTTTGTTGTTCTGTGGTATAGAAAATCACAGTTATATTAATTGTTTTAACATAATTGTATTAACCCAGCCAAATCCATTGCAATCTTTAAGATAAAACTAATATTTTATGTCAGTAAACATAACTAGCTCAAAGCTTTTTTGCACTTAAAAATAAATAAATGAATAAATAAAAAAATGTAAACGAAAATAATATTTAGATGCAAAATGTAAGTTTATTTTTAGTTTTTTAATAATTACTTTTATTATTTAAATATTTTATATCATTCTCCACTGTTCTGCACTTACATTTCTGAAAAATCCATAGCTTTCAGTTGAGTATTATGAGAAAAGAGAGGAACCTTTGCCTTAACCCCCACCCGTCTTGCTTCAATTGTTCGTCATGAGAAGAGAAACAAGGAAACAGCTTGTACAGAACAATAAACGTTTCCTGCAATGTACCAGGCATCTTTACTGAGCTGGTGCAAAGCCCCTCGATCCACCTTTAATGAGCTATTGTATGGATGCGTAACACAAACCCTATGTGTTCCTGAGGTGCCAGTTTCCCAAGAAAAGTTATTGTGGCCCGCAGTTGTTGCTGTCCATTGGAGGAAACGTTCAGAAAGCTTCCATGCCCAGTCTGCGACCATGAAGTATCCTGTAGTACGTCGAGCACCTTCAGACATTCCAAACAGAAACAAATAAGGTCCCTCGGTAACGTCAATGCAACTGGCACAAATTCATGTGTTTTACGTAGTGCTTATGTAATTTGCTGCTACCAGGTTCCATAAAACGTACCAGATGCCAGATCCCAGAAAAGAAAAAAAAAACTGTTTACGCAATTGTGAATAAGCATTTTACAGACATCACATTCAAAACAAGCAGCTTTCTGTTGGTCAACGTGGCAAATTCACGTGAACAACTTGAACACGAGAAATATGCATGTGGAAAACTTGAGCCCTAACATGAAATCACTGATCACGTGGATTATTGTGGAAAATTTCACAAAAGGTTCAAAGTGTGAATTTATGGAAGACTGTTTCTGCCAAGGAATAAACAATTAAATAGGTAATTGTTATTTTTTAATCTTACAATTCTGGCTTTTATCTCACAATTCTTACTTATATGTCACAATTTGAACTGTATTTCTCACAGTTAACATCAAAAATTTCTGACTTAGTATTTCGTAATTCTTAGTTAACATCACAAAATTCTGTTTATATCTCACAATTCTGACTTTTTTCTTAGAATTCTGAGTTTGTATCCTGTAATTCTGACCTTTTTCCTTGGATTTCTGAGTTAATATCTCACATTTCTGACTTTTTAAATTGAATTCTTAGTTTATATCTTGCAATTCCAAACTTTTTACTCTGAATTCTGACATAGAATCTCAGAAGTGTGAGAAAAAAAAATAATAAAAAGTCAGAATTACAAGATGTAAGCTCAGAATTTAGACTTTTTCTTGCAATTCAATTAAAATCACAAAATTCTTATTTAATATCTCCTAATTCTGACTTTTTCGAGTTGTGACTTTTTTCTCAGAATTTTGAGTTTATATATATCATAAATCAGACTTTTTCTCAGAATTTTTTGTCAGATTATTTCTCGCAATTCTGACTTTTCCTCAGAATTTTTTGTTTATATCTCGCAATTCAGACTTTTCCCTCAGATTTCGATGTTTATCTCTCATAATTAATTTTTTTTCTCAGATTTTTGAGTTTATATCTCACAATTCATTGTTTTTCCTATCAATTCTGAGTTTATATCTCATAAATCAGACCTTTTTTCTCAGATTTCGGAGTTTATATCTCAAAATTCTGACTTTTTTTCTCAGGTTTCAGAGTTTATTTCACGCAATTCTGACTTTTCTTTAGAATTTTTAGTTTATATCTCGCAATTCAGACTTTTTTTCTGAATTTTAAGTTTATATGTCACAATTCATTTTTTTTCCTCAGAATTCTGAGTTTACATCTTGCAATTCTGACTTTTTTTCTCAAATTTCAGAGTTTATTTCTCGCAATTCTGACTTTTCCTTAGAATTTTTTGTTTATATCTTGCAATTCAGACTTTTCCCTCAGAATTCTGAATTTGTATCTCGCAATTCTGACTTTTCCTCAGAATTTTGAGTTTATGTCTCATAATCCTGACTTTTTTAGTTTACATCTTACAATTCCAACATTTTTCTCTGAATTCTGACATTTAAGCTCAGAATTGTGATATTTAAACTAAAAGAATTCAGACTTTTTTCTTGCAATTCTGTGTTAACATTGCAAAATTTTTGTCTCGAAGTTCAGACTTTTTTCTAAATTTATATCTTGCAATTCTAACTTTTTCTCAGAATTCTGAGTTTATATTTCACAATTCTGACTTTCTAAACTGATTTCTTAGTTTACATCTTTAAGTTCCAACTTTTAGTCTCTGTTGAATTCTGGCATATAATCTCAGAATTGTGAAAAAATTGTAAAAAGTCAGAATTGCAAAATAAAAAGTTCCAGGTACCTTTTTAATTTTTATTCTGTGGTGGAAACAAGATTCCATATAAATTTGCTGCATTGACCCACAAAAGGCTGGTTGGTTTGAAAGTGACTTATGTGTGAGCTGTGCTTCTTACTTCATTACACTATTGACAATATACAATAAACCTTTTTTTGTGCATAATATTTTACTGTAATACAATAATTTGACTGCATCTGAAAGAGGGACTTAAAACATAGATATCTGTGTTTTAAAGACACATTTTAGTAAGTTTTGATGTATGCAATGATAAGATTAGCAACAGTGGCCTTTGCTCCAGGGACAGATAAAATGCTGGGATGAAACAGCAGGGAAGCATAAAGACATCAGAGCCATAATTTCAATTAAGAAACCAAATTGTAAGCAAAGTTATTGAAGAACAAAAATACAACAACAATGCTTGTGAGACTGCCAAATAGCTGATTTTTCATATCTGGAGTGAACAATTAATTGCAGCGTTAATTGTTTGGCTGCTGTCTAATAACTAGCAATGAAGCACAGGAAGGTGACTGTGGTGAGCAGCTGGATTATTTCACTGTTTCTACAGGATTTTCCCATCATTGTTTTCCTCCGGTTTGCTCCTGTGCTAGTTTGGTCGCATGAGCCATTGCAGAGCTGCCTCGCTGTTTTTATGATGTTTTTGTTTTGTTGCACCATTGTTTGTAACTATCAGCTGTCGTCCGGCCAATAACACAACAGAAACTCTGAGGCTGATGAGTTGATTACAAACTACAGATCGTCCAGATTTGTCTCTCTTTTCTCAGTGCGCTTTATGGGGCTACTCTGGCGCCATTGAAAATGATATCAGATAAACGAGTTTAACATCAGGTCATATAAAGCTATTTGCAAATGTCTGGTCTGATCTTTCATTGACTTTTTCATTGCAACAAAAGATGAAATCCACAATACTTTGTCCTTTTTTTGTATTAGAAAAATGTCAGATGTTAAAAGAATGCCACACACTGATTTTATTCAGCAAAGATGCATTAAAAATGTCAGTAAAAAGCATTTATAATGTTTCAAAAAAAAACTGTGCGGTATCAAGGATGTACATTTAATACATGGCGGAGTAAGAACATATAAGATCGCCAAAGTGTTTAAAACATACATGCACAGTTCAGCTGAATGATGAAGTTAACTTTATATTGTTGCTGTTTTGTGTTCATATGCTTCTCCCACTTGCTCTTTTTACATTGACTATCACTCTATATAGACTAATACAATCAGATACAACAATTTCTCTAATATTTATTACAATATACCCACTAAACATTGGACGTCGTAGTGACGTGACCCTGACCGACGGACCCAATATAGACATGATCTGCACGTCTATCCGACGTCCAATGTTTAGTGGGTATACTGATATATTGCACTTCAATTGTGTGATATGGATGCTTTTAACTGATTAAACTGCCACCAACTGAACTGTAGTGGTCAAACTACTTAAAATACAGTGAATTAAGCTACAAACTCGAATCATAATGCACAATGTTGCAAAATGCAACATGCATTTTGTGGTGCAGCTCATCATGGAGTGTTTATTTAGCAGTAAACCGGTTACCTCACCTGAATATGTTCGTATATTTGTATATATCGTATATTAGTTGAATGTTATCTTTGCAATGGAAAATGTATATTTTATTTGTATACATCATACTTTTTTAATCTTAATTCAGTTAATGCTATAAAACTTGCGAACTACTGACAGTGTTGTGTAAACATGGCTGAAGACACGTAATGCGGTGGAACAGACAAACTGAATCAATGGAGTGAGTCATTTATGCTGGAAACACTCCGATTGATTCGAACTTATGACTTCGATCATTCAGTTCAATCGATGCACTAGCAAAAATCAGATCTAAAGAGCCATTCATTTCCGACATCGCTTGTATTTACACTTTGATGTAGATGAGGACTTTAGAGTGGGATCTTTTGTTTTAGTTCAGGACTTCGGAACGGATTTGTAAAAAAATCTTCTGATTCAGATCGGGACTTCGGAGCGGGTTCGTGAATCTTATTTGCTGATTTCTTTCTTTCTTCTTTCTTTTTTTATTAACAGTACAGAACATCAACCCCTTAAGAACAGTTATAAAAAAACAAACAAACAAAAGAAAGTATACACAAAAACAAATCCCTTAAAAAATTAACATGTAGTAACCATGTTTTATATATTTAATATTCCATATACTTGTCTAGATCAACTTTGATTAAAGAAAAGAGAGATTTAGAGCCAGATTTTTGTTCATATATGTGAAATTTAGCTAGCAGGAAACATTGTTATGTTTTCCTATATTTTCTTTTGAGTTGTCAAACACTCAGAAACAGAAAGAAAATTCACTTACAAAATGAGATTAGGAACATTAAACATATCTGACCATGCATTGACAAAAAAGTGAATGATATCTTCCTCAGAAGTGTGACAAAAACAGCGACTTACTTCAATTCCTGACTTATATCATAATTACATCCATAAGCTTTTTGTGAAATTTGGATGAACTCATTAATGTGTTGACAAAGAGTAGTCAGTGTAGTCAACATTTGAAGTGGATCAAAACCTTTCATTAAATCTGTTCTTGTCTTAGGACAACTTTGATGAACTTTTTTTGATCCACTTCAAAAGTTGACTGTATAGTGTCCAAAGTCGGATATCGCTTGTTATGATTTTAAAGCGTGTAGAATTTAGTAGGGATGCTATGACACGTCCACATATACCAATATCCAGCGACTACTAAATTGTCCCTATAGCTTTGAACAAAGAATTAAATCTCTGTTGTCTGCTGTCCCCATCAATGCCAAAATCAAACCTATGCCCTTGAAATATCAAGCTCACTTCTTTCTCCTACATCAAGAGTTGATACTTAAACAACATAATTGTGTAATTTCTCTTGCAAAAGCAACATCTGAGCGATCGAAAGTTCCTCTGAAATAAGAATAAGCCAAATTAATTACAAACTGCACCAGAGGGAACTACTGTGAGCTTTCAGTGAATCATATTGCAGTGCTGACCTCCTTCCCTGATCCCATCAAATCATCCGAAGTCATTTACATGCAAGAAAAGTCTCCCCTGGATCGGATTTATGAATCGGGCAGAAAAAGGTGCTGAAACAACAAATCACACTATAGGCTTGCGGACCTCCTAATGGATCAAAGGAGGCTCTTTTGTTTGAGGACTATACAGTAAGATGTCAGTTTTCAAGTTTCCATAGAAATGGTCTGACATGCTTCTAATGCATTTAGATTGACCAAATCCTTTGTAATGAAGAAACGCCCCTCAGTGGTCACTGGAGGCCCCTAAACACAAATCCTAAAGTACTTAAAAACACAGAAAAGTGTAGTTTTATATATTATAATGGATGCTATCAAATATATCAGTTAAAACATCAGCATAAGTTTTCAGAGTACTAGCTTCTGAAAGCAAATGACAGCTATCAACATTATTATATCAACATTACCTCAACAACCTTCAAACGCTCGGAGGAAATTTCTTAATACACCCCATGTTCATTCAATGGCCTACTTCATTTTTTTTTCAGCAGAGTTACAAAGTCAGCATCTTCCTAATTTAAGCAGCCTTTGATGTGGTTCTAGAATAAATAAATGCTCCGTTTCTGACACAGAGAGGAACAATTCCCCCTAGTCCAGCCTGGTAACCTGTCACACGGTTTCCTGGGCAGTATTTACAGAGCAGGGTCTCACTATTGTGTTACTCTCCGGACATCTTCCTTTCCATGTCCTCATGTGGGAGGAAAATCACAATGCTTGACTATGCATGCATGACCTATAGTCATTTAAGCAGGCTGTCTCACATGCATCCATTCAAACCACTATAGGGCAAACATTTATGAGAGTCACACAACAAATGACTCTGATGCTATACTGCCACCATGTGTCGGATCTCTACAGTATGCAGGACTGGAAGAACCACTAATACAAGCTATCATTTTTTTAATGTAATCAAAATGAACAAACAATTGATTAAAGAAAAAAGGCAATATATTAATAATAAAAACAACAATAATAAATTAATATAATAAAAAATAAATTAATAATAGCCAAATGCCTAAATTAATTAATTCATTGCCTATATTATTCATTGTTCTATATTATTCTATATTATTAAATTATTTGATTAAATGTTAAATAAAAATTATATACAGAAATTTATTTTTATTAATTATATATATTAATTTATTATTAATGTATTTATTATTAATAATAAATTAATATAGTAATAAATATAATAATTTAATAATAGCCGAATGTCTAAATTAATTAAATAATTGCATATAAAAATAATTTATTTAATTTATTATTTAAATCTATATTTTCTAAATTATTAAATTCTTTGATTAAATGTAAAAAAATAATTAAACAAATATTTTTCTAAAATGTATTATTAATTATATATCATATTAATATATTATTAATTTATTTATTATTAATAATTAATAAATATAATAAATGAATTAATAACAGCCAAATGGCTAAATTAATTAGCTAACTGCATATTAAAATAATTTATTTAATTTATTATTTAATTCTATATTGTCATGATTCAGTTATTTGATTAAATGTAATTATATATATATATATATATATATATATATATATATATATATATGTATTATTATTTAATTTATTATTAATTCTCTCTCTCTCTCTCTCTCTATATATATATATATATATATATATATATATATATATATGATTTATTAATAATAAATTAATATAATAATAAATATAATAATTTAATAATAGCCAAATTAAATAAATAATTGCATATTAAAATAATTTATTTAATTTATTATTTAATTCAATTTTTCTATATGAATAAACTATTTAATTCAACGTAAAAATTATAATAAATACAATTATATATTTAATACCTAATTAATTTATTATTAATTATATATATGTAATATTTAAATTAATTAATAATAAATTAATATAATAATAAATATAATAAATTAATAATAGCCAAATGTCTAAATTAATTAAATAATTGCATATTAAAATATTTTATTTTATTTATTATTTAATTCATTACTATTATTATTATTATTATTATTATTATTATTTTACATTTATTTATTAATACAAATATCGATTTTTATTTTATGTTACCGGAAGACAAACCGCCAAAAATAGTTTTGCTATGGTTCAAATCAGGTTTAGCTACTGTTTTATCCTCCCCTGCCATCCCGCAGCATCATATTTATTCCAGCTGTTCTCCAAGCCAACATATGAATCCTACTATGGCGAAACCTAATCTCATGAATATTAAATACACAATGCTGGCGTTGCGCGGTTGCCATCCAATAGCCATAGACCCGCGCAGACATTCCTCGGTGACCGTCAAATAAAAAAGGCTGTGCTAATGAATATTAATGACACTCCTTTTCCATAGTACGATTCGCGAATTCGCGTTCCAAAAGCGGCAGGGATGACGAGCAGCGCCAGGTACAAGAGCAGGGCGGTGAAATCAGGTAAGATAAGTGAGGTATTACCGGTATGTGAGTGAAATAACGGCAAGGTTTAATAACGCAAATGTAATTTGTCTGTTTGCACCAATCGCTCTGGATTTCTTAACGCCTTAATGGGCGTCTGCATCCTTCACCTGCTGTGGGCGTCTCACATCACACAACAGAGGATGGAGAGGTAAGCCTACTTTTTAGTCTGTATTAATCAATTTAAATAATGTCCTGCGTATCTATGTGTTTGTCATAGGTTGCTTCAAATTTGTGTGGATGCTGCATGTATTTCTGGGACAGTAGGTTGGGTTGCTATGAATAGAGCCATGGGGCTCATATGACAGTCTTGCCTCACTTACATCTGTTTGGTTGTGAGAGTAACAAAGAACACCAAAAATGTTATATTCTATGTTTGGTCTGAAATTTAAAGGCTGAAAATCACCTGTGTGCATCAAATTCGTAAACACTGTTTATTTTTAGAAATGCATGAAACTAATCCTCAGTGTCCCACATTTCATCACAATCTCAGTTTGACCTCACTGTAAAGCAGCAGGAGCACTGCATGCATTGCATCATTTGAGGACAATGAGAAAGATGCGAAATCATTAGCCACTAGTCCTGACCTGCTTATTAAAATTCATTGAATCTAATTACATAATTATTTTAATTATATGCATGAATCTCAGACATTTCACCCAAAAGCAAAATTGCATTTTGCAGAAAGAAAACGAATGATGTATGTTTGCAATTTGCATTGTGACACTTTTTAGCGGAGAAATTTGATTAAATGTTACAGAAATAATGCAAAAAATAATTTTTAATATTCCTTTATGCAAAATCTAATTTCATATTTTTTTCTTTTAATTTTGGCATGCATTATGTTAACCCATATAGTTTTTTTTAAATTATAAATATCCTAGTTCATTTATTATAGGCCTGTTTTAATTTTTTATGAGGTTTTGCAATTTTCTCTGATTTCATATTCCTCTTCAAATCTTGAAAAACATGATAAATGTGCATTAAGCTGCTGTTTATGTGGTCTGCTCAGTGCACTGGCTTAGAAAATGTCTAAATGTGCACTTGGCCCTCCGTATGTCCACCCGAGGGCGAACTGTCAGTCGGTCTGGGCGACTGATGAAAGTAACACTAATGCCTCTGTCTGCTATGAAACATTCAATTCAATTCTTGTCTTATTTCTCCAAACGCCCACGAATACATGCACACGGCTTCCAGTGACTGAGACTGTTGCCAGCCGTGCATGAAACCAAAATCCAATATCCGTGCCTCTAGGTGATGATAAACCTCTTTCTCCCTCAGCAAGATACCCAGACAGGCCAAACAATCCTGGAGATGAAGCCAAGGAGGATTTTAAGTCTGTGACCTTCACTTTTCGATTCAAAATTTTATTTAATACAAACACAGATGCATTTGACCAATAAACAGGGCTAATTTTGCATATTTGTGATGCAAACCAAGCATAATGATTCTATATGACAGCAGAGCGGTTATATATAATAGGATAAATTACGTAATATTGTAAATATGGACCGTGAGGCCTCCGGCATTGGCCGCTCCCGCACAGAATCTCTAAGCACAATGCAACATGGCAGGAATTCTGGGATTGCCCTAGTAAGGAAGTGAGTGTGGCATACATCAGGCTGACTGTGTAGGTTGGGGGTTGGGCGCTGGGGCGCTGGGGCGCTTGGATTCATCTTTATCCTGCAGCTATCACATGATTTGCTTTGCTGATGTCAGTTTTTGCATGCTGTACAGTTGTTTTGGTATTGAAATGACTGTGGTAGTATTAGCATTGCATGATTAAGTGATGTCATCATATGTCATTCTTTTAGGAGAAAGAGTATGTCGGCTTCGCCACCCTCCCGAATCAGGTTCACAGGAAGTCGGTCAAAAAAGGCTTCGATTTTACACTCATGGTGGCAGGTGAGTTTCCTTATCACCGGTGTTGTTAATGTGAACTGAAACTATTTTTAGAACTATTAAATATTGTATGTCTTAATGGAGAAATTCACTTCCAGAACAAAGATTTAAAGATAATGTACTCACCCCCTTGTCATCCAAGATGTTCATGTCTGTCTTTCTTCAGTCATAAAGAAATTATGTTTTTTGAGGTATTATCTAGCGAAATGATCGGTTATTTAAAAAAAAAAAAAAATACAAAAAACATAATTTCTTTACAACTGAAGAAAGAAAGACATGAATATCTTAGATGACAAAGGGGTGAGTACATTAGCTGTACATTTTTGAAAATTTTATCATCATTTACTCATTTTGTTCCATGGCTGTCTATATGTTTTCATGACTCTCTGTATTCTGTGGAACATAAAAGAAGATCTTTTGAAGAATAACGGTGACGGTAAAATAAACGGTAAAATACAGTCAATGAGATCCAAAACTGTTTGGTTATCAACATTTTTCAAAATATCTTTTTTTGTGTTCCACATGCAAGAAAGAAAAGCATATGGTTTGGAACAATATGAGGGTGAGTAAATTATGATTTTTTAATGTAATTTAATTTATTTTATTTTATTATTATTTTTTTATATAGAGTTTTCATTTTTGGGTGGAATATCCAATTTACCTGAAATAAAAATAAACGTATATCGTAAACGTATATTTGATTTTATCTTTATTTCAGGTAAATTGGATATTCCACCCAAAAATGAAAACTCTATATAAAAAAATAATAATAAAATAAAATAAAATAAAATAATTTACTCACCCTCAATTTATTTTATTTTATTTAAAGTTTTCACTTTTGAACTGAAATAAAGATTAAATAAATATTAAATATGAATATAAATGAAATATTATTTATATATATATTATTTAAATATATATATTTTTATTTTAATTTTAATATAAATATTAAAATAATCTTAAAATAATACAAATAATAATGAAGCTAAATAGAATCATAAATAAAACCTGTCTGTAAAAAAAAATTACTAAAACTTAAACTAAGAATAAAATAAACAATAAAAATATAAAAATTAGACTCAAAATATTAATATTTTGAGTCTTATTTTTATATTTCCAGTTTTTATTATTAAATTAAATACTATAACATTATATACAAATATTAAATTAACACTGCTTATCACCAAAAACACTAAAGTAACAGTGTTAGTTTAGTATCATTGAGAAACTATTGGAGTGTTTATTAATATATATATATATATATATATTATTTAAATATATTTAGCATTTTCATTTAAAACTTCAGTAAGTTTGTTGTTTTCGTCATTTTAAAATAGTTTTTTAATTGTTTTAATTTTTAATTAATTTCAATTTTAGTTTTAATTGAGCACATTAAGTTAAACTAAATTAAAACAATTATTGTTTCTAAAATAAAAGCTGAAATAGCTGAATAACTTTTACAAATATTTTATTTAGTTTTAGTTCTTTTTAATGTAACATTTATTTTATGTCAAGTAATGACTTTTTATTTATTTATTTAATTTTAATTTTAGTTTCAGTTTTAGTTTGACAAACTGTAACAACCCTGGGAAATAAAATGTCTTTTTGCTACTTTTAATGATTCATATAATGAAAAGTGGACAGATAAAGAGAGGAAGATTCAAACTTTCCGTGACCACATGATCAAAAACGGCATTTCTGAATGTTTACACTCCTTGTCTTTTAGGAGAGTCTGGTCTTGGAAAGTCCACCCTGATCAACAGCTTGTTCCTCACAGATCTATACAAGGAAAGAAAACTACTGAACGCTGAAGGTATATTTCTGCCTCCATACTCAGACTTACTGCAATTACAACTATACCATCTGTCCTTCCTCAAATATGTATTCTATGTTTAGAACGCATCAATCAGACCGTGGAGATCATCAAACACACGGTTGACATTGAGGAGAAAGGCGTCAAGCTGAAGCTGACCATTGTAGACACACCAGGCTTTGGAGACGCTGTCAATAACACAGAGAGGTACGTGCTTGAAGTTCACCTCAGATTTGTAAATTATTGAGTTTTCAGCTAATCATAGTTGCTTTTGTCTCAATCATCAGCTGGAAGACCATTACTGACTACATTGACCAGCAGTTTGAACAGTATTTTCGGGATGAAAGCGGCTTGAACAGGAAGAACATCCAGGATAACCGTGTCCACTGCTGCTTGTACTTCATCCCTCCATTTGGACATGGGTACAACCCTGACTCTCTGCTAATATATACTGGATAATATACAAAATATAAATATGTGCTGTACATATTTGAATAAAATACATTCAGATAAAGGCATTGTAGTAGCTCAGCCAATTAAGCAGCAAATCAGCATATTAGAATGATTTCCGAAGGATCACGTGACACTGAAGACTGGAGTAATGATGCTGAAAATTCAGCTTTGCATCACAGGAATAAATTATATTTTAAAATATATTAAAACAGAAAGCAGTTATTTCAAAGTGTAATAATATTTCACAATTTTGCAGTTTTTATTGTATTTTTAATCAATTAAATGCATCCTTGGTGAGCAAAAGAGACTTCTTCCAAAAACTTAAAAAAAAAACATTTGAATGGTAATACATCCTTTGTCTATCATTTGGCCTCTTTTATGAAAAAACAGACTCTAAACGTGTCTTTTTTCTATGCAAAGTGAATAATAAGCCCACTCATTGTCATTTCTCCCCACTCAGGCTGCGGCCCGTGGATGTGGAGTTTATGAAGGCATTGCAGGACAAGGTGAACGTGGTTCCACTCATTTCCAAGGCTGACTGTCTGACGCCAGCAGAGATGAGGAAGATGAAGGACAGGGTAAAGTGGACCACCTCCACCTCATACTGTTTATACAGGCGCACGCTCTGTTCACATTCACACCCACACCAAGTCCTCGCTCGGCGGTGTCAGGGTTTCTGACGTAACCGGTGTTTTTGATCCTTCTATTCAAGGTGAGGGAGGAGATTGAAAAGTTTGGAATTAAAGTGTACCAATTCCCAGACTGTGATTCTGATGAGGACGAAGAGTTCAAGCAACAGGACCGAGAGCTAAAGGTCAGGATAATGACTCATAAATGGATGCTGGAGTACTTCATGACTTGAGACTGATGAAAACTTTGAAAACATTGAAAACTGATGTTTGCTGTTTCCATCCAAGGTTGATGTCTGGCTCATAGGGTCCATGCCAGATTAAAACCATTATGAGTTTGACAAAGAATCAAAGTCATTCATCCAAAAACCAGCTGAGTTGCCCTCATTGAGGGGTTTAAGGTTTGACTGGTTGGTTAGTTTGATCCAGTTAGCCTTTGCTGGTAGATGCTGTAACTACACCTCTGCTATATTTTGCAAAAAAATCAGAAAAGTTCTAACTCCTAAGCCAAAATAAAATAATACAAATAAAGCAATGGATAAAATAAAGCAATAAATTAAAGTAAAATAAAAATAAATATTTAACCTGAACAAGGGAATCCATAACAGTCGTACACTTAACCGTAAACTCGTCTTAACAAAATAACCAACTAATGTAAACTCTGAAAGCAAATTAAATATAAAATGATGAATTAAAATAAAATATAATAAAATATAAAATATATATATATATATATATATATTCACCTATACAAGGGAGTCAATCACAATCTTCAAAAAATGACTGTAAACTTAATTCTTTCTGGAGAACTTGACTTACTAACTTACTTTGTTTTTTATATTTTAAAAACAAAATAAAATGAAATAAAATAAAATAAAATAAATTAACATAAAATATAAATAAATACGACTGTAAAATAAAATTAAATAAAAAATATAATAATAAAATTAAATAAAAATACCATTAAATATAAATAAAATAAAAATAAATGTTTCACCTAAACAAGGGAATCCATCAAAAGCATAGAAAAATGACTGTAAAATAACATAAAATAAAAATACCATTAAATATAAATAAAATAAAAATAAATGTTTCATGTAAACAAAGGAATCAATCAAAATCTTCGAAAAACAACTGTAAAATAAAGTCAAATAAAAAATTATATTAAATATAAATAAAATAAAAATAATAATAAAAATATAAAATGAAATAAAAATACCATTAGATATAAATAAAATAAAAATAAATGTTTCGCCTAAACAAGGGAATCCATCAAAATCTTCGAAAAAGTACTTTAAACCTTACTCTTCCTTAGAAACTTCAGTAACTAACAAACTAATGTAAACTTTAAAATGAAATGAAATTAATACAATATAGCTAGAAAATGCCTGTACAAATGTCTGTGAAATTGAGTAACTAAATTAATAATACACACTTCAAAAGCAAATAAAATAAAATTATTATATAAAATAATAAATTAAATTAAAATATAATTTTTTTTTATAAATAAAAATATTTTACTCAAACAATGGAATCTATCATAAAAAAAATGAATGTAAACTCAACTTTTCCTGGAGAACTTTATTAACTAATGTAAACTAATGTAAAACATTCAAATTTAGAAGCTAAATTTTTATGTTGTGTGTTTCAGGAAAGCACTCCATTTGCTGTGATTGGGAGCAACACGATAGTGGAGGTCAAAGGTCAGCGGGTGAGAGGGAGACTTTACCCATGGGGCATTGTGGAAGGTCAGTACAGATCTGCACCCGAATATCTACATTTTGCATGAGACAGGCTCTGTACTGATAACAAATGCATCAAAAAACGTTTTAAAATTCATATAATCAACCCGAAACGGTTTCACATTTGTGTGCATATTTTTTTATCACAGTGGAGAATCAGTCCCATTGCGATTTCGTCAAGCTGAGGAACATGTTGATTCGCTCACACATGCACGACCTGAAAGACATCACGTGTGACGTGCACTATGAAAACTACAGAGCGCAATGCATACAGCAAATGACAAGGCAAGTCACAATGCATTTCTCAAATAACTTACTAAATATCATAGACTTTTTCCACTAATGAGCTGTTCTGTTTTCACCAGCAAACTGACCCAGGATAATCGCGTGGAGAGCCCCATCCCGATACTACCACTGTCCACCCCGGACGTAGAGACAGAAAAGCTAATAAAGATGAAGGATGAAGAGGTCAGTCAACTGTCCTGTTTAATCTAGTCAATTCAGTTCTTAGCTGTTACTTTATAAATGTGGCACTGAGCACAAAAATATACAGAAAATATAGTGGGTTTGAAACATTTGCAATCAGGGCCTAAAACATTTTGCCGCACCTGAAAATCAACAGTGACTTGTATGGAAGCCTGTTTCCGCCACTGAATAAAGATAAAAAAGGTAATTACGAGTTTTTATCTCACAATTCTGACTTTTTTTCTTGCAATTGTGAGTTTATATCTCAATTCTGAGAAAAAAGTAAAAATTGCTAGTTTTTTGTGCAATTCTGACTATTTCTCGCAAATTGTGAATTTATATCTCAAATCTGAGAAAAAAGTAAAAACTGCAAGTTTTTTTTCACGCAGTTCTGACTATTTCTCACAACTGTGAATTTTCATCTTGCAATTCTGACTTAATTTCTTACAATTATGAGTTTATATATCAATTCTGAGAAAAAAGGAAAAACTGCAAGTTTTTAATGTCACAATTCTGACTTTTTTTTCTCGTGAATGTGTTTATATCTCAATTTTGAGAAAAAAAGTAAAAATTGTCAGTTTTTTCTCATAATTCTGACTTTTTTCCTCACAATTGTGAGTTTACGCCTCTCAATTCTAACATTTTTCTCGCAATTATGAGTTTATATATCAATTCTGAGAAAAAAGTAAAAATTGCAATTTTTTGCACAATTCTGACTTTATAATTTTTTCGCAATTGTGAATTTCTATCTCGCAATTCTGGCTTTATTTCTCGCAATTACGAGTTTTTATCTCAATTCTGAGAAAAAAAGTTAGAATTGCAAGATATAAACTCACAATTGCGAGAAAAAAAGTCAGAATTGCACGATTTTTTCTCACATTTCTGACTCTATTCCTTGAGTTTTTTATCTCACAATTCTGACTTTATTTCTTGCAATTATGTGTTTAATCTCAATTCTGAGAAAAAAAGTCAGAATTACAAGAAAAGTCAGAATTGTGAGATATAAATTCGTAATTGCAAGAAAAAAGTCAGAATTGCAAGAAAGGAAAAAAATCGTAATTGCAAGAAAAAATTACGAATTGCATGTTTTTTTTCTCACATTTCTGACTTCGTTTCTTGCAATAGTGAGTTTTTATCTCGCAATTCTGAGGAAAGAAATCAGAATTTCAAGATAAAAATTCACGATTGCAAGAAAAAAGTCAGAAAAGTCACGCAACTTTGACTTCATAACTTGCAATTGTGAGTTTATATCTCACAATTCTGAATAAAAAAATCTCAGTAAACATATTTTTTATTTAGTGTCAGAAACGGGCTTTCACAGACCTGAGAAAATTTTCAAAATATTTTTTACCAGCCATGAAACAGTATGTGCATTATATTCAACAGGTAGAACAAATTGGCGAAACACATCTAATTTCAATTGTTATTATTATTATTATTTTATTTGATAATTATAATTTTATTAATCATTATTATTATTTTATAATAATTTACTAAATAAATGTAATACATTTAAGAAATACTTTTATTTATTATTATGATTGTTTTATTAATGCACAATAATATTATTGTTCAAATTTAAACAAATCAATAAAGAAATATCACTATAATACTATTTAATGGCATTTAATAATAATAATAATAGTAATAATTTGAATAATAATACTAAGTAGTACTATTAATGTTTATAACAATAGTACAAATAGTACAAATTCCTTGCTTTCAAATGTTTTTATTTTGCTTTTGATGTAAAACGTGAGGGACCTTCTGTTGAGATGCTTTTTTTTTTAGACATTTATAAACCATTCTCATTATAATCATTCCAAAATTCTCATTGGTAAGATGTATGGCACTTGTATTTTCAGGATTACTTATTTATATAATTACAACGCAGTCTTTGCAATTTGATAATCGTGCTAAACCATATTACATTCTCAGGCATTAGAATTAATTAAAAAAAGTTAACAGTCAACTGACGAGTAACTCAAATACTCACCAACACTGTTTTTTTTCGCATTTGGTGTTTGGCGACAATTCATTTTAGGTGTTGTTTGCAACACTAAATGTTGAAACTGCCTAATATGTATCACTTTGTCTTTTAAAGTTGCGGAGGATGCAAGAGATGCTTCAAAAAATGCAGCAGCAGATGCACGAACAGGACCTGTGAACACCGTCCTGAACAAAAACGGCTGAATTCAGCTTGTCTGCACTTTCACACAAGCGGACACATAACACTTTACCATCATCACACTGAAGGATATGCAGTAGGGAAAGAGATGTATTGTGTAACGCACAGATATGAATGCATGTGTCGAGCACTGCGGTTAAAAGGGTCACCTGAGCCTGATATCTAAAACCAGGCTCCAAGTTGAAATTTTTAGTAACGCTAAAAGATTTAGTGATTTAGTTTGTTTTCACACTTTGTACAGTCCATGTGATGCTGTATGACTGTTTCCATGGCAAAAACTGCTGCTTTATTCACAGTAGACATGGCAAATGTTCTGTCGTTCTGTTGTTTTTTGTTTGCTGTTTTTGTGATCTGTTTCTATCCCAATTTTTTATATTTTTAGTAATGTGTGCGTGAGTTTGTGTGCCTGCGCCGATTTGCTTAAAACAAGTGGAAAACTAAAGATATGAGTGATTTTCTACTTCTGAAGCAGCTAATAAATCATTACATTTTGAACAAGGTTTAAAAGTATGAAAACATCTGCAGTATTAAAGTGAACACTTATTTATTCTTCGTTAATTTATGTCTCTGAAGGCCTTATCAGAGCACCTTGAATTGCAAACATTATTGTACGATTGCTGTATGTTGACTTTTCACTGAACTTTTGTCTACTTAATTGACTGAACATACAAATTTGATTCTTTATGACAGTTTTATGTAATTCAGGTTATAATATGTCACTTAGGATGACTGATCAAGTCTTAAAGCACCTAATTATTTATAATATTTTACTAAATGGATTTCAGACAATCTTTATCAGTGAGTAGAGGCTCTGACATCTTTTATATAAACTGTTGTTGGTGTTTTAGATGGATGCGTTGAGATATTGATTTGTATCCCATGTATGTGTTTACTCAAGCTATTCCTCTGAGCATGACAAACGCACCATCTGCCATATATCATGATTCCTTTGAAAAATAAACACATCCTCTGTGGTAGAACCTGTCTGGTCTGTACATCTTTTTATTTATGTAAATACTTTTTATATTGCCCAAGATATCATTTATCATCCTTGTCATTAACATCCAAATTAACTTTCCATGACATATTTTTTCCCAGGTAATAAAATACATGAGTTTGAAAGTCTATATTAAAGCTTAAATGCATGTGTGCTTGAGTTGGAATCTGTCAGGATTCTGGACTTTGTATTCAGTGTTTTTCCCCCCAGTCTTAGTTCCTGTGTTTCCTTATTTGGTCATTTTCCTGTTCTTGTTTAGTTAATTGATTACTCCTCCACCTGCTCTTAATTATCAAGTGTATTTTAGTTCCTGTTTTCTACGAGTTCATGGTCCTGTCTACTTTGTTACTCAGTTGTTCTTGTGTTTGCCTGCTCCTTAGTTTGTTTCCCCCATCGTTTATTTTATAAAGTCTGTTAAAGTTTATTTTCCTTTGTCTCCCACGTCCTCCCTACAACACACCATGACAGAATCATTCCAGTGACTCCTAAAATGCATTTGCGCTTGATTCAAGTGACTCGAATCATTCGAAAGATTCATTCTGTGAGACAACGATTCACTCGCCGATTCGTGGAAAACGACAAAGTTGACCAAAACGAGTGTATACAAATCAACTAATAAACTCCACAATAATTTGTAAGCAACATATGCATTTTCCTCATAAATTACAACAAAGCAAAACTAGCTTATCATTTTCTCCCTTCATTTTATGAACTAGTGATTTTACAAAATGTTTGCAGCAGAAAATCCCTCCAAATATATTTGGTTCAGGTAATAAAAATATGAGTTTGAAAGTCTAGATTAGAACTAAAATGCGTTTGTGCTTGATTTTGAATCATTCGAGTGACTCAATTCTTCAAAAGATTTGTTCTGTGAGACAACGATTCACTCGCCGATCCACTGAAAACAAGAGAGTCGAAAGAAACAAGTGTATACAAATCCATTAATAAACCCCATAACCATCTGTAAGCAACATATGTGTTTTCTTAATAAATTACAACAAAGCAATACTAGCTTATAATTTTCCTCCTTTATAAACTAGCGATTTTACAAAATGTTTGCAGCAAAAAATCACTCCAAATAAACTGGATTCAGGTAATAAAATATATGAGTTTGAAAGTCTAGATTAAAACTAATATGCGTTTGTGCTTGATTTTGAATCATTCAGGTGACTCAAATCATTCGAAAGATGACGATTCACTCGCCGATTCATTGAAAACAATGGAGTCGAAAGAAACAAGTATATACAAATCTACTAAAAAACTTCACAATTTGCAAGCAACATGTGTTTTCCTCATAAATTACAACAAAGCAAAACTATCGCGTATCATTTTCTCCCTTCATTTTATAAACTAGCGATGTTACAAAATGTTTGCCGCAGAAAATTCCTCCAAATAAATTTGGTTCTGGTAATAAAATATATGAGTTTGAAAGTCTACATTAAAACTAAAATACAGGCGGACAGGCGGACGTGTCAGCAGACGGATATGAGCGTAAACTTCCCAACGCCCTGGGGGCCAATAGGGGGCCCCACAGGGATGCCAGTTGTACTGAAGCAGGAGTTGGGGGGGCGGAGCACATGAAATCTCTACATGTGGAACACAAGAAATTCAATATATCCATAGATTTTAGGGATATATGAGGGAAACATCGGCCTTCTGGCTGACCGTGGAAAAATACTGAAACATGTTGCCACAACCTGCTGGCGAAGGAGACCCAACCGGAGCACAGACAAGCACTACTCCGCACTAGGCCTGACTGCGGGGCATGGAGGACCCAGGTTCGCCGGAGGGAACAACTGAGGGAAATAGCTCACGGATCCATTAGGAATGGCGCAGCAAGCCGACACCAGCCGGACTCCCGCTCGCCTGTGATGTCTATGTTAAGACACGGGAGGATACGGCCTCTAGGCAAAGGTTGTAGAACCTGGCGAAGGTATTGGGTGTCGCCCAACCCGCAGCTCTACAGATATCTGCTAGTGAGGCGCCATGAGCCAACGCATAGGATGAGGCAGCACTCCGTGTGGAGTGGGCACGAACACCTAAGGGGCATGGCTCTCCCTGGTTTTGGTACGACAGGGAGATGGCATTTACCACCCAATGGGCCAACCTCTGTTTGGAGACAGCATTCCCTTTCTGCTGACCTCCAAAGCAGACGAAGAGCTGCTCGGTGCGTCTGAAGTGCTGAGTGCGGTCCACGTATATACGCAGAGCGTGAACTGGACACAGCAGCGCAGAGGCTGGGTCTGCCTCCTCCAGGGGCAGAGCTTGCAGGTTCACCACCTGATCGCGGAAAGGCGTGGTGGGAACCTTGGGCACATAACCAGGCCGGGGTCTCAGGATGACGTGAGAATCACCGGGCCCGAATTCTAGGCACGCTTCGTCGACAGAGAAAGGTTGTAGGTCCCCTACTCTCTTGATGGAGGCCAGTGTGGTCAGGAGCGCTGTCTTGAGTGACAGATATTTTAGCTCAACTGACGCAAGTGGCTCAAATGGGGCCTCCCGCAGACCCTGGAGGGCGACGGAGAGGTCCCAAGAGGGTATGGGGTGCGGCCTGGGGGGATTAACCCTTCTCGCACCCCTCAGGAACCTCACGATGAGTTGGTGCTTACCTAGGCATGTTCCATCCACTGCATCGTGGTACGCTGCAATGGCAGCAACGTACACCTTGAGAGTTGAAGGGGACAGCCTGCGCTCCAACTTTTCCTGCAGGAAGGAAAGCACTACTGCAGTCGTACATCTCTGTGGGTCCTCCCCGCAAGAGGAACACCAGTCGACGAACAGACCCCAGAGGCCGGAGAGGTCTGACGCGTCCCGTCCAGGGACCAGACGTGCAGGTTCCACAGGTCGGGGCGCGGGTGCCAAATTGTGCCCATCCCCTGAGAAAGAAGGTCTCTCCTCAAGGGGATTTTCCAGGGAGGGGCTGCCGCGAGGGAAATGAGTTCTGGAAACCAGGTCCGGGTGGGCCAGTATGGCGCAACCAGCAGAACCTGCTCCTCGTCCTCCCTGATCTTGCACAGTGTCTGTGCAAGGAGGCTCACTGGGGGAAAGGCGTACTTGGGCCCCGGAGGCCAGCTGTGTGCCAGTGCGTCCCTGCCGAGGCTGTTGGGAGCCTCGTTGAGGGAGTAGAACCGCTGGCAGTGGGAGGATTCGGGGGAAGCAAACAGATCTATCTGGGCCTCCCCGAAATGGCTCAAAATCAGCTGGACTGTTTCGGGGTGGAGTCGCCATTCTCCAGGATGGGTGGACTGCCGTGAGAGCTGGTCGGCTGCACGGTTGAGTTCTCCCAGAATGTGAACGGCACGTAGCGATTTCAGCTACGTTTGACTCCATAGGAGCAGATGGCGGGCGAGTTGTGACATGCGACGGGAGCGTAGACCACCCTGACGGTTGATATAGGCTACAGTCGCTGTGCTGTCGGTGCGAACAGGCAATTGATATGCCATTGCAGTCGAGGTCCTGTCCAGGAGCCCGATGCTGCTTGCCCGTTGCATACAGCACCCCAACCCGTGGAAGAGGCATCCGTGTATACCACAAGATGCCTGGAGACTTGTCCCAGGGGGACTCCGGCCTGAAGGAAAGCCAGGTCTGACCACGGGCTGAACAGACGGCGACACTGCGGGGAAACGCCAATCCGGAGTGTGCCACGGTGCCATGCCCATCTCGGGACTCGATCGTGTAACCAGCGCTGAAGCGGTCTCATATGAAGCAGGCTGAGCGGCGTCACTGCGGCTGCGGCTGCCATATGCCCCAGGAGCCTCTGAAATGTTTTGAGAGGGGTGTTTTGTGTCTGAATGACTCCAGACACTTCAGCACTGACTGCGCGCGCTCGTTGGTGAGGCGGGCTGTCATACTGACCGAGTCCAGCTCCACACCGAGAAAAGAGATCCTCTGCACTGGGGAGAGTTTGCTCTTCTCTTGGTTGACCTGAAGGCCCAGATGGCTGAGGTGCCGGAGCACCAAGTCCCTCTGTTCGCACAACAGATCTCGCGAGTGAGCTATGAGAAGCCAGTCGTCGAGATAGTTGAGGATGCGAATGCCCGTCTGCCAAAGAGGGGACAGGGCAGCCTCCACGACTTTCGTAAAGACACGGGGAGAGAGGGAGAGGCCAAATGGAAGCACTTTGTACTGATACGCTCGACCCTCGAAAGCAAACCGTAGGAAGGGTCTGTGTCGAGGCAGGATCGAGACGTGAAAGTACACGTCCTTCAGGTCGATGGCTGCGAACCAATCCTGGGGACGAATGCATGTTAGCATGCGCTTCGTCGTGAGCATCTTGAACGGTAGCCTGAGAAGGGACCGATTCAGAGCTCGAAGATCCAGGATGGGTCTTAACCCACCGCTCTTTTTGGGCACGATGAAGTAAGGACTGTAAAACCCTGACTTCATCTCGGCTGGAGGGACAGGCTCGATTGCGTCCTTCACCAGTAGGACTGCAACCTCCGCACGAAGCACAGCGGCATGTGTGTCCGAATGGACAGAAGTGGAAAGGACGCCTCTGTACCTGGGCGGATGCCTAGCGAACTGAATCGCATTGCCGAGACGTACCGTCCGAATCAACCACCGCGAGGGGCTGGGAAGCTGAAGCCTGGCTCCCAGCCTGGTCGCCAGGGGTATCAAAGGGACGTTGACCGACGTGACCGCAGTGGGGCAGCCTGGGGGGGGAAGGGGAAGGGGACTGATCCCAGAAGGAAGAACGTCCTGGAGAAAAGTCAGACTGCACTGAGCAGTGCTTACCTTCTTCCCTGGTTCCCGCGCTGGCGACATCAGGCTCCAAGTCCGAGGAGACACTTCTTGGGCGCTGCTCAAAGAGGGAACTCGGGGCCTGCCCCGGAGGTGAGAAAATTGGCTCTTTCTGTGACCTTGTGGGTACCGCCGACCCGTAGGCCGACGGCAGCGTCTGAGCACACAGCAGCTCCCGGCCCTCCACCGGGAGTGGGGACGTTGATGTTGTCGTCCCCCAAAGAGCGATTCTCTCCACCTCCACGGCCTCATAACCCGGGCTGCACCGCCATCGAGAGAGGCGAGGGGAGAGGAGCTCCTCATGCACCTCCGGGAAGAAAGGCACTGGGGGAGGCACTGGCGGCGCGCCGCGGAGCCCTCCCCAGAAACCAATCATCCAGCCTAGAGGGATCGGCCGGAGGTGTTTTGGGCACCTCCAGACCGATCTCCTTGGCGGCTCGGAGGAGCATAGCCGACAGTTCAGCATCCGTCTCAGACGGGGCGGCAACCGCAGAGGGGTACCGATCCGCCGAGTCGTCAGCCTCACCGCCTGGCTCTCCCTCTGATGTTGCAGCAGACATCTCGACGTCCTGGGGAGCGCCAAAGGAGACACCCAGCCCGCTGTATGGGGAGGTGTACTGCTCTGGCAGCTCAACGGGACCGCGCAGTGACACAGAAGTCCGTGGGGCTTTAGGGGCCGACGGAACATTCTGTACAGTCACTTGAATGTCCCCCGAGTGCCTTGCCGTGGTAGCCGAAAAACCTTGACGGCTCAACGACTTACCGCGGGAAGACGACCATGAATGAGTGGCGGGACTTTAACGTGGCCATGGACATACGCTCGCAATGAACGCATGTACCATCCGTGAACGCTGCCTCAGCGTGCTCTCGGCCCAGGCACGTGAGACAGCGATCATGTCCGCCCACAGAAGCGAGGAAACTACCGCACCCGGAAGCGCACGGCCGGAGAGACATACCGGGAAGATGCCCTCGACAGCCGTGAGAAATTCACTCTTTTGAAATCCCGGTCCGCCCAGGGAGGAACCGCGGCACAACTGTGCACTCAGACGGGGCGCTCGCTGGAGTGCGGGAGGCGTTGATGCCGTGAAAACGGCAGCCCGCAGGATTTTGCTGACGGCTGCCAAACGCTCTTCAGAAGCTAGCTCTTTTAGTTGTTTGGCAGCACGTCAGCAGAGAGAGTGGAAACTCTGAAACTCTTTTTTTTTTTTTTTTTTATTTTACGGCTCAGGAAGACGAGGCTCCAAAAGCAAAAGTCTGAATGAGTGGTTGCACGCCGCCATCTTATATTCCCGTATGTACGGGGGAGTGGCTCGGCATGCAAATACCACTCGCCAATGTTCATGAATGTTCAATGGCCTTTTGAATAAGGCTTGGAGATGATTGGACTCTCAAGCGAGTTCCCATATGTAACGTCGTAGTGAAACGACTGAAGGGGAACTACTAATAAACTTCACAACAATTTGTAAACAACATGTGTTTTTTCCTCATAAATTACAACAAAGCAAAACTCATTTATCTCCCTTCATTTTATAAACTAGCAATTTTACAAAATGTTTGCAGTAAATATATTTGGTTCAAGTAATATAGTTTGAAAGTCTAAAATTGTCCGTGAATGATTTTGAATCATTTAAGTGACTCGAAGAAAGATTCGTTCTTTGAGAAACCGTTCACTCGCCGATTTGTTGAAAACAACGGAGTCGACCGAAACAAGTACAAATTGACTAATAAACTGTATGTGTTTTCCTCATTAATTACAACAAACCAAAACTATAGCATATCATTTTCTGCCTTTATTTTATAAACTTGTGATGTTACAAAATGTTTGCCGAGACAATGATTTACTTGCCGATGACTGCAGCAGAAAATCCTTCCAAATATATTTGGTTCAGGTAATAAAATATATCTGAGTTTGAAAGTCTAGATTAAAACTAAAATGTGTTTGTGCTTAATTTTGAATCATTCAAGTGACTCGAATCATTCGAAAGCTTTGTTCTGTGAGACAACGATTCACAAGTGTATACAAATAAATAAACTTCACAACAATTTGTAAACAACATGTTTTTTCCTCATAAATTACAACAAAGCAAAACTCATTTATCTCCCTTCATTTTATAAACTAGCAATTTTACAAAATGTTTGCAGTAAATATATTTGGTTCAAGTAATATAGTTTGAAAGTCTAAAATTGTCCGTGATTGATTTTGAATCATTTAAGTGACTCGAAGAAAGATTCGTTCTTTGAGAAACGGTTCACTCGCCGATTCGTTGAAAACAACCGAGTCGACCGAAACAAGTACAAATCGACCAATAAACTCGTATGTGTTTTCGTCATAAATTACAAGTCAAAACATAAACTAGCGATTTTCCAAAATGTTCGCAACAGAAAATGACTCATTCGCGTACACGTTAATACTCACAACCGCCTCTTCAGTAAAGAGGGCGTGTTCGTTCAGTACGTCCAACCAATGAAATGTTCTTTCCACAGACCGGACTCGAATGCTATTGGTTCTTGCCACAGTCAATCTTTGAACTTAAACGACAACGATTTTTAATTAAACGATTAGTTCAAAACACAAACTAAACGGCTCCAAGGTGTGCAAATAATAAACTTTACACAATGCGCCAGGTCCACAGGCTTGTCTTGTGGTAAAACATTTGAATACGTGTTTGCATATGAACAATCTTCGATCACGCAGTATGGGATTACCAGACCACAGCGTAGAAGGAGTTTAAGAGAAGCGCATGTAAATAAAAGCTCGGTGGGCAGGAACACTGCATTGCGTGATCACAGATGACAGTTATTTAATAAGCTATTGGTAACACAGCAACTTTTTTGAAATAATGGCCGTGGATGAGGAGCACAGACAGGAGGACTGTCTCGTTTTATAAAAACATGAAGGTCTGCAGATGTGCTGTGGAAAAACTTGCCTCTCTATCTCTCTACTTCCGCATCAAACATGCTTTTAACGCTCAACATGTCCTGCTGAGCACAACATTGAAGTAAATGGTATTTGCATCAGTTTGCATGTTTTTAACATTAACCTCACAGAAACATCTGACTGGGACGCAGCAGCAGACTGCAGAGATCATATGGAGGGGAAAGTGGACATGGATGATGTTTCTCCATCCCATCATCAGCATCAGCGAGGCTTGTGGAAATCCTTCCACGGCAAACCCAAACTCCCAGGCAGCCCCAAACTGGGCAAAAAAGACAAAAAGCAGGAAAGCGGGTTTTGGATATTTAAAAAGAAACGAGCGAATGGGTTGGACCGAGCGGTGTCTTCGTCTCAGCCTAATCTGCACAGCGCGTCAGCCGCTCCGGATGGTGGTGAGAGCGGGAGGACGCGGTGCGGCATGCCGGAGCAGAGTGTCGGTACGGCGGCCGTAGCAGCAGCGTCGCTCGGCGCGGAGATCCAGATGCTGAAAAGAACCGTCAGCTCCAAACCGACGCTCTCGCAACTGGTGCAGTCTCAGCATAAACCTGCTCTGCAAGTATCCACATGCACTGAGGATGCAGTGGTGGATGATAATGAAGAACAGACCAATACAAGTCTGGTAAGATGATTTATAATGTTTCAGATGTTTTTTGTCATTGCACTGCAGTAAGTGATGGATGCAGTTTCTCGGTTTCACTGAATCTTATAAAGATAGTTTACGCTTTACATTCAGATTTTTAGATGTTTTAGAACTTAAACAGACTGTTTTTGTTTTAAATACAGCGAACTATTCAAAACTGGAACAATTTATGGCACATTTGTATAATAACTGAGCCTTTAGGGGTTTGTGATGCCACAACCTCCTATAAATGCATTAAAATATATTTAGTGCGAGTTCTATTTGATAGATTTTAGATTTTAGATTTGATTTTAGACTTTAAAGTGGGTCAGACTTGAATTTAGGCTTATAAGAAGTATATCTGCTACACAATATTACAATAAATACATTTTCTTATACAACATGATGAATTACAGCTACGCTAGAAAAACTTAACCAAGCTGTACCAAGTCTTGACTATCCCAGCTTGAAGCGGACCACAGATGAGTAGCATGGTTCAGCTAGATGCCATATAAAACCAGGTTAATACATAGGCTGAGATCCGTTAGATCTTAAAGCTTAATCACATCCTCCAGGACGACGGCAGAGAAATGGAAACATTTCCAGAAGGATGTAGATTGGGTTTAAAGGGCAGTCGGCCATCAAACATATTTGCCTCATTTTACCTGTTGTCCCACTTTTGGTGAATCCACCCTACCAGCTGCTTTGAATACAATCAAACGAACAGAATGATTTTGACACTATAATATTTTACACTGCAAGTCCAAATCAGATGTCAGTTCAGAACTCCTAATTATCATTAGACTGTTTTTTTGTTGCATGCATGCATGTGAATATCCTTGGCCTTGTAGACATTTTGAATCTTTAATATATGCACAGCAAGGTTTACCTGAATCAGGTGTTTTTTGTGCATGGTCATTTTGACATTTGTAGATGCAAAGTGATATGTTTGCATAGTCAAACTCGTGTCAGAGTGTCATTTACAGAAGGACATGAGGCAAGACGAGCTTGACTCAGCCTTTTTTCTGCAAGATTTTCTTTTAAAACTGCAAAGTTTTTTCTACAAACTACTAGTTTCAGTCATGTTGACACTGTACAGTTAGTTCTCTCTGTGCCTGAGGTTGTTTGCCAAGCTAGTTTGCAAGAAGAGGAACTAAAAAGAAAAAGACACACATACACATTAACACAGGCTTGAAGCCAAAAAAGGTACGAAGTGTTGAGTAAGGTCATACATGTTTATCAGTTCTCTGAAGAATTGAATTAATGTCTTTCTTAAAACATTTTATTTTATTGGTTGTGTATGTGTTTTAAATTTTTTTGACAGATAAATTATTTGGTTAAGCTGCATATCACAAGATCTCCAAAAACAAATGAGATCTCTTCTAGTTGTTTTTCTGTTCGAGTCGATGCTGTATTTTGCTTAAGGGAATATTTTACCCAAAATTGAGACTTAACTCAAATTTAGGTTGTTACAAACCTGTTTGACTTGCATTAAGACTTGTATGGCTTAATATAATGTAAATGATGTTTCCTGCTGAAAACCGATGAACAATTTGTTATTTTAAAAATCCACATTGTTTTATACATATTTTGGACATTGGTTTGGAAAATGGTTGCACTCAATGAGCTATTGGTGCTACCTGTTGCTATTTTTACCGCAACACAACTCACAAAATAAAATACTGATACAATGACTCATTGTGCGGTTTTTGGTTGTAATTTCCGGTCGAAGGCCAACAAGAGAAGCAATGTAAGTCTTCACTGCTTTCCTAGCGATGAGAAGAGGAGAAAAGAATGGAAAGATGCCTGTGGATGAATAAAACTTTCTAAAGACATGCGTCTTTGTTCTCTCCACTTTAGCCCTGAGGCCTTTGAGGCTTTTAGTAGACCACAGCTTCTCAAAGAGCTTACAAACAACAGAGACAAGAAACGCTAAATGCCATCCTGTAGGGCTGCACAATTAACCGAATTTCTAATCGTGATTACAATTACAGATGCCACAATTATGTAATTGTTCAAAGGCACATAAAGGCACAAATAAATAAATCCCCTTATATTATTCTGCTTGCTTAAGGTATGCGTGTATGTGTGTGTGAGAGTGTGTCTCCTACAGGTTATCTTAAGTTTTTTTTTTTTTTATTTTAATTTGTACATTTTTTACTTTTTTATATTTAAAGAAGAAACTATATATAAAAATGTGGCATGCAGTTGCTTCAAACAATGAAAAAAAATAGCTTTGCTTTAAAGCTATTCAAAACATCATTCAATGTAAATTGTGATAATCAAAATAAATAATCGCAATTACAATTTCAAGGTAAAAATCGACAATTATGATTTATGTCATAATCGTGCAGCCCTACCATCCTGGCAGGATGTAAACATGTCAAGACTTGTCATGACGCCGCAGCCACTGAAGGAGTTTTGCAGCGTGGATTTCACACGATATCCGGGGCGTTTACACTCCTTGTGGGGAAAAATCAATGGTACGGCATTTGGTTTAAGCCTATGCTTATATCTATCCCCGCCTGTAAACTCTTTCAGTAGCTGTGGTCATCGTATCAAGATTTTATTTTCTGAGTTGCAGTGTTGTAGTAAAAATAGCAACAGGTAGCGCCTGTAGCTCAACGAGTGCAACCATCAAAATAATGGCGCCCCCATAGTTCAAAATATGTATAAATAATGTCGTTTTTTTAAATAATGTAAGTCTTTCATGGGTTTTCTACAACATATTTCAATAAGAGACGTTGTTTACGATTAGCCATAAAGGCTTCTGTCCAGAGCTATGACTGAGAAACCTTGATCAATAAAGTTTTTGGCTAGTCACTGAAGTTGAGTGTACGGAATACAGTAGCTTTTTTTGTTTGCATGTCCTTCCCAGGCCATTACATCACTGGCTTAACAGCCACCAATAGTACGACAGAGATTAGAGTCAAACAAACAACACGGCCTGTATCTTAGAGTTCTTCTGAATCATATGGGCTCTATCTTTACACCAATACATGTGTGGACTTGACAAACAGTCTTGGTATGGAGCCGCCCAAGTTGTCTTTGTGGTTAGATGATGAAGATTTTTGGGGTGGTCTGACATTTGGAAAATAGCAGCTGCCTTTCATAAGAAATCTGTGACTCAGGATCTGGCAAAGGAGATGATTCATCTGCTTAGGAGTAACTCTCCAATCTACATGTGCCATAGGCGATGATTTCGGTAAGCATGTTGATTGTGTAAAGTCATGGAATTGCAGTAATTCTAAGCTACCTACAGGGTTTCCATGATTATAGAAAACCTAGAAATTATAGAGAATAGCCTTGAAAACATCATGGATCCATTTTTATTTACATTATATATATGTATATATATATATGTGTGTGTGTGTGTGTGTACTTGTTCTTGCTACATTGTGGGGACCAAATCTCCCCACAAGGATAGTAAAACCTGAAATTTTTGACATTGTGAGGACAAATGATTAAAAATAGTAAATGATGTCTATCTGAAAGTGTAACGATGCAAACATGTTTTCTGTAAGGGGTAGGTTTAGGGTTAGGGTTGGATTAGGGGAGAGACAATATTGTTTAGGCAGTATAAAAACTATAGAAGTCTATGGAAAGTCCCCACAATTCACAAAAACAAACATGAGTGTGTGTGTGTGTGTGTGTACTTGTTTTTGCTACATTGTGGGGACCAAATGCCCCACAAGGATAGAAAAACCTGAAATTCTTGACATTGTGGGGACCGGCCTGCGGTCCCCACAATGTTAAAAAATTATTAAAAAATAGTAAATGATGTTTATATGAAAGTGTAACGATGCAAATATGTTTTCTGTGAGGGCTAGGTTTAGGGTTTGGTTAGGGAATAGACAATATCGTTTGGTCAGTATAAAAACTATAGAAGTCTATGGAAAGTCCCCACAATTCACAAAAACAAACGTGTGTGTGTGTGTTTTTAAGATATTAATTCAATATAAATTTCCATGACTTTTTGACCAAAAATTCCAAAATAACTATGAGTCGTCTTTGACTATGACTATTCATTATTATAAAAAAAATATTTGCTAGTACATGAATTATGGTTTTTAGTATAGAAATGTCTTTTGTGACTACTGGCCTAAAAATTAATATATGTGAACCTGGACCACAAAACCATCATAAGGGTTTTGAAACTGAGATTTATACATCATAAATAATAATAAATAAGCTTTCCATTGATGTGTGGTTTGTTAGGATAGGACAATATTTGTCTGAGAGACAACAATTTAAAAATCTGGAATCTGAGGGTGCAAACAAATCTAAATATTGAGAAAATTGCCTTTATTGTGTCTGTTGGCCTAAAAATTAATATATGTGACCCTGGTAGTGTTGTCACGATACCAAAATTTTGACTTCGATACGATACCTGACTAAAATATCACGATACTACTACTAAAACGATACTTCGAAAAAAAAACATAGAACAACAGGAAAAGTAACTAAATAATAGATGATAAAATGGAGACCATGGTTATTTTATCTATAAAAAGCATTTCATCCTCCCTTTACAGAAAAATAAAATAATATTAATCACATGCCAGTGCCACTACACAGGATTGTGGTGAACAACTACCGAGCCGACAGGTATATAGAGTTCTTTGTTATATTGGTAAGTTAGCTTAAAGGATAAAGCCAAATCTTATTTCATGATATAGTAATTTTATTTCACAACAACAATTTATATCATGACATAGTCATTTTTTAATTAGTTATTAATAATAAGAACCCAGATGCAAGTGACAAACTAAAGGACACCTACAATAAAACAAAGACACAAATGAAATAAAGAGGGCCCTATAAAATCTGTTTTATTTTTTCCCAAATTCCATTTAAATTTTTCTAAACTCTATTTTAATGGTTACATTAAAAAAGTATTAATCAAAAAGCATGTTTAATTAATTGAAATCATGAAACTACTAATAAACTACTAATACATGTTTGTAAGGCCCTATGAAATATGTTTTATTATTTTTCTCAAATTCAGTTTTGTTTGTGAATCTTTCCATTAATTTTCTGGATTCTATTTTAATCGTTTCTTTACATTTTAATAATCAAAAGCATGTCTGATGAATTTATCAAGGATAATTAGATTTGATAAAGAATTAATTTATTATAGGATATTTATTTCTTTTGTTTTTTTTCAGAAATACTGTGTTGTGTATTTACAATTGTCTGGTAAATAAATTCTGATAAATATTTTTTTTCTGGCAAATATTCATTAAACATTGTTTTAATAATATTTTGATTATTATTAATAGTACTATTACTAGTACTATACTTTACATTAAGTAATATATTAATATATTTCTGACTGTCAAGTTAAACCAAACTTTTATTTTGACGGGTTGCTGTGAAGACCTTTAGGGTCTTCGTTATATGATGATAGTTTTCCGCAAAAGAAACAGTAAAATGCTCAATAAGTGACTCTCAGAGCAGGTCTAGAGATGTTATTCATGTGTTCAAGTACTCATATATTGAGGTGGCAGAGGCTGAAAACACCGCGAGCATCACGCGTTTGTGTGTAGTAAACAAAACAGCGTCTGCGCCATTCACTAACACAGACACGCAGAAATACGGCTCTTATGCATTCTTAAAGTACCAGTACTAGTAAAATGCGGAATCGTACTGTTTTTAAAAGTAGCGTACTTGACAAGTAAGTTTTAAGTACCGGTATATCGTGCAACACTAGACCCTGGACCACAAAACCTTAAGGGTCTTAAGGGTTAATGTTTTGAAATTGAAATTTATACATGATAAATAATAATAAATAAGCTTTCCACTGTATGGTTTGTCAGGATAGGACAATATTTGGCCAAGATACTACTATTTGAAAATCTGGAATCTGAAGAAGATCTGATCTGAAGAAAACTGTCTTTAAAATAATCCAAATGAAGTTCTTAGCAATGGATATTACTAATAAAAAATTAAGATTTGATATATTTACAGTAGGAAATTTACAAAATATCTTCATGGAACATGATCTTTACATAATATCCTAATGATTTTTGGCATAAAAGAAAAATCTATAATTTTGACCCATACAATGTATTTTTGGCTATTGCTACAAATATAAAACCATACCACTTAAGCCTGTTTTTTTGGTCTAAGGTCACACACACACACATATATATATATATATATATATATATGTATATATATATATATATATATACAATTGTATTCATTTCCATGACCTTTTATCCAATAGTCACAGATGACTTAAGAAAAAGGAATGAACTCATGAAAAGGTAATGATTAAGATGATGTGATGTTGTTTTGCTCTGATACAGTTGTTATGCCACACTAAGGTCATAATGAGACTATGGGATGAGTAACGCAGCTACTAGTTTTCTACAAGCAGGTCATGTTCGCTGACTTTGGTGTCTGACTGCTCAGGGCTTAAATGCTACAGTATCAGACCAGACATACATAAAAACAACATTAAACAGAACACATGTTTCCTGTCTTACAACATCACACCAAATACAAGTGCATTTTACACATATCCTTGAGGCCCCTATTTCGGACCCCTGAGTTTCTGTTTATAGGCTGCTTTTCTTGCAAACAGGAAGTGGCTCTATAACTTCAACTACCACACTGTCAACCGCTACATCTTCCTGTTAAACCCTTTGGCAGGTTATTCTGAAATATTTTCTCTTGCCAAAGTTCAGTCATCCTAACTACAGATGTTTCTAGTATTGACTGCAATGCATTTTAATTGCATCTGCATAAAGCACACATGTTGACTGATTTCTGGTTGCTTTGTTGCTCAAAATCATCATCATTGAGTACAAAAAGACAGTTTTGTTTGATCTTAATCATCTGTAATTAAAATAAATAATGTTTGAGCTGTTAAGGTCATACCTTTTCTACTTATGGACAAGAGAGTAGTTTATTCCAAGACTTTGATTTATAGGCACAATCAACAAGAGCAACTTGTATAAACCTTAATAAAGATTTTCAGCGCAGCGGTTGATGTGTTTTACTGGCTGGCACCGTTCCTCAATTCAGTGTCTTTCTCCATAGGAGAGCTGCTCTTGTAATCACCTCAGAGCGGAGGTGAGATGACAGGTGTCTTTGCTTACAGAGATGCTCCGAACAGAACAGAGAAAGGTGAATTCATTTCAGACAGGTTTTATCGGGAGGTACGGAATATGCCTGCATGATTAATTGACTTAAAAATGAAATGGCAATTAGAAGCACAATTAGCAAACCTATAAGGCTGCAATTTAATTAAATAAATATATGTCCTATGTGTTTCAAAGTGGAGCTTGGCACTGTGTTTATCTTCTCGCGAGCAGCTCATGATTAACCAGTGTTTTTTAGTGTCTCAGAATGGCTTGGCTCACGGTAAATGCTGCTGGGTTAACGTTTGAAAATGAAGAAAATAAGACAACCATGAATTTAGTAATTAGTAGATGTACTGTAAAAAAATCTATTTTTATTATAGAAACCCTGTTGTAATTATTAGAATGGTCACGGATGAGAGATTTCCATACATCCATAAACTCATCATGTAGACCAAACTGTAAGTCGTAGAGACTTGAAACTTGGAGGCATGGTAGTACTCACACCGCCTACAACATGACCAAGGCTCGCCCCAATCGGCCTGACGGGGGCGCTACAGCGATCGAAAATACAAAATCGCTCATAACTCCTAAACCGCAGGCTCAAGTTTTTCATAACGTTGGAATCCTTGCCTCATGCCAGACAGATTAGATTGTGCGCTGGCAAAATTTTCGGTATTTCGCATTTTTTGCAAAACCTACTTTTGTGAACTTGTCCTAGGTTTTTCACCCGATTGGAACCAAGCTAGTGCAGAAAGATTCTCTGGACTCTTGAACCACTGATGTCAATGAAACATTTTTAAATGAATGAGAAGATGTGAAAAACCTACTTTCACAAACTAGTCCTAGGTTTTTTTCTCAGTCTGTAAAAAACTACCTCAATGCAATTGTCTGGATTTTCAAAAACATGGTAAAATTTACCCTTTGGAAAGCTATAACGGGGTCCTTTAGAAAGGGGCCTATCAAAATACATTGACTAAAATTATAAATGCAACACTTTTGTTTTTGCCCCCATTTTTCATAAGCTGAACTCAAAGATCTAAGACTTTTTCTATATACAAAAAAGGCCTATTTCTCTCAAATATTGTTCACAAATCTGTCTAAATCTGTGTTAGTGAGCACTTCTCCTTTGCCGAGATAATCCATCCACCTCAAAGGTGTGGCATATCAAGATGCTGATTAGACAGCATGATTATTGCACAGGTGTGCCTTAGGCTGGCCACAATAAAAGGCCACTCTAAAATGTGCAGTTTTATCACACAGCACAATGCCACAAAAGTTTTGAGGGAGCGTGCAATTGGCATGCTTACTGCAGGGATGTCCACCAGAGCTGTTGCCCGTGAATTGAATGTTCATTTCTCTACCATATGCTGTCTCCAAAGGCGTTTTAGAGAATTTGGCAGTACATCCAACCGGCCTCACAACCGCAGACCACGTGTAACCACACTAGACCAGGACCTCCACATCCAGCATCTTCACCTCCAAGATCATCTGAGACCGGACAGCTGCTGCAACAATCGGTTTGCATAACCAAAGAATTTCTGCAAAAACTGTCAAAAACCATCTCAGGGAACCTCATCTGCATGCTCATTGTCCTTACTGGGGTCTCGACCTGACTGCAGTTCGTTGTCGTAACTGACTTGAGTGTGCAAATGCTCACATTCGATGACGTTTGGCACTTTGGAGAGGTGTTCTCTTCACGGATGAATCCCGGTTTTCACTGTACAGGGCAGATGGCAGACAGCGTGTATGGCGTCGTGTGGGTGAGCGGTTTGCTGATGTCAACATTGTGGATCGAGTGGCCCATGGTGGCGGTGGGGTCATGGTATGGGCAGGCACATGTTATGGACAGTGAACACAGGTGCATTTTATTGATGGCATTTTGAATGCATAGAGATACCGTGATGAGACCCTGAGGCCCATTGTTGTGCCATTCATCCACGACCATCACCTCATGTTGCAGCATGATAATGCACGGCCCCATGTTGCAAGGATCTGTACCCAGTTCCTGTAAGATGAAAACCCAGTTCTTGCATGGCCAGCATACTCACCGGGCATGTCACCCATTGAGCATGTTTGGGATGCTCTGGATCAGCGTATACGCACAGCCATTGAAGAGGAGTGGACCAACATTCCACAGGCCACAATCAACAACCTGATCAACTCTATGCGAGTTTACTGTATTGGACCCCCCCAATACAGTAAAACTGCACATTTTAGAGTGGCCTGTTATTGTGGCCAGCCTAAGGCACGCCTGTGCAATAATCATGCTGTCTAATCAGCATCTTGATATGCCACACCTGTGAGGTGGATGGATTATCTCGGCAAAGGAGAAGTGCTCACTAACACAGATTTAGACAGATTTGTGAACAATACTTGAGAGAAATAGGCCTTTTGTGTAAAAAGAAAGTAGACAGTGGTGCTGAATCTTTGAGTTCAGCTCAAAAATGGGGGCAAAAACAAAAGTGTTGCGTTTATAATTATGGTCAGTGTATATCCAAAAGCCTTCTAAGCCTAAACGAAAACTCAAAACTTCACGAAACCTGCTGAGCACATGCGACAGGTGATTCTAAACAAGTATGCAAAGTTTCAGGGAGATTGGACCACAGCTGGCGCTAAAACAGTCATAAATGTTATAAAACATCATATTTCTATGGTAAATCACCTGGATTTGACAGAAATGTTTATGTGCTTAAATATCTAAAGTGCCTGAACCCAGGTAATCACTGCTTGCAACTATATTATTTTATTTTATAACTGATTTTGTTATTTTACAGTGAAATTACCATATATATAATATTTTTTATTTTGTTTATATTTAGTAACAATTATAATCATAATAAATTATCATAATCATAATAAACCATCATAACTATCAAAATAAATAATACATATTACTTATATTTAAATTGATATATTTACAGTTGCACTTAATTATTTTATTTTAAAATTTAAATTATTATTATATTTTTTCTTATATGCTTGATTTTATTTTACAGTGAACCATTTCAAACTGGATATTCAGGTTTGAGTTTGGGGCGGGACTATCTGTTTTGACTGACCAATTATCAGATGAGGATTTGAAAGCTGATATTTATTATATTTGGAACTTTGTTTGTTCTGTTTTCTGTTTGATTTTAGTGGTGCAGAAATGTTATACTGAGATGTTTTCATAGATAATGTTGTCTATTGGAATGGTGGAGGAAGATAAATATCTCAAAAAGTAAATCAGCCATAAGAACTTCTTTATCTCAAACATGATACCAGGATGTTGTTAAAGGAATCCCTGATCTAATAACAATATCCTATATCCTTCTTCTTGCCAATCCTCTCATTAAACAGGATGTTAAATATGTTCGTAATGCAAATAACATGCTCTTAGCTGACACTGCAAACACATTAATGTGTGAGGGAAATGCGTTTCTGACCTCATGTCTTACTTCAAGGGTGAAAAGAGGAAGTAGAATGAATGTAGTGCATGTCAAATATTGTCTGTGTGTGTTTCAGTGACATAATTAGTGGTGCTGTGTTTTCTGAAGTCCCAAAATATTACACTTTGTCATGTAACTTCTTACATGACCAGAATATCAGCAAATATGAAATATCAAGGGTGTTTCCTCCAAGGAGGCAAGGGAGGCAGTGCCTCCTCAAAATACTGGATGAGAAAACAAATGTGTGTGAAGGTGACATCGCACGTATAGCGTTTCACTTCCTATGCAGCTAGTTGTCAAATATGCCTTAAAAAAGAAAATATGTTGTAATGAGTCCAGTTAAATAAATGCAGAGTGCAGATGGCCGTTCTAATAAAACTGTTAGAACAGAATAAAAAGCATTTTACTTGGTCTGCATAAAAAGAGCTCAATTTTATATTGCCAGTGCTCGTTTAAGAGCACCAATTCATCAGTTTTAAGCGTCTTGCAAAATCCTATCATTATTTCAATCATACATTCTGTTTCAAAAGTTCTGTTGGAGTGTTTTCTCATCCTATGATCACATTCAAGTTAGTAAAGCTTTATATACGGTCTGGCATTAATGGCTTTGGATGCACTGCGTGTTTGTGAGGTCATGTCAATCAATCACACTAAAGTTTTTGTGACAATGTCTTTTCTTCAGGGCATTAATGCAGCTGGTAATGGTGCCACACAGCCTTCACTTCCCACTTCAGCAATGTACCAGCTAGACATTGTGCTGAAAAAAGGAAACAACCTTGCCATTCGAGACAGAGGCGGTAAGACCTGCACCTCTGATGCTTATGTTGTCTCCTCTAATACCACTGTCAACATGTTCCACCTTTAATAAATGCTCTTATTTTTTCAGGAACGAGTGACCCGTATGTGAAGTTCAAAATATCTGGCAAAGAAGTTTTTCGTAGTAAAATCATTCACAAGAACCTTAACCCAGTTTGGGACGAGCGTGTTTGCCTGATAGTGGACAATTTACAAGAGCCACTTTATATTAAGGTAAAAATACTGCTTTTACTTATTTTTTGATTGCTTTTTACCACTGTAGTACTGTATGAATCTTAATGAATGACTCTTATGAGCCAGTTTGTTTTAGTGAATCAGAAACATGCCGCTCATAGTCCGAAACCCAAATGAATGATTCATATTAGTCGATTTGTTTTAGTGAATCAAAAACATACTGCACACTTGGTGTAGTCGGGTTTTTGAATAAATGGCTCTTGTGAGCCGGTTTGTTCAAAGTAATGACTGTTATGAGGCGATTTGTTTTAGTGAATCTGGATGACTGGCATAGTTGTTAAATGAATGAATGATTCATATGAGTTGATTTGATTTGGTTATTCAAAAACATATTGCACAAATGGTGTAGTGTGGTTTCTGAATCCATGGCTTTTATTAACTGGTTCATTTTAGTGAATCAAGTCATATTGCTTGACAAGTGTATTCTGAAAACCTGAAATTATGATTCTTATGATTCTCATTTTAGTCAATTAAAAATATGCTGGGCAACCAGTGTAGACAGATTCCTGAACAAATGACTCTTATGAGCCAATTCTTTTTAATGAATCAAAAACATGCTATGTGACCGGTATATTCCAAATCTTACAAATGAATCATTTGAGCTAGTTAATTTTAGTGAATAAAAAATATTGATTCCTGAATGAATGACTCTTATGAGCCAGTTCTTTTTAGAGAATCGAAAACACTGATTCCAGTATGAATTACACTTAAGAGACAATCTTTTTAGTGAATCAGAAACATACTGCTTGACTGATGTAGTCCAATTCCTGAACAAATGGCTCTTATGAACCTGTTATTTTTATTTAATCAAAAACATTTCAGCATGAACAGAGTAAACTGATTCCAAAACGAATGACTCTTATGAAACGGTTCTTTTTAGTGAATCAAAAACATCCTATGCGACTGTATATTCCAAATCCGACAAATGACTCTTATGAACTGGTTCATTTTAGTGAATAAAAATACTCTGGGACTGGTGTATTCCAATTCCCGAATGAATGACTCTTATAAGCCAGTTCTTTTTAGTGAATCTAAAACACTACAGAGTGAACAATGTAGACTGATTCCAGTACAAATGACTCTTAGGAGCTTTTTTTTTTAAATGACTCTTGTGAGCTGGCTCTTTTTAGCAAGTCAAAAACAATACACCACGTTATTTTTAGCGAATCAAAAACATCCTATACGACTGTATATTCAAAATGACTCTTTTGAGTCAGTCATTAAATCAACAACAGAAATCAGTCTAGAATGATGTCTTTTAAATGACTCTTGTGAGCCGGTTCTTTTTAGCAAATCAAAAACATTATACAGACAATGAATATCAATTCCAAAACAAATGACGCTTATGAGCTGATTCTTTTTAATGTATCAAAAACATGCTATGCGACCGGTATATACCAATTCCGACAAATGACTCAAAATAAAAGTATAATAAAAGTACGAATAAAAGTAGTCTGGGACCAATGTTTTCCGATTTCCAAATGAATGACTCTTATGAGCCACTTCTTTTTAGAGAATCGAAAACATTACAGTGCAAACAATATACACTGATTCCAATACAAATGACACTTAAGAGACAATCTTTTTAGTGAATCAGAAACATACAGTGTGACCAATTTCTTATGAGTCAGTTCATTTTAGCCAATCAAAAACATTATAGCACAAACAATGAAGAGCAATGCCAAAACAAATGACTCTTAGGAGCCAAAACTTTTTAATGAATCAAAAACATGCTACGTGACCAGTATATTCCAATTCTGACAAATGACTCTTATGAGCTGGTTCATTTTGGTCAATAAAAAATACTCTGGGACTGATGTATTCTGATTCCAGTATGAATGACTCTTATGAGCTGGTTCTTTTTAATGAATCCACAACCGTTATCACTCAGTCACAGAAGTCTAAAATGATATCTGATATTTCTTCCTAAATAATTTTCCCTTTCCCTGTTTCAGGTGTTTGACTATGATTTTGGCCTTCAAGATGATTTTATGGGCTCAGCTTACCTGTACCTTGAGTCTCTGGAGCTCCAGAGGTATTGTGTCTCCATCATTACTGCAAAGATATAAGAATTCAACAGTTAGTGTCAAATGAATACATTTTAATCAGCATTAAAATGTGCTCAAAATGTATTAGTTAAATGTCTTGAGGAGTTTTATGAAATTACAGTTTTGCTAATGTTTTGTTGTGATCTAAGAGTTTATACTGACATCTAATGGCGTGGATGCAGCATTACACAAATGCAAAAGTTTGACACCATTGCAAAAGTATTGCATTGGACATTTTAAACATATTTATCAGAAGTTTTATCCATTTCTTTAGGCGATAAACTGCAATACTACTTATAGTGGTGTTCATAACAGTCATTGTTTTTGCTGTAGACCTCTCGATGTTCGGTTGGACCTTCAAGATCCTCACTGCCCCGATCAGGACCTGGGCTCTCTAGAGCTGGCGGTCACTCTATTCCCAAGAAATGCAGAGGACAGAGAGGCTCTCCGACAGGCGGTAAGACTCATTTAGCAGATCAGTGTTGTTTTATACTTGTAAAAGGTGGAAAAGATTAAATCTGCCAGCAAACTTTCAACATGCGTCCAACAGATTTCTTTCTGACATGCTCACAGACCTCAGATGTGTTTCACTCCTTTCTCACAAGACGTTATAAACTATTTTTAGCTCTCAGGAAATGTTTATTAACCACATCCAGTTATCTGGTTAGTGAAATCTGCAACAGAGGCGGATATTCTGCTCAGTCGGGTTTACTGCACACTACCTTTCAAAGGTTTGGGGTTATTATTATTATTATTATTATTTTTTTTTTTTAAAAATTAATAATTTTATTCAGAAAGGATGCATTAAATTGATCAAAATTGATAATAAAGACATTCATAATGTTCTAAAGTATTTTTATTTGAAATAAATGCCGTTCTTTTGAACATTATGTTCATCAAAGAATGCTAAAAAAGCATCAAAGTTTCAAAATGAATAATAATAAATGTTTTAGGAGCAGCAAATCAGCATATTATAATGATTTCTGAGTGATCATGTGACAGGAGTAATGATGCTGAAAATTCAGCTTTGCATCACAGGAATAAATTACATTTTAAAATATATTCAAATAGAGCACAGTTATTTAAAATTGCAATAATATTTCAAAATATTACTGTAATTCAGCAAATAATCGCAGCCTTGGTGAGCGAAAAGAGACTTTTTTTAAAAAAAAAAAGATTAAAAAATATTTCCAACCCCAAACTTCTGAATAGTAGTTTATATACTGCCTAGCCTACAATTTTATTATTTTACATTTCAAATATTAGTATACTAGTATACTCTTTCTGTCTTCAGTCGTGCAGAAATTATATTTTTTGAGGAAAATATTTCAGGATTTTTCTTCATATAATGCACTTGATTGGTGCCCTGATCCCAGCCAAGGAAGAAGGGTCTTATTTAGCTAAATGATCTGTCATTTTTTTTTTTAAATAAAAATTTGTATACTTTTTAAGCACAACAGCTCGTGTAGCACAGTGTTCACGATGCTACGAATTAGTGATGGGTCATTCTTTTTAGAACGAATCTTTAATGTGACTCGGGATGAACGAGTCGTCTCGGGAGTGATTTGTTCAGTCGCGCATGCGCAACATCCTATTAGGTTCTGTACTGGAATTAGTTCACCTGTTTCGAGTCTTCGGGCTTTTCGAGTCGTTCGTTCGTCTTATGGGGCTGTCACGTGATGAAGGAACGACTCGAACCGGAAGACTTGAGAGATGAACTAATCAATGACTTGAACCGGAAGACTCGAGAGATGAACTAATCAATTCTTTTTCTGGCTCACACTGCATTGGTTAAGCTTATGGGGCTGTCACGTGATGAGCGAACGACTCAAACCCGAAAACTTGTCAGATAAGAGGTGAGGTGAGCTAATCATAGACTAAAGACCCAGGTAAACAATGAATTAATTTTTTCTGTTTCTTATAGCATTATAGTTTTGTCTTGTTTGTAGTGTGATCAACGTTTGTGTAAGCAGTAGATGTGTTAGGGAAGTAACACGTAACATTTTAATTATATTTTGCTAAAATAAAACAAAATTAATGAAATGACTTGAAAAGATTTGTTCATTTTGCTGAACGAGACTCAAAGGTCTGAGTCGGTAAAATGATCCGAACTTCCCATCACTACTACGAATCATGTCTAAGTTCATCGCCTGTGTACTCCGGCTAAAAAAGCTGGAGTATGGTGAAAAACTCCATCTTAATTTCTCCTACAACTTCAGAGTTGTCCGACATCATTTTACCTTTTTATTTGTAAACAGCGTTTGACTTACACTGTAAAAAATAAAAAACACAATTTGTTGAGTCAGCTTAAAATAATTTGTTACCCTGCTGCCTTAAAATTTTGATTTCTCAGTCAACTAAAATAAGTTTAGTCAACTTGAAATGTTAAGTTGTACTAAGTAACAACTTAGATATTTGTGTTTGCTAAACTTAGCAGATGGGTAAGTAACCCAGCTGCCTTAAAATTTTTGTTGATTCAACTCAAATATCTAAGCTGTCACTTAGTATAATTTAACATTTCAAGTTGAATAAACGTATCGAGTTGACTGAACTTAAAATTTTAAGGCAGCCGGGTTACAAATTATTTTAAGTTGACTCAACAAATTGTTTTTTACAGTGTACTTGCACTTTCTTAGTCCTTGTGCATTCGCTTTGTAAACTGCCTACGTTCGGTGTGACCTTTCAACATGATTCAATAGCAAGTATAGGCGTGAACGCGCATCCCTGTGCTACACAAGCTTTTGTGCTTAAAAAGTATACAAATTTTTATTTTCCAACTAGATAAGACCCTCCTTCCTCGGCTGGGATCGTTTAGAGCCATTTGAAGCTGCATTCAAACTACATTTTGGAAGTTCAAAATCGGGCCACCAATCAAGTCCATTATATGAAGAAAAATCCTGAAATGTTTTCCTCAAAAACCATAATTTCTTTAAGACTGAAGACAGAAAGACATCAACATCTTGGATGACAAGGGGGTGAGTAAATTATTTGTGAATTGTTGTTCTGGAAGTGGACTTTAAAAGTTTGTGTTATCAACTTAAAACTACAAGTAATTTTAACTCACTTTATTGTAGTGAGTTGAAATGACTTGTAGTTTTAAGTTGATTTAACTTAAAATTTTAAGGCAGCTGTTGAACTAAAGTTTTTAAGTTGAAACTGGTGAAAACTTTTTACAGTGTACACTGTGGTCATATGAGCTACCATGTTGCACTTAAATACATTTTTTGAAACCTAGTAAGCTTTTAAAATGATTATTTAGCTTTTTAAATCCATTTTGTGCAAAAAAACAAAAACAAAAAAAAAAAACATGTATGGTCAAGTCAAGCACATTGCATTGTGAGCACAACATGCTCATTTTGCCTCAGAAAAATTGCATACTGTGCACAGTCTCCAAAAATAGTGTAAGTATTATGTTCGGCTACTCCAAAAAGCCCATGACTCTTGAGAGACACTGGGATGATGGGACATTTGTGCGGTCTGCATAATACATGAAATGACTTTGAATTAGACATTAGAAACCTGCTGCACTATGCAGGCGGGCGGAGAACACATCAAAATTCACATGGTGTTCCACCAACAGATGAAAAGGCAGTCTGATGGGCGGCTTTGATCATCAGGACAGAGCTTAAGAACAGAACATGCATCTCTGGTTCAGATTTAGCTTCTCATACAGTGCAAATTTAGCCATGGCCACCTCCATCCCGGTCCCCTGATTATACAGTAACGCATATGACCTGCTCTGTTGTTTTTGTAGACCATGCTACTGAGGAGAAGCTGGAAAGGATGCAGTAAGGTAAAAAGCAAGAGCGTTTGCTCCAGATTCTCTGACTAGCTGCTGTGTAAACTGTCCCACACACTGTATCAGGGTTATTAGTAATGAACATGATCAAAGAGAAACTGTGCAAAATGTTGTAAATGTCAGATACGGGTCAGCGCTGCAGCAGTCTGGTCAGAGGATGGGTTTTATAGGTACGGGTTTATTAGTAGCAAGTCATGCATCTGTCGGGGTGATGGGCCATGCCTTTTTGTAGACATTTGCATTGTATACTTTGGTGACCTAGTCATTCCTAGTGAAACCATTTTACACTCTTTCCGTCCTTTTCCCCATTTGAGGAGTCATTTCATTGTCTTAAAGGGATAGTTCATCCAAAAATCTGTCATCATGTAGGCTATACTGTACACTACTATTCAAGTTTGGGGTCAGTAAGGTTTGTCTCTTACGTTCACCAAGGCTGCATTTGTTTGATCAAAAGTAGTGTAAAAACAGTGAAATATTATTACAATTTAAAATAACTGTTTTCTTTTTGAATATATTTTAAAATGTAATTTATTCCTGTGATGCAATGCTGAATTTTCAGCATCATTACTCCAGTCTTCAGTGTCACATGATCCTTCAGAAATCATTCTAATATGAAAAAAACTTGATTTATTTGATTAGCAGAAAATTCTAAAGAACATTATTAATTTTAAATGTTCTTTTGAGTATTTACAGTCATTTTTGATCGGTTTAATGCATGCTTGCTGAATAAAAGTATTAATTTCTTTTAAAACATCATAATGACTCCAGACTTGAGTACTAGTGTACTTACTCTCACAGGGCTCTACGCTTACTTTTTTGTTTAGGAAAACTTAAAAAATTTAGGAGCACAGTCAAAATTTCAGGAGCACCTTGTAATCAATAATAAAAAAATCTAATAAAAAATTAGCTTTCCCATTACAAGGTGATATTTGACTCAAAGTGATTTACAGGGGAATTTTGTTTTTATCCTTGTAATGGCGTTTGTCTAACTTTATTAAAATGTCATCTTTTATGTCAATTTATTTTTAATTGTATTTTTTAAGCCTTTTAAAATGTATAATTAAAACAACAGAATAAGAACAAGTAGAATAAGATTAAGTTACAAATCAATTTAAATCAGTATTAACAAAATTAATTTGTACTGGCACAGAACAACACAAAAGTGGCTTGTAGGTGTATTTTCATGTTTAATGAGGCTCAGAGGTGGCATGAGTGCAATCAAATTCATAAATTCATGTTAAGATTAATGTTTTAAATATATAAATTTGAATACAGAAATATTAAATGATTTAAATATCCGAAAAGATACTTTAAAAATGAATCTAAAACTGCCAGTAGGTGGCGGCAAGTTGCTGATTTAATTACTGAATCATTCGTTCATTCGTTCATTTGATTCATTCGAACGGCTGATTCATTCAGGATTAAAGCAAGTCTTTTTGAATGGGAAATTGAATCGTTGACTCACTAGGTTGGTTTAAAAATGCACGTTCATTCATAAAACATCGCTGTGTTTGAATGGAGATGCGCATCGGCTTAGTTGTTACTTGTTTCAAACTATTTTTGATGACAAAATAGTGCAAAATCAGGCAATAGTGTTATAGTCAGACAATGTAAGTCACGTAATAACTTCTTGTTTATTTAACTGTTGTATTATCTCATTTACAAACTCCCTTAAAAAGCGGTCACTCATCTTAGTTCATCGCAATCTCACTAAGTTCCACTATAATCAACGAAGCTCTCTACACTGCACAGTGAATATTATTTACACTCTCTCTACACTTTGTTTATGAAAGGATTTGTGAGATATGTCTGTGATACATTATTCAACATTGCAAAAACACTTAAAAACCTTTGAAGCTCCCCTCAGCGCAAACACAAATATACTGATGGGGTCACTCGCACTGGTGCTCCTAAAAAAAATGTACAGTCGCACGCAGTAGTTTTCAGTCGCAAATGCGCAGATGGACACATTGTAGAGCCCTGTCTCATGATGCTCAGATAGTCTATTTTGGAGCTTTACAGCCACATTCACCAATCACTTTTGTGGTATGAATACATCTCATTCCCTAAAATCATGTTTTGAGCAATATGAGGGTGACTGTATCATGACAGATTTGTCGTTATGACTGAAGTAACCCTTTATTGTCCTGCTAATGTTTGTGGAGCACAGCAGCAGCAGAGTCTTCGGCTGTCGGATCTGCACAGGAAGTCTCAGGTGTGGAGGGGCATCGTGAGCATCAGGCTCATCGAGGGTCGCAACCTCATCCCTATGGACCAGAACGGCCTGAGTGACCCTTACGTCAAGTTCAGACTAGGCCCTCAGAAGTACAAGAGTAAGGTATGAGGGACTGTGGCGTTTCAATATGGCAACATGACACTGTGTGATCTCTTTTTAATATCTCTGGACTTACTGTCCACAATTCAGTCATTATTCCGAAGAGACAATATATATTTTTCCCCACCTCTGACAGAAATTTTCCTTGCTCATAAGGTTAGGGAAAAATAATATCAATCAATAACCCTAGCCTGCTTTATTTACAGATTCATATATATATATATATTTAGAATATATATATTTATTTATTTTTTACATTTATTATGATATACAATAACAAAAATGTTGGCATTAACAGTTTGTCATCATAAATAAAAAATAATCTATATTTATATTTTAATTCAACATTTTTGTTATTATAAACAAATACATTTAATTTAATTTTAATTCATCTTTTAATTAATTATGTAGTTATTATATTAAATAAACAAAAAGTCTAAATTAATCAACTTAATATTCGTTCTATATGTATTTAATAAATAATTCAATTAAATTCAATCATTTATTCATTATAAAGTATTTTTTATTTATTTGATATATAATGACAAAATGTTTATGTAGAATATATCTATCTATCTATCTATCTATCTATCTATCTATATATATATATATATATATATATATATAAAACTATATTTTATATTTATATTTTAATTAAACATTTTTTCATCACAAACAATAAATGAAAATTAATAATTTTAAATAACTATTATTTTAATGTGTTTAAAATAATAAAAAATTTAAATAGTATACATATAATTTATTAATTTATTTATTGTAATTACTATTTTATTATTTATTAAATACATATAAAACGAATAATAATTATTTATAATTATTTAAAAATTATTAAAATTATTTTTAAATAATTATTTTAATTGATTAATTGTCATGCATTGTTTACGATGACAATGACAAAAATGTTTAATTAAACAACAAAATCTATTATTATTTTATCATATATTTGTTAGATTTTATATTTGTATTTTAATTTAACATTTTTGTATAAATTAATAATAATAAAAAATAATCACTACTACTACTACTACTACTGTTTATTATCATTTAATTAAACAGTTTTGTCATTGTCATTTAAGTACTGAAAATGTTTATTTTTAAACATTAAAAAAATTAAGGAGCAAAATTTCTCAACATAATAATAATAATAATAATAATAATAATAATGTGTTTATTATCTTTTAATTTAAAATAATAAATAAATGAATGAAAAGTTAATTAATAAATAAAATATTATTTATTAATTATTTATATTTGGTATCATAAATAAAAAATAAACTATTTATATTTTGTTAAACATTTAGTTGAATTATAATAAAATAATAATAATAATAATAGTAGTAGTAATAGTAATAACAGTAATAATAATATGTTTATTATTATTTAATTATTATTTTTGTCATCATAAACAATAAATGAAAAAAAACTATTTGAATTGTTATTTGTTTTATCTCATCATCATGAAAACCTTGTTCTCATGTCATATAATGGACACTTCAATATAATTTCACCAGACTGAATAACAATACTCTCTGCTGAAACTACTTGTAAGAATACTATTTCTCTCTCATTTATTCTTCTCTTCTATACACACAGACAATTCCCAAGACCCTCAACCCTCAGTGGAGGGAGCAGTTCGACTTGCATCTGTATGAGGAGGAGGATGTCATTCTAGAGATCTCCGTCTGGGATAAAGACATTGGAAGAAGAGACGACTTTATTGGCCAGTACGTACAGTTTCCTACATTGTGTTATTTATTCACATTATCGGCATATGTATGTCTGTTACCTGGAAATCAAACCCATCAGCATGCCATTGCTAGATTCTTGATTTGCAAAAAGTACAAAGTGTTTAACACATTTTAGGTGTCAGCTGGACCTGTCCATGTTGAGCAGAGAGAAAACACATAAGGTGGAACTGGAGCTGGAGGAGGATAAAGGGACGATAGTACTACTAGTGACTCTGACCGCCACAGTCGCGGTCTCCATCTCTGACCTGTCTGTCAACCTACTCGACGACCCACACGAACGCCAGCAGATCATTAAGAGATATGTAAGTGTGACACAGCCAAACAGTATTTTTTCTTCACAAAAGAGTCTTTGACACTGTACAGCTGCTAAGTTTTGCTGCTAACTTGTCTTCCTCTAGAGGGCGCTAAACTAAATCCTCCAGTGAGCCGCAATAAAAGCTCATTATTACTTTCATATTATTTGACACATAAAAATAAAAATCTGCCCCAACAATGTCTTTAAAATTCTTAAATACAATTTCTTATTCAGTATTCACATCTGTGATTGGCCAACCTGTCCAGTGCTGAGAAATATCACGACAACGCTATTTGTCCGATGACTCTAATATATATTGACATAATGCTAATATATGCTTATATATATATATATATATATATATATATATACATATAATTATCTATTTATTTATCTGCCGTCATAAATAAAAAAAAAACTATATTTCATATTTTAATTCAACATTTTTGTATTTATAAACAAGTGAATAAGAGTAATAACCATTAAAAAATAATAAAATAAATAATAGTAATTATAATAGTAATGTTCATTATCTTTTAATTAAACATTTGTTATTGTCATAATAAATGAAAATAAATCAATTTAAAGAATTATTATTTGTTTTATATGTATTTAAGAAATAATACAACTAAACAGTAATTACAATAAATAAATGAATGAAAAATTTATTGAAAATATATTATAATAAATATATAAAATTATTACTATTATTAATTATATTTGCCATCATAAATAAAAAGTAAACTATGTTTTATTTATATTTGAATTCAACATTTTTGTCATTATAAACAAATAAATGAATAATAATAATATTAATAATAATAAATACAGAATGCTAATACTTCATCTCTCAATCATGATATTAAGACTTTATGAGCTATTCAGTATAAAATATATAATATTAATTTATTTAAATATATATAAAATATATAATGTTATGTATATAATACATAATATTTGTGAATATAAGTGATCAAATTTATAGATTTTTATGTTTATGATCAAGCACCACTTACTTTATTTATAAAATGTAAAAATCTGCACTACCATTGAAAGTTTTGGGTCAGTAAGATATGAAAGAAATTAATGTTTTTATTTGGCAAGGACACCTTAAACTGATCAAAGGTGACAGTACAGACTTTTATAATGTTACAAAAGCTTTTTAGTCATTAAATAATCCTGAAAAAAATGGTTTCCACATAAATATTAAGCAGCACAGCTGCTTACCAACATTGGTAAGCTTAAGAATGTTTCTTGATTAAAAATCAGCATGTTTTTAAATTTCTGACGGATCATGTGACACTAAAGACAGGAGTAATGATGCTGAAAATTCAGCTTTGTGTCACAGAAATAAATCACATTTTAAAATATATTCAATACAAAAACAGGTATTTTTAATTGCAATAATATTTCACAATTTTATTATCTTTACTTTCTTTTTTAATCATATAATTATGCAAAAAACAGCAAAAACTGTTGTACTCTTTGCTGCAGTACACTTCTGTGACCAAAAGGGGGCGTAAGATGATCGCAGTGCACTACTGGATTAACACTGGTCTCGTTCACAACTGGACGACGGTGGAGTAACTCGCACGAAACAAAGGCAGAGAGAGAGAGACATCTCGCTCCTCTCGGAGCTGTCTGTCCTCTCTATTCACGGTTTGTCTTTGTCCTGCCACTGTCCCCCGGAGGGCCGGTCAGTGAACCGCTTACAGAAACTCGCCACCAATGCAGACTGACCTTCTTTCATAACAGCTGCATAATGAAGATGTATTCGTGAGAGCCACCAGATAATCTGGCGTGGCGGCTCAGTGTTTTTGTCTCAGTGTCCACGGCCGAGTGGCTTTGACGTGGACACAAAACTGCTCGCGGACTCTGACAGGGGATTAGAGAAAGTTAGGGCCAAAATAGAGCTGTCAGAAACATATGGATGCATTGCTGCTCGGCAGATTGTGAGCTTTGAATGTAGTTGTGGGCCTCCGTGATGTGTTTTTGTTCTTTTTTTTTTCAGAGTCCACTAAGGTCGTTCTTTAACCCGAAGGATGTCGGAATCGTGCAGGTGAAGATCCTGCGGGCCGAGGGGCTGATGGCTGCTGATGTCACAGGTAACATCATACCTCACTTCCTGTATGCATTTGTGCACAGTGGAACAAGGATTCTTGAAAAATGTGAAATTATTAGGTGATTTTAAAACAATGGCCGAAAAAAATAATGGAAATGTATCTTTCTGTATTGAACAAATATATATATATATATTGTTACGCTACGCTTTAAAAAATGTAATTAACTACATATGACTTTTTGTATGAAAGCCCGTTTCCGCCGCTAATTAAAAAAAAAGGTTATTGCGTTTTTGGCGAGTTTATTTCTAGCAATTCTGACTTTTTTCTCGCAATTCCGACTTTTTTTTCCTTACAAAATTGTGAGTTTCTTTTGTAGTTCTTTATTTCTCAGAATTGTGACTTTATGTCTTTATGTCTGTCTTTATATCTGACTTTATAACTTGCAATTAACTCGCAATTGTTTATATCATGCAATTCTGTGAAACAAAGTCTGATCTGCGAGTTTATATCTCGCAAATCTGACTTTATTTCTCAGAAATGCGCGTTTATATCTCACAGTTCTGACTTTATAACTCGCTATTGCGACTTTATATCACACAATTCTGAGAAAAAGTCAGAACTGCAAGTTTATATCTTGCAAATGTGACTATTTCTCAGAATTTTGAGTTTATATATCGGGCAATTCTGACTTTACAACTAACAATTGCAAGTTTATATCATGCAATTCTGACTATTTCTCAGAATTGCAAGTTTATATCAGACAATTCTAAAAAAAAAAGACAGACTTGCGAAATGTAAGCTCACAATTGTGAGAAAAAAGTCAGAATTATGAGATAAAAAGTCGCAATTAACTTTTTTTTATTCAGAGGCAGAAATGGGCTTGCATACTTTTTGAGAAATTCTGCCATTGTATAAAAAAACATTTTTTTTTAATCAAAAATGTTTTTTAAAGATAAAGTAAAAACAGTAATATTGTGAAATATTATTAATTTACAAGTTGACTGTTTCCACAAAAATATTAAGCAACTGCTTTCAACATAATAATAAGTGTTTCTTGAGCATCAAATCAGCATATTAGAAAGTTCTCTGGAATAAATAAAAATTTTATATTTATTACAGTAGAAAACTATGGAAGCCGGTTTACGCCACTAAACAAAACATAAAAAAAAACTTCTCACATTCTGACTTTTTTCTCACAATTTTAAGTTATTAAACCAGAATTGTGAGATATAATCTTGCAAGTCTGAGAAAATATCAGCCTATTTTTTCATGTCAGAATTGCACTTTTATAATTCGCAATTGTGAGTTTGTATCACAATTCTAAGAAAAAAAGTCAGAATTGCGAGTTTATATCCTACAATTCGTTTTAACTCGCAATTACGGTTTTATATCTCATAGAACTTTTCCTGTTTTGAGTTAAGTGAGAATTGCGAGATGTAAACTCACAATTGCGAGAAAAAAAGTCAGAATTGTGAGAAAAAGTCGCAGTTAACTTTTTTACTTTATTCAGTGGCAGAAATGGGCTTCCTTTTTGAACAATTCTGGCATTGTATAAATTTTTTTTTTGCATTTAAAAAAATGACATTTAGGCATTTTAGTTATTTTTCAAAGATGCAGTAAAAATAGTAATATTGTTAAATATTGTTTAATATTATTGTTTTTTTTCCTCACTATTTTAAGTTATTAAGTGTGAGGTAGAAACTTTCAATTCTGAAAAAATATCAGTCTTAGAACTGCACTTTATAAATTACAATAGTGAGTTTATATCTCACAATTCTAAGAAAAAAATGTCAGAATAGGGATTTTATATCTTGCAATTCTGACTTTATAACTCGCAATTGCGATTTTATATCTCAAGATTTTAAAGAAAATGTCAGAATTGCGATATACATACAAGTTTATATTTTGGAATTCTGACTTTATGTCTCGCAATTGTGATTTTATATCTCAAAATTACGAGATGTAAATTTACAATTGCATGAAAAAAAGTCAATTGTGCAATTACCTCTTTTAATTTTTTATTTAGTAGTGGAAATGGGGTTCCATAGAAAACAGTTATTTAAATGTTAATAATATTTAACAATATTACTGTTTTTAAACTGTATTTCTGAACAAATAAAACTGAACTGGAATGGTCCATAAGACTTTTCCAGGCATTTTTCTGAATGTTTCAGTGTGGTTTCTCTTCAGGAGGTGTATGATAGAAAGCTGACCATCTGAAAGAGAGGAGTCTATTAATTTAGTTTTTTCTCACTCTTAAGTTGATCTGGTTTTTGCGGTTTGCTGTTCTCTCAAAAGCGGCCCACCTCTTGGGTTCTGATTTCATGCTTCTTATAATACCACACCATGGTGGACAGACAAAAGCTTTTAAAAAGCTTTTGCACACACACACACACACACGTTTTTTTCTGTGCCTTTCCCTCAGCTTGTGGTTTAAACAGACTTGTCTTCCAATCTGATTTTTAGCTCCTCTACACTTTTTTTTCCTCCAGCATTCGCCCACACCGAATCTGTGTGCTTTTTTCTACAAACTGTTATTTATTTAACCTCAGGTTATTCCAAAATTAGCCAAATATTTCATAATACAATGAAAGATGTGTGAAAATACATTGTTTCAGCACAAGGATTTTTTTAGTGAATTAAAATTATAATGAAAATTAAAGGCAGATATTAATTTCTCTATGCTAATCTTCCACACTGGCAACATTTCAGTAAAGTTGTATGATCACCAGATAATTAAATAACTGATAATTGTTATACATATATTACTGATTGGATTTCATTATTCCAGTCACACAATCCTTCAGAAATCATTCTAATATGCTATTATTATCAAAGTTGAAAACAGTTATGTGGATTATTTTTGTAGAAACAGTGTTAGAAGTTCAAAAAAACAGAAATGGAAATCTATTTCAGATAAAACATTATAAATGTCTTTACTGTCACTTTGGTCAATTTATGCATGCTTACTAACCCCAAATTTGTGTCCGGTAGTGTAAGAGGACATGACATTACTAGGGAGAAAGAGAGGGAATAGGATTGTAAAATATCATAGGCCAGACTCAAACCTTGAACTATGGGACAAGAAATTGTAGCAATACCAAAAATTACTTACTAGAAACTTTTCAGTATTTAATTTAATGGGTGTCATTACAATCATATCATTTTCATATCGCACTTGGGCATTTTTAACGGAAACCTTTTAAATGCAACATTGTGTTTTAGGAAAGAGCGACCCGTTCTGCATTGCTGAGCTGTGCAACGACCGTCTGCAGACACACACGGTCTACAAGACACTGAACCCCGAGTGGAATAAAGTCTTCACCTTGTGAGTTCATTATGCACATCCACCGCTACTCCCAACAGACGACGAATTAAAATATTCACAGCTGATGAAGTTGTTCTGTCACCTGGACTGGAAGTGGATTGCATTTACAAAACCAACTATCAGCTGCAATTTGGCTTGATTGTGTAATATATTATATAATAGAAAACATGAAAAGAAAATGTATCCCATTTAATATAGTAAAGGGAAAAAATGTTTCATTAACTCTAATCAAAATGCAATTACTTTCATAATCATAAGTTACTAACAAAACCCAACAAAATGTACATTTTTTAAAGGAAAAATGAATAATGCAGGCTGTGTTGGCTTGGTTCTAGGTTTTTTTTCAACTGGCCTAGTGAGTCAAACAATCCCAGCACCAATTCTTTATTATTTTTTGGCCCCTAGATATGACTTTGTTTTAGTAATTTAGCGAGACTATCACCAATTAACTTTAAATTAGCATAAATTAATTAAAGTGTAGGAAAATATATAAATCACACATACATAAATATTGATACAATGAAGCTCAACTGAGAAATAAATAAATTTAAAAAAAAAATGTGTGTATTGAGATATGATTGATTATTCAATGCCAAAGTCTAATGTTATCTGCATCTACGGTCAATGCAAATCAGTCATTTAAAAACCAGTTGAAATCTGACTAATTTTACTACAAAAGAAGCCACATGATCTAAGTCAAATACTGCCCTTCATAATTTCTTTCAGAAACATACCACATTTATGAGTTTATATCTCACAATTTGGACTTTTTTCTTTTTTATATTTATTGAAAGACTGATCTATATATATATATATATATATATATATATATATAAATAAAAGTTCAGAATTGCAACATATAAACTCAGATTTGCACGATGTTGACTCATAGTTTTGAGAAGAAACATCAGAATTGTTAGATATAAACTTACAATTGTGAAAAAAAAGTCAGAATTGTCAGATGAAAAGTCACAATTATCTTTTTTCTATTCCATGGAGGAAACAAACAAGACTTGCAAAATGTAAACACCAAATTCATAAAAAAAAAGACAAAATTGCGATATGTCAAAATTTGGAGAAAAAAGTCAAAAATTTTATCAACTATTCCTTCCAGCATAACTGGACTCAGTCTTCATTCAGTGGCAACAGTTGGGTCTTGTCAAATTTATTGATCTTTTCATTGATGACATTTTTGCCCCATTCTCAACTCTCAAAATACAATCTGCCAAAATCACACTTGTTTAGATATTTTCAAGTACATCATCTAATCCAAAAGCATTGTTCCACATATCCCTCTATTCCTCCTAGTGCAGGATTGGATACAGTTTTAAATATATCCCCTTACATTTGAAGGGAGTCATTTCTAATAAACACTTTAATGTCAATAAAAAATACATTTCTATACAAAATCCATGCAGAATGGTCAATCATTTTGGAGTGGATATATCAGAGGAAATCTGGAACAATGCATTACTTAGAGTGAATGGTACAACCACTTGTACTCGCTTAGGTCCTCCCCAGACTTCATTACAGTCAGGTTAGACTGTCCAGGATACACACAAATGTTGCTGACACATGTAAGCGATGTCGCTCTGCTAAAGCAGATTTGGCTCATATGTTTTGGGCTTGCCCCAGACTGTTTGATTACTAGACAACTATATTTAAAACGTTTGAGGCATATATTAAGGATATCAGGCCTAGTTTTGAAACTACCTGAGCAAGGTACAGTCATGTCCAAAAATTGTCAAGATGCTTGCGATTTTGCGTGTCTGCTGGCTAAGAGAAGAATATTACTTGATTGGATATCAAGTAAACCACCTTTAGTTTTACTCTGGCTTAGTTATGTGATGCTGTTTTTGAAATTGGAAAAGATATTCTCTTAGAGAATCAACCAAACATTTTTATTCAGTATGGTCTTCATTGTTGTCACATTTTAAAAAAGGGCGTAACTCTCCCCCCCAAACTAAAACTAAAATTATCAGTGTAATTAAAAAGGCATGTACGCACTGTAATGGTTAACCCAAATTAGGCATAATGGGCTAACAATGATGTCAAGTATTTCCTCATTGTTTGTAATATCAAAACTTTGAGATTTTGTTCTCTATTTTGGAATTTGTTCTTATTTATTAAGGTTACTTCCCTTTTTTTTTTTTTTTTTTTTTTTTTTTTGGTGTTTCTGTGTGTTCTTTGAGGTGGGTTGTGGGAAAGGGGAAAAATCGAGAGGAGCATTGTTAAAACTCTTTGTATGTAATATGTCACTTTGTTTTTCCTTCAATAATAAAAAAAAAATAATCAAAAATTGTGAGATGTCAGAATTCTGAAAAAAAAAATCAGAATTGTGAAATGTAACTTCAGAATTCATAAAAAAAAGTAAAAATTGCAAGAGGCAAGCTCAGCATTCAGAAAGAAAAAAGTCAATATTGATGCAAAAAGATGCAAGCTCAGAATTCAGAGGAAAACAGTCAAAATTACGTGAAGTCATAATTCAGAGGGAAAAAAGTCAAAATTCCATGAAGTCAGAATTCTGAGATAAAAAAACTCTAAATTGCGAGATGTAAACTCAGAATTCATAGAAAAAATTCAAAATTGCATGATGCAAGCTCAGAATTCAGAGGAAAATGTCAAAAATGCAAGATTTTACATTTTGTAATTCTTATTTGTCTCCTCTACAGAATAAAAAAAAAATAATAACTTTGTTTGTAAAAATAATAATAATTTTGACCTTTTATCTTGGAATTAAGAATTTTTATATCTTGCAATTTTGACATTTTTTTTCTCTGAATTCTGACATTTCGCAATTTTGATTTTTTTCCCCCTCTGAATTCTGAGCTTGCATCTTGTAATTTTGACTTTTTTTCTATGAATTCTAAGTTTACAAAATTACAAGATATCAGAATTCTGAGGAAAAAATGTCAAAATTGCAAGATGTAAATTCTAAATTCCAAGATAAAAAGTAAAAATTAAATTTTTTTTATTTTTTAATTCTGTGGAGGAGACAAAGAAGAATTGCAAGATGTAAACACCGAATTCAGAGAAAAAAGTCAAAATTGTAAAAATTAAACTCAGAATTCATAGGTCAGAATTGTGAGATATAAACTTGCAACTGCAAGAAAAAAGTCAGAATTGTGAGATTAAAAAGTTGATTTTTTCTTGGCCGAATATGGCTTCCATACATTGTAGGATTTCAATGCAAATTCTGTTTCATCTCAACTTCATACAGTATTTGTAAATGCAATATACTAATGACCATTGACATTTCTTTCCTCAGAATTCTGAAATTGTGCAATTTTGACTTTTTTCTCCAAATCTGGTGTTTACATTTTGCAACTCTTGTTTGTTTGTTTCCTCCATTGAATAAAAAAAAAGATAACGGTGACTTTTTAATCTAACAATTTAGACGTTTCTTCTCAAACTGTGAGTTAACATCTTACAAATATGACTTTTTTTATGCCAGGTGTGCAACACATTATGCAGAATAATTTCTATTAATAATGAGTATTGACTATCATGATGTGTCATTTTTAATAGATGTTATTCTGCATAATTTGTTCCACACCTTGATATAAAATAAAAAACTGCATGATATATCCAATCAAATCCTGAAGTCAAGTACGACCCCACATAATTTCCCACAGAAATACAGCCCATTATGGCTTTCTGTTTGATGTTGACTTAATACAGTATTTGTAAATGCAATATTACAGTCAAAGTGAATCAAAATGATGTGTTTGACAAACTCTCTCTTTTTCACCCCGCAGCAACGTGAAAGACATTCACTCGGTGCTGGAAATCACCGTGTACGACGAGGACAGAGACCGCAGCGCCGATTTCCTGGGTAAAGTGGCCATCCCGTTATTAAACGTAAGCTCGCCCCATTCAGCTTCTCCAAATTCTTAGATCCACGTGTGTTTTTAAAGGCGCTTTTACAGACGCGTTTGAAACAAATAGACTCGCCGAACGAGATTGATGGCGGCGCGTCTTTAAAAGCGCACACAGCTGGGCCTCCCGGTGCCTGGGTAATGTCTCGGTGACAGAGGGATGCTGGTAATGAGCAGGTACTTGTCAGAGTTGGAAGTGCTGGAAGGAGGGAGGGACGGGGAGGGAATGTGCGGCTGGCTGTTTGATGCTGCCGCTGGGAGATCAGGGGTCAGCCGAGGAGGGGGGTCCGCTGGGGCTTTGCCAGACAGCAGGCTGTCACGTCTTCTTCACACAGATCCGCAACAGCGAACAGAAGGCCTACGTCTTAAAAAACAAGGAGCTGACAGGGCCAACAAAGGGGGTCATCTTTCTCGAAGCAGACGTCATCTTCAACGCCGTAAGTGTGCGCTGCGCCCGGAGCGCTGGATGTTGTGTCTTTTGTTTCCGCTGTGTGTGTGTGTGTGTTTTTTTCTCCACACTGTCGAATATGCAATAATTATTGATGCATAGAGAACTCCAGCGCGAATTAAAACAAATCATGGTGCTTCGTTTCGCTTCAAGGTGAAAGCCAGTTTGCGGACGTTCGTTCCACCAGAACAGAAGTACATCGAAGAGGAGGCCAAAGTCTCTAAACAGGTAAAATAACAAGAGTGTAACTATTTTTCCTTTAAAAGGAATGGTTCACAGATAATGACACCTCCGTCAGTATTGACTCCACTTTATGTCATTGCACAAACCACATGCTGCTATTTTACTGTGTGAAACACAAAAAGTTTTTTTTTTGAAGAATCATTACATAGCTGTTTCTACACAGTGACATTTAAAAGTGGTCAAAAATCTCCAAAAAGGATAAAAAAAAAATCACATCAAAAAAAAAAAAAAAAAAATCTGAATACAAAAGCATTAATAATTTTGTGGTTTTATAATTTTTTATTATTATTATTATTATTTTTTAATATGTATAAATATATTATTTATTTTTAGTTTAGTTTTGACTTATTTTTTAGTTTTAGTTATGTTAGTACATCAATTTAAACTGAATGACAATGAGAAATGTTTCCTTGTCAACCATCTGAAATTTAAGATTTTTAATATTATTTAATATTATTTAATTATTAATATTATTATTTAATTTTCAGCTATCTTTTATTTTAAATACTAAAATGTTTTCTTTTTATATTTTCAATTTTCATTTTAATTTCAGTTCATTTTAATATTTTCTGTACAGTTTTTGTCATTTTATTATTATAAATTTTTATTAATAATAAATGTATATATTTATATGTAGTTTTTTTTTTTAAATCAAATTTTCTTTCATTTAGTCTCAGTTATAAATGTTTCTTTGGCAAATAGATGAAATAAGTTTAAGATTTTTAAAATTTGATTTAATTTTAATTATTCATTTAGTTATTCATCTTCAGTTATCATTTATTTTAAGTATTGAAAATGTTTTATTTTTATATTTTCATTTGTCATTTTAATTTCAGTTCATTTTAATATTTTTAAGAATAGCTTATTATTATTATTAGTATGCATATTTCAATCATGTTTTTATTTATTAATTATTCTTCCAGTTGTAGTATAAGTTATAAATGTTTCTTTGGCAACTAGCTGAAATAAGTTTAAGATTTTTAACATTTTTCATGTTAATTATTCATTAAGTTATTCATCTTCAGTTATCATTTATTTTAAGCATTGAAAATATTTAATTTTTATATTTTCATTTTAATTTAAATTAGTTTTAATGTTTTTTTTAAATAGTTTTTCTCATTTTTATTATTATTTATAGTAGTAGCAGTAATAGTATTATTTTTATATTTCTATTTTTTATTATTATTTTTCTTTCATCCTTAGTTATCATTTATTTTAGGTATTGAAATTATTTTATTTCTTTATGTTTTATATTTTTCATTTTCATTTTAATTTCAGTTAGTTTAAATTATTTTTAATAGTTTATATTATTATTATTATTATTTTAAAATACTATTACAAATACATTTTATTAATTTTTCTTTCAGTTGTAGTTTCAGTTATAAATGTTTATTTGGCAACTAGCTGAAATAAACCTGCCTAAATAACCCTGCTTCAGAAGACTTTGAATATATATTGCACAAGTTCTTCGGACCACTTGGCCACTTTTTTTTTTTTTTTTGAGACTCTCTACATGTGTGTTCCATACATAAAATAACAGCACACGGGTGTGAAACCCCATAGAGGCAAGTAAATAATAACAAATAATATTAAATAATAGCTGAACTGTTCCTTTAATCCAACGGCTGCAATCAAATCAAAACCACCCCAACGAGGGCCGGCGGTCCCATGCCCGCCACACAATAGGCCGACGTGTTTGGGACAGGGGGCGCAAGCGCTGAATCGCTGCGTTTTCCCCCTTGCCCTACCGCTCTAGGTGTTGAATAGAAATGTCAAGCCGGCCCTCATGAGAGGAGAGGGGCCACCCCAGAGGGCCCGGCTGCGGCTCTGCGGCTGTGCCTGCTCATTGTCCTCTCTCTCAATGTGCCTGCGTGACAAAAGCGCTGAATTGGAGGGGCTGGGCTGAATCAGACGCTGTCACAAAGCTGCGCATTGAGCAGAACAGACCGATTCTTCAGTCCTTTATGCCCGTCGCAGTGAAGAGTTCAACCACGGATTCAGCCCGTATATCTAACCCCAGCTGTCAGTCACACCGTCACTTATGGAGATGATTACATTCGCCTCTTTTTTGATATGCATTGAGTTTTGTGCACCTTTTGGGCTGGTTTGCGTTAATCATCCGTATCAGTACAAAGTTTGATTTTCTTACGTACAGGCTTTGATAGAAAATAAAAAGATTTATGTTTTCTACCAAAAAAAAAAAATCTTAAAATAACTAAAAGTTTTTATTTTCTGTTGATGTACACCATTTAAAAGTTTGAGGTCAGTAAGATTTTTTTTTTAATTAATACTTGGATTGATGAATACTTAAATTGATTAAAAGTGACAGTAAAAGTACATTATAACATTTATGAGGTTACATTTGTGTAATTTAATGTTACAAAAGATTTCTATTTCAAATAAATGCTGTTTAATTAAACTTTTTATTCATCAAAGAATCCTGAAAAAATGTAGCATGGTTTCCACACACACAAAAAAATCATAATAAAATAAAAATAAATACTAAATAAACAAATAAAAATATTTTTTATCATTTATCATTGTTATTATTTTTTTTAAATATGTATATATAGTTTATTTATATATAGTTTAGTTTTTATTTCAGTTTTGACAATGAGAATTGTTTCCTTGTCAACTAGTTTAAACAAGTGTAAGATTTTTTATATTTAATTTTATTTTAGTTATTCATCTTCAGTTATCATTTATTTTAAGTATTAAGTATTAAAAATATATATTTATAATGTGCAATTTTTCATTTTTTGTTATTATTATTATTTTAAACATTTCTATATCATTAAAAAAAAATCCTTCAGTTGTAGTTTCAGTTTTTTGTAAATGTTTCTTTGGCAACTAGCTGAAATGAAAAGTTTATGATTTAAATTTAATTATTCATTTAGTTATTCATCTTCAGTTGTCATTTAAGTATTGAACATGTTTATTTTTAAACATTAAAAAAAATTAAGCAGCAACATTTTTCAACATAATAATAATAATAATAATAGTAATTATTATTATTATTATTATTATTGTTTATTGAGCAGAAAATCAGCATATTAGAATGATTTCTGAAGGATCATGTGACACTGAAGACTGGAGTAATGATGCTGAAAATTCAGCAAAACTCAATTGCATTTTAAAATATATTAAGATATAAAACAGTTATTTTGAATTGTAATAATATTTCACTATATTAGAGTTTTGCTGAAAAACTGAAAATCAACTTTTGAATGGTAGTGCATTGTTTTAATGTTTTGGTTGAAATAAGTAACTTATATAAAATGTGTATAATTTATAATAAATGAACTTCTATTACTTTAATTTACAAATTCTTTTTGTTTGAATATATGTCATAAAAATATGTGTTCATTATATAAACATAAAATATATTAATATATTTCAGCAACATATTTAAAGTAGTATTTCCAAATGCATGGTATTGGAGTATTCTCAAATAATGATCATTATTTTTGAATAGGCTGTGTTGTTTTATGACTAACAGCTCTTGTTTGAATTTCTTTCACATATTCTCACATTGTCAGATGCTGCAGCAGAATTTTAACCGAGTGAAGCGCTGCATCCTTTTCCTCATTAACGTGGGCTCCTACATCAACAGCTGTTTTCAATGGGAGTCCCCCCGCAGGAGTTTATGTGCTTTCTTGGTAGGTGGCAAACTCTCTCGTATATACACACCGAAACAAACACACAACCCAAAGAAACTCACTTATTAAAGACTGATAGATGGACGCACACACTGTATGTATTATAGATTGAGTGTGTGTGGTGACTCTTGTGTGTTGAAGGGCTGTGATGTGTGAAGTGTGCTCGTAGTTTAGCGCTGAAGAACCCTTGAGCTAAAACGAGTAGATGTGATCTCTTAGACGCCGTCCCTCTGTGACCTCGTGCCCGACCTCACCCTGCGCCCCCGCCTGCATCGCTCCGAACACCTCAACAGCCCTTCACACGGATCCCTCCTGCGTTCACACACTCCTTTACACACACTTCCCTCCTGTACCTGAAGGAGGTGCTGTAGACTCCTGTAGAGTGTCCCTCACAATAGACTTGCTTCGCTATTTTCATTCGTACCTGTTCATGAAAATTAACTGACCGAGATTTGACCTTCTTTAAACTGTGAAGTTCAGCTCTGGTTTATGCCTATGACTGGAAACTTGAAGTGAAAGTCATTTACAATACAGTAACACAAACTATGAAAGTAAAGGGGTCTGTAAGAAACAGTTTTGCTGCTTAATATTTTTGTGGAAGCCATCAAGAACTTAATGAATCTATTAAAGAACTATTGTTAAACATTATTATTATTATTATTATTTTTTAAATGTTGTATGTTTTTATTTACACTAATAGTCAAAAGTTTTTGAACAGTAAGATTTTTAATGTTTTTTTTAAAGAAGTCTCTTCTGCTCACCAAGCCTGCATTTATTTGATCCAAAGTACAGCAAAAACAGTAAAAAATTTAATTTTTACCATTTAAAATAACTCATTCCTGTGATTTCAAAGCTGAATTTTTAGCCTCATTACTCCAGTTGCATGATCCTTCAGAAATCATGCTAATATTCTGATCTGCTGCTGAAAAAACATTGTATTATTATTATTATTATTATTATTATTATTATGTTGAAAAGAGCTGAGTAATTTTTTTCAGGTTTCTTTGATGAATAGAAAGTTCAGAAGAACAGCATTTATCTGAAATAGAAATATTCTGTAACACTATAAATGTCTTTATAATCACTTTGGATCACTTTAAAGCATCCTTGCTAAATAAAAGTATTAATTTCTATAATTTCTCCCCCTCATGATGTGTATATATATATATATATATATATATATATATATATATATATATATATACACACACACAAATACAAAAGCGTTTTATGTCAGACAAATGCTGATCTTTGGAACTTTCTATATTTATCAAAGAATCCTGAAAAAAATCTACTTAACTGTTTTAAATATTGCTAAGGTTCATGTGACATTGAAGAATCGAGTAATGATGCTAAAAATTTAGGTTTCATCACTGGAATAAATTACATTTTAAAATATATTCACATAGAAAGTCATTATTTAAATAATAAAAAATATTTCACAATTTTACTGCTTTTGCTGTATTTTGGATCAAATAAATGCAGGCTTGGTGAGCAAAAGAGACTTCTTTAAAAAACATTAAAAATCTTAATGTTCAAAAAATTGGTCAATTTTGATCACTTTAAATGCATCCTTACTGAATGAAAGTATTAATTTCTTTAAAAAAAATAAATTTGAAGTGATATCAGAATATTATAATGATATTTTCTCGCAAATGTGAGTTTTTATCTCGCAATTCTGACTTTTTTAAACGCAATTTAAAAAAAATTCTCTGGATTGAGTGATATAAACTCACAATTGTAAGAAATTAAGTCATTTGTGAGACAAAAACTCACAATTCTGACACTTTTCTCGTAAAAAATTAGTTTATATTTCGCAATTCTGACTTTTTTTTTAATGCAATTTAGATTTTTTTTCTCAGGATTGAGTAATATAAACTCACAATTGTTAAGCCATTCGTGAGACAAAAACTCACAATTTTGACTTTTTTTACTCACAAATTTGAGTTTTTATCTCGCAATCTGACTTTATCTCGCAATTCTGACTTTTTCACACAATTCAGACTTTTTTTTCCTCAGGGTTGAGTGATATAAACTCACAATTGCAAGAAAAAAAGTCCAGTTTTGGGGCAAGAATTAGTGAATAAGTCAGAATTGTGAGATAAAAACTTGCAATTCTCAAAAAAAAAGTTACAGTTGTGAGATATAAACGCGCAATTCTGAGAACAACGTCAGAATTGTGACTGTTTCTCAGAATTGCGAGTTTTTATCTCAGAAATACAACTTTATATCTCGCAATTGACAGATGCAAATTTATATCTCACAAATCTGAGAAAAAAAGAACTGTGTGATGTAAACTCGCAATTGCAAGAAAAAAAAATATGAATTGTGAGATAAAAGTCACAGCTGCATTCATTGTCACACACGTGGAAATCACAAACATACACACTACATAGTAATTATGATGAACTGTATTAGTATACTAACTATATTAGAATATTTTATTGTGATGAGTAATAACAATAAATGTTAATAATAATGAATCTCTAATATTTATTTATAAGGACGTATGAAAATGGAATTGCAAAACATCTATTAGTTGATATAATGATTCTCCTAATAAAAATATATATTTGTCCTGATTGGTCAGATTTTTGTGGTGGTGGTTTGGAATTTCGAGATCTACATGGTTCCATTGTCTTTGCTGCTGCTGCTGACCTGGAATTACTTCCTGCTGGCCTCGGGGAAGGAGTCGCGCGAGGGAAGCGTGGTGAGTGCGTTTATGGATGTTGACTCTCGAGTCTAATGATGGCTAAATTTGTGACATTTATCTCCAGCTCATTTTAAGCACATGGTCGTTGTAGGCCGTCACAGGAAATTGCAATGTCTCACCCTGCCCAAACTATCTTTGATTATTTGAACTGACCATCAACAATTCCCAGCTAATAAACAGTTAGGTTATATTGTGCATGCTTATTTTTAAAGGTGTGTGCACAGCTGGAATTGAATGTTTTCATTCCAATTACTTCAGGTAATTAAAAGTAGCGTAGATATATGAGCTCTTAAACGTGCCATTCCACTTACCTGCTGTATTTACTTATCGCATTTTCCAATTAAATTGTGTCAAACTAATTTCATGGCAACGTGAAATGTTGCCAGTCACACTAAGTGTGTACGCAAAACTCCCTGAAAATTGATTCCATTTTAATTGTTAAAATAGCGTGGAATGAGTGCTGATGACTTTCAATGAGCTGCGTTTCTGGAGAGGGTGTTCGCTTCCCAATTAAGCCATCAAAATTTTAATTACATTTTTATTCGGGAGTATCCGGTCAAAGAGTCAGCAGCGATGTGCATCAGATAAATCTCAAAACAATAAAATAATAATTTTCCACTGCTTTGCAAATTAAAATATGGAATTATCTATTTGACCAGCATGAATTTGGATTTTTTTTTGTAAGCTCAATTTCATTTGACGGACACATGACAGACACACAGAGAGAATCGTTTTCACATTCAGGAGATTGACACAAATATACAGTCTGTCACAAACGTGAGCCGTATGCATATGTGTCTTCATATGTGGCCTAATGGCTAATAAATAGCGGGACGGTTCCCATTAGATTGTCATCAGTCTGTATGTGATGTAACATGAGTGTTTAAATGGCATTCTAAACTCCCCAGAGGAAAATGTTATTGCTCAGAGGTTGATCTTTTATCGCTCAAGAGACTTAATGGAATTCTCAGTTATGTTTTATTTAGATATCAACTTCATCTCAGATGTTTCTTTTAGAACTGATGAGAAAAATACAAATGAGATGATTATTGACAGAGTATAAAATGGTAAAATTTACAGGAATGGAAATGTCATGGAAATTAATAAAATATTAAAAAGTCATGGAAGTTTTTTACTTGATAAAATTCAGATAAAAATAATTTTAAATGTAATTATTATTATGGTATTAAAGTAATTAAGAGTGACTGGAAAGGTCAATAAAATGCACTTGTCAAAAGATTTCTGCAACAAAATTAATGCGGATAGCATAGCTCAGATAATTTAGTCTTGGAAGAATTTAATGAGAAATGTTTAATATTGAAGTTAATATCAAGATCTAATTTTTATCTAAGCCCGTTTCTGCCACTGAATAAAAAATTTAAAAACGTTATTGCGACTTTTTATCCCACAATTCTGACTTTTTTCTCAGAATTATGAGATATAAACTCACAATTTTGACTTTCTAACGCAATTTCGACTTTGTTTTTCTCAGGTTTGACTGATATAAATGCACAGTTGTGAGAAATAAAGTTAGAATTGGGAGATATAAACTCACAATTCTGAATTTTTGGGGTTTTTTTTTGCAAACGTGAGTTTATATCTCGCAATTCAGATTTTTTTTTTTTTTTTTTTACAATTTTGTGATATAATTCACAATTGTGAGAAATAACGTCTTAATTGTGAGATATAAACTTACAATCCTGACTTTTTTCTTGCAAATGTAAGTGTTTATCTTGCGCAATTCTGACTTTTTTATAAGTTTATATCTCACAATTGTGACTTTTAACACAATTTTGATTTTTTTCTCAGGATTGAGTGATATAAACTCACAATTATGAGAAATAAAGTCAGAATTGTGAGATATAAACTCAAAATTCAGATTTTTTTTTCTCACAAATGTAAATTTATAACTCGCAATTCTGACTTTAACGCAATTTTAACTTTTTTTCTTAGGACTGATATAAACTTAATTGTGAGAAATAAAGTCAGAATTGTGAACTTACTGACTTTTTTGTTTATATCTCACAATTTCTCGCAATTGTGTATTTTGTGAAATTTTTGAGAAAACTCAGTAGTGAGTTTTTATCAAGCAATTCTGACTTTATTTCTCACAAATGTGAGTTTTTATCTTGCAATCCTGACTTTTCTCACAATCGCAAGTTTATATCTCACAATTCTGACTTTTTCACGCAATTCTGACTTTTTTTTGAGTGATATAAACTCACAATTGTGAGAAATAAAATCCTTTTTTACATTTTTTTTCAGTGGTGGAAACAGGCTTCCATACATACTTATTGTGATTCAAGTTCAGATTGACTTTTGCAGACTTTGGTGTCTTGGCAAATCCGAGCGCAGTTTGAGATCTCTTCTGAAACACTAGAAGAGACACATGTGAGATTACTGGGGTATATTTCTTAGGAGAAGCAGGACAGCAGAGTTTTAGCAGAAACAACTGAAATATCAAAGAGACTGCATTTGTAATTCTTGTCGTTGCTTCATAGCAAGCGATGGAGGACCTTCTTGAGGATGTGGATGAAGATTATGACAAAGACGACAAGGTAACCATACATTTCAATGTGGAAAGGTAACCTCATTACTTCCTTATCAGCGCATTAAGACTCTTTTTTTCCAATTGGCGACATATATGGCCGAAGGTAATCTACTCTCCATTTCTTTTCTATGTGGAATAACGCTATCGTTTGTGGTCTCGTGCGCTCTAGGGGACAGCTGAAAGGTTGGCGTACGGACACACAGTTTAATATATGTGTCAGTGCTTTAGTTTAATTGCACCTGAGGCTTGTGTTGCCAAATATATTCAACATATCCCAGATGTTTAACTCCAGCCGTTCTTGGCGTTCCCATAACCCTTTGTGCGCCACAAGGCAGCCATTAGCGGCCTGACCTTTGACCCTGGGAGCTAACTTGGGTATTTTGGCGCAAATGACCCAGACACCTGTTTTCCATTCATAAGGACCCCTCATAGGCCCGGGCTAAGTCTGGACATATGTTTGCACTTAGCTCAACGCCGGCTGGTCATGAAAATACGGCGAGGGTCGGTATCGCTCTCCAAGCTTTCAGAAATTGTTCCTGTTAATTTATGGGGACAATTGATTTGTTGAACCCCGACTCTGTAAGTTGTTGGAGAAAGAATAACACAACTTGCAGCCCGTCCCACTGATTTTCCAAACGACCCGACGCAGGTGAGAACTGGGGTGCAGAATAAACGCTGTCAGACTGGCTATGATCAAACAAGGAAAAACAAGGGGAAAACACAAGCTGGCATGGTTTGAATCTGCAGTATGAAAAATGACAATCTATTAGATCAAACATTAAAAAAATCCATGAAGTAGTGTAATTAAATTTTTTATTCCCTATTGACAAAGGAAGTTGGGATAGGATATACTGAAGGGGTGTTTCTTTTTTAATAGGCAATAGATGTTAGCTTAAAAAAGAAGAAATCTCTCATGTAGGGCCCTTTGATTTCCGTGATGCGAAAAACACGGACGGAACCATGGAATCCACAGTTTAACATGGAATGTCATGGAATTTGTCAAAGTTTGGATGAATTAATCAAAAGTAGGTCATTACACTTAAATCAAATTGCAATATGGACTAATATTTGTAAATATTAAGCTGCAAAACGATTATTTAAATATGAATTCTGCGTGTTTCTGTTAATGAATGGTGCAGACGTGCAGTTTTGTTTACTACTCTTACTGAAGCGCACATGACACATGCGGTGATATTAGCAGCTGTCTCACTAAACGAGGACATAAATACATGAACAACATCTCCAGAACTGCTCTGAGAGTCACTTCATGAGCATCTGACAGTTTCATTTGAGTGTAAATGTAAAGGTATTCACGGCAACCGTCAAAATTCAGTTTAACGTGAAGACACTGTGGCAGGAATACATTACTATTGTTCAGCAGAATGTATGTAAAACTACTAATGCTACTAAAATTCTTAAAACCTTATTTTTAAGGAATAATTATATATTTCTTCAATGTTTTAATTGTAATAGTAAATCCCCTTTATTTGCCAAAAAATAAAATGTTTAATTTTCATTAATGAAAAGATAAATTAAATTAATGCTGTATGCCTGTATTTTATAACCAGAAAAATGCAAATACACAAAACAGAATTTCTGAGAAAAAGAAACATTTTACAAGGCTATTGTAAGAATAAATGAAACTTGTTTTTAACCATTCAAATAATTAGACATGCTAGAACACAGAATTTGATAACAATAAAACATAAGGTGGGCAAAAATAAAACATTTAATAGGGCCCTAAACATGTAATTTTTGTTAAACTTTTAATAAACTGATAATAAATTGTTTAAGTTTCATTATTTTAATTAATTAGACATGCTTTTTGATTGATAAAATTTTATTTAACCATTAAAAAAGAGTCCAGAAAAATTAGAACGGAAAAAAGCGGAATCCAGAAAAATCAAAACAGAAAAAACGGAATTTGGAACAAAATAAAACAGAATTTTGAAATGGATATGAAACGGATTTCATAGGGCCCTACTCATGTTCATCAAGGCTGCATTTTTTAAATACAGTAAAAACAGTAAAACTAAACTATTTGAATAAATTTTAAAATGTAATTTACTCCTGTGATCAAAGCTGAATTTTCAGCATCTTAACCCCAGTCTTCAGTGTCACATGATCCTTCAGAAATAAATTTAAAATAATGATTTGCTGTTTAGAAACACTTATTATTATCAATGTTGAAAACATTTGTGCTGTTTAAATGTTTTGTGGAAACAATTATACACTTTTTAGGATTATTTGGTGAATAGAAAGTTCCAAAGAACAGCATTTATTTGAAATAGAATCTTCTAGAATCTTTTGTAAAATTGGAAATACCTTTACTGTCACTTTCAATTTAATGCATCCTTGATGCATAAATATTCATTTATTTACAAAAAACATGTTAAATATATATTATAAAAAATCCTCATAATAAAATGCCTATCTCTTTTTTTTGCCTTCTTAACTTACAATTAACTGTATTTTTATTTATAAACATTAACAGATATCTTTATTAAATTAACTTATTGTTATGATTAGTTTTATTATATGGACATTTACTAGAAAATAGAATCAGCCCAACTGCTACTTGCCATTGAAAATCTATTTATGCATCATGTGAACAAGATATTAATATTTATGTTCCATTTTAACCCTCAAAAAAATATTCAAAAGCGCCGAGAACATTTAGAAAAATGAGCACCAGGATATAGCAAGCTCTCAATTTGAATTTGATTTACCGATATTTTACATACAACTTTTGACATGTGATTGAGACGAATTGAAATCTAATGTTTAAGATTATTCCGTTTGGTTCCAAGGAATCGTGTCATTCAGAGGCCCTCTTTTCCATATTAATGAAGCTGCGGTTGGAATCGGAGACTCGCTGCTTTTGTGTTAAGCTACACCAACTAACCTTTTAGTCTAAAGAGAAGAGACACCAGAAAGCAAACAAAAGCTTCCCCAACCCCCACGTCTTTCATTTCTCATAATGCAACTAAACAACTCATGTTACCTTGCTAGAAGATTTCCTCCAGATTTCCAAATCTATGTACGACAAAATGAATTCTGTGAGTAACTGTGTGTTTGTGTGTTCAAACAACAGGACTCAGAGAAAAAGGGCTTCTTGGATAAATTCTATGCAGTTCAGGATGTGATCATAACAGTTCAAAACGCTCTGGATGAAGTGGCCTGCTTTGGGGAACGAGTGAAGAAGTAAGAAGCTTCTATGTTATTTTATACCAACAAAGTTTCTTTTTTAGAAGTAATAAATTCATGTAATCAATACATGGTTTTACTGTTCCTCTCTTTCAGCACGTTTAACTGGTCTGTGCCTTTTCTGAGCTGGTTAGCCATAACAGTGCTATGTACCGGTGCCACACTAATATACTTTATCCCACTACGATACATTGTTCTGGTCTGGGGTGAGAAATCCTTTGTGTATTAAACACTTTCCAAATTATTTCTTTGTTTGTTGACATGAATAACGGCAGAGTACTGTTTTTTTTAATAAATAAAGATGTGCTCTTGCATTCTAATGATTTAAAGGGAAATATTTTGGATATTAGTAGGATATGAACATGCATATCCCACACAGGCATCAATAAATTCACCAAAAAACTTCGGGACCCCTACATCATTGAGAACAATGAGCTGTTGGACTTCCTGTCTAGAGTTCCATCAGATGTCCAGTTGGTAAGTGATCAATACCAATGATAAAGCGACATATTTTCACTCTTTTGCATGATTCACACCAGTTTTTTGCAAAATATACTCATCAGGTTCAATACAAAGATCTCAAACCAGAGACTTCTCAGAGTCCCATCAAGAAAAGGAGAAACAACCCGGGGTAGATCCTGAACTGTAACGTTACGTTTCTAAATCGACGGCTTCCAAAGCACTGTTCACGTACAATACACTGTGAATGTTGCACAGACTTTAAAAAGATCATTATTTATGGAAACTTGCACAACTATAATAGCACAAAACTCAATTGTTCATAAAATGTGCTTTTAATTATTTATATGGCCATTTTTATTCTCTGTCACTGATTTACAATCAGTGTCTTGAACATTTTTAATCAAAGAGACTTAAGTGGAGAAAAATGCTGCAAGCCGGATTCAAACTTGTGTCGTCCACGAGAGCACCACAGCTCAAAAAACATGTGCCTACCACTTGGTCACAGCTCCAGCAAATTGGTCTTTTTAAATGTGATTTTTCCAGTCAGTTAAGGCTATATAATGTGGTTTCTAGTGCAAAAAAATCAGTTTTCGAATAATGAATAATTTTATTTATCCACAAGCACATGACCATGGACCGCAAAACCAGTCATAAGGGTCAATTTTTTGAAATTGAAATTTATACACTGCCCGAAAGCTGAATAAAAAAAGCTTTCCACTGATGTATGGTTTGGAAATCTGGAATCTGATGGTGCAACAAAATCAAAATATTGAGAAAATCCAAGTTGTCCAAGTTCTTAGTTCATATTACTAATCAAAAATTAAGTTTTTATATATTTATGGTAGTAAATTTACAAAATATCTTCATGGAACATGATCCTTACTTAATATCCTAATGATTTTTGGCATAAAAGGAATGGGGACCCATACAATGCATTTTTGGCTATTGCTACAAATATATTCGTGCTACTTATAACTGGTTTTGTGGTCCAGGGTCACATATTATATGGAGAAACTGCATGCTGTGCATCTAAATCAAAAGAACGCATGTGTGCATATAAAAAATGACTGTATACTATGTGGAAAGATTATTTATATTGTTCTGGACACATTTTAGATATCGTATGCTATGATCACTATTCATACGCTATGATGAATGATGAAATTGTGTTTTACTGTAATATTTGTACATTGTGTTGCTTGTTAATGTTTTGTCCAGTGGTCTCTGAGCATGTTAAGCAGATATACTCAAGGAGATAAATTTATGTGCATTTAAAGATAAAAGGCATGTTTATACAGGGCTGAAACCAAACCAAACAAAACAAAACCTCTTTGTGTGAACTTTTGGTTATTTATTTTCAAAAACTAAGAAATAATAGACTTTTTTCCTGAATGTTTCTGGTTTTATTTGTATTTATTGGTCTTCAAAAGTCACATTTGCAATCTATTTTAATTCTGTACTGTATGTACAATTTGAAACTGTTAACTTGTAAAGCAGGACTTGATCTCTTTATGACTATTTTATTTGGCACAATGTGCACTAGTGAATCAAGTAAATAGGGTCAATTTTGATTCCATGATGACTTTAACCACACCCCACAGAAGGAAATAAATCCATTAATTAAAAACAAATTAATACATGCAATTAAACATGGTGCCACGGGGCTTTAAGTGCATATGGCATTGCATAATCCAGTATTTCCTCATTGTGTAAAATGTAGATTGTTAATCATTTGTCCAAGAGCATCCAATTAACTAATCCAGATTAGAGATACAGTATGTGAGATGCATTTGTTGGGATGAGGAAGGGAGAGTAACAGATAATGAATGAGTCATCAGGTGGAGTTTTGTGTCTACATTAACACGTTCATATGGGCAACTAGAAGGTCCATCTCCCAGTTACAAATGAAAGGTTTATAATTAGTTTCTTTAATCTCTGCCTTATTAAATAAATGCTTCTTTGGGAATCAGGACAGACTAATTGAGCTATGAAGGGCATCTTTTTAAAGTAGCAAAAGAGCAGTCTCTCCCATGGCCTGGGCTTTTAAAGGAGATTAATGAGAATTTTAAACGGTCTTGGGTTTCCCTTCTCACTTCTATAAAGACCGATGTAATTCTCCACAGTGTTCCCATTGATGGTTTAAGATCCAGAACAAGATGGTTGAGTAAACACATACACTATAGCTGTATAATGAGTACACTAAACAAAAGAACAAATGTCTGTTTTAATCTAGAGTCAAAGCCATGATGTTTGCTAAAGTAGGAGAAGTTGCAATTTCTTGATTTCGAGTTCAACAAGAGATCTACATTTAAAGTCTCAACTGCTATTTCAGTGTTGGCATTTTTAGGGATTTGCAGTGAATGTTCAAGTCACATTTCCTCCCAAAAGTGAAGAATGAACACTACAATAACAGATATGTTTTGCATCAAGAAAATTACGATTTTTTCATTATGCAATAGAGTATGTATTTATTGCATTATTTGTATTTATTTTTAAATTGTAATCATTGTAAATGCTACCACTATAATGTATAAATATGTTTTATTAAATATTTACTAAATATAATAATATTATTATTTAATATATTCAATATTTTTAGAGACTTTATGATTTTTTTAATCATTTCAAGGTGCTAAAATGTCCATTAATTTATTCATTTAGATGAAACTGATGCTCCAGAAGGGAAAACCATGCATTAAGAGCTGGGGGTGAAAACTTTTGAACAGAATGGAGATGTGTACGTTTTTTATTTTTTTGCCTAAATATCACATTTTTTTATTTAGTACTGCCCTTCAGAGGCTACAGAAGCTACTTACATGTTTCCCAGAAGACAAAATAAATTAAATTTGCCCTAATCTTCAAATTCAAAACATTTTCACCCCCGGCTTTTAATGCATTGTGTTTCCTTCTGAAGCATCAGTGAGTGTTTGAACATTCTGTAATAGTTGCATATGAGTCCCTCAGCTGTCCCCAGTGTGAAAAGATGGATCTCAAAATCATACAGTCATTGCTGGAAAGGGTTCAAAAAATGCTGAAAAAACAAGAATTTGGGGGACCTGAAGATGTTTTCTTAAGAACAGCTGGCAGTTTAACTGTTCAGGATAAGTGAGGGATTCATAAACAACTTTCACTAAACAAAAAACACAGCTGCGGATCATTCAGGTAACAACACAGTATTAAGAATCAAGGAGATGTAAACTTTTGAACCGGGTCAACTATTATATATATATTATATATACTTTTAAATTATTTAAATTATTTACATATATTTGCTTTGCAAAGAAATTACTAACGAAATTAACTGGAGGGAAATTTGTTTAAGTGTTATGAAAATTATGTCACAATAAAATGTGTACTAAAATATGCCTAATTTTCTTAAGAGTTTTGCAAAATATAATTTTATAACATTTAACTTACTTTTTTCTTTGATTTTGGGTAGAAATATGTCTCAGAAATTTTGCGAGGGTCATACTGAAAATCTAAATTAACATTCACAAACAAGAGAAAAGAAAACGGTAAACTTTGTAATAGTCAGCAGCAGACATCAATCAAATTCATTCATCATCATTTGCTATCTGGAAGCATATGTGGCATGCTAGTTGCACACAATACAAAAACAAAGCTCTGTGCAAGCAAAATCTACTTCCTGTGCAAATCGCCAATGCTACTGAACTGCAGTCCACTATTCCTCAAGAGCCTGAAGCTCATCCTCACAGCTCAAACATTACGCCCCGGGCAGAATTCAACACCCCCTCAGGCTCAAATACCCCACAGAATCATGAAGGGTAGAAAAGGTGAAAAGTGCAGGATGCAACCTGGAAATTATTGTCAAGATTGTATTTATTGTGACTCGTTAGTCACTGCTAAGTGTAAGGGTTTGCTGATATGTTGAAGGAAGTAGCAGCAGCAGCACATCTCATGAGATTTATTTGCGTCTCAGGCCAGAGCATGAGCACTTCTCTTACAGTCTTGTACAATCAGTAGGAGTTTCTTGTAAACAAAGTCCTAAAACTTTAATCTCAAGATTTCCACCACATAAAAACGGCAACTAAACACCAGCACTAACACAACGCTGAAACAAGTAAAACAACAAATTACAGAGTAAAACACGCCTACATAATGAACCGTGCCTTGTTCATCTCCATACCTCATCCCTACTGATCAGAAATACCAAAGAGTGTGGCATGGATACAACACATTTAAAATTAATAATGGTCCGATCTGTATGTGGAACACGTAGCAGCGGTTGGAAAGCAATGCATGAAAGCTGCCCCCAGGTGCTGAGCAGAATATGAGCACTGGCACCTCTGCGGGTTCACACAAAGTGCTATGCATCTAATTGCTGGAGTGTCCACTCACAGTCGCCGCGTTACTCCACGGCATACTAATGCACTCACGGCTCCGCATGCGATGAGTGCCAGTCTGGCCTCGCATACTCCTGGTGTCTGTAGAGCTGATTAGGGGGGGATTTTAGCCTTTGCTGGAGAGCTGTGCAAACAGAAGAAACAGACTGCTGAGTGTTTGCAGATCAGGTTATTGTTTAGACCCGCCACAGTGCTCACAACGTTACTGTTTTAGTTGAAGATGGTGGATCTGACGTGCTAGATCAAGTAGGATTAGAAGGTTGAGAATGGATTGCTATTGAGTTGAGTGTTTACTATTCTTTAGGTTTTTGATATTTGGGGTTGTTTCAGTCGTGCAATATGTCTGAGTCAGATATAAAAACTCTGTATTAACCCCTAACCCCTGACTTTTTTTCTTGCAAATGCAAGTTTTTATCTTGCAATTCTGACTTTTTCTCAGAATTGTGAGATAAGCTCGCAATTGCTTAAAGTTTTGAGTTTTGAACATTTTTTGAGTTATCTCACAATTCTGACTTTATAACACACAATTTCGAGTCAGAATTGCAAGATAAAAACCTGTATAAACTCGCAATTCTGAGAAAAGAAGTCAGAATTGAAGGCCGGTCCCCACAATGTCAAAAATTTCAGGTTTTACTATCCTTGTGGGGACATTTGGTCCCCACAATGTAGCAAAAACAAGTACACACACACGCACACACACTGTCATCATTACTGTCATCATTACTCACCCTCATGTTGGTCCAAAAAAAACAATAATGTAAATGATGAAGGTCAGTAAACAACAAAGGGAATTTTTGGGTGAACTATCCCTTTACACAGATTAGATTTTTGTGTCTGTTTTTGTTATGTGGAAGAGAAATAAGGAAGCATTCTGAAACTTAAAAGAGGAAACTACAAACATTTAAAAAGAAGAATTCATGTAAGCTAACAAATACTCCTTAACCATGCTCTTCTCTTTTGCAGACTGCTCTGGTAAGCACACTTTTTATCTGTTATTCAACTTAATAATCATTAAGGATCAGTCAGGATTTTGTTTTAAATAAAATGAATACTTTCTTGTCAGTAAGACACTTAGAATGTTAGAAAAGATTTCAATTTCAAATAATGTTGTTCTTTTCAACTTTCTATTCATCAAAGAATCCTGAAAAAAGTATCACAAAAAATATTAAGCAGTAAACTTTTAAGTATTGATAATAATTACAAATGTTCTTTGAGCAGTAAATCAGCATATTAGGATGCTTTCGTGTGGATTTCAAAACACTGCTAAAAAAAATGTAGCTTTGCTATCACAGGAATAAATGTAAGAATAGTTATTTTAAAATGTAAAATTATTTCACAATATTCATTTTTTTATATATATATTTCATCAAATAAATAAAGCTTTGTTGAGCATTAACAAAACACAACAAAAAAATACTAAAACTTTAACATTAAAAGGAAATCAGAAAATATGAAAGTGAAAAATAATTTAAAAATATTAGTAAAAACTATTCTAGTATCTTGTTCATCTGGAAAATGCATTACCAGTACAAATTAAGAGCGTGAATTCTTGAATTCTTTCAGAAGCATTAAAAATCTATTATTTTTTTTAGATTGCAAGTGAACCTGTATGTAATGTAGTTTGGGTTTTCTTTTGCTTTGTTTAGTTTAGTTCTGGTTATCGTTTTTAGGATAAGAGTTAGTCCTCAATCTGTCCATCTTGGCATATACCCAGTTTGGACAACTTCATAAAGTAACTAACAATACATTCTCTCATTCACAGGAATCCCCAAACTCTTAGGAAAATGATACTTGTGTTTATTTTGATATGTACTATCCACTCATCTCAAGGCCTCATCTGGGCTTGGAGAAAGCTTCCATGTGATGTGACACTGTCCAACATCTCTGTCATCTTGGACTGTTCAGGAAGATCTTTGAAAAGAATTCCGAAAAACCTGATCTGGAATACAACTGAACTAGACTTTGCGGACAATAAAATAGAATACCTTCCGAAGGACGCCTTCTGGAATCTGTCTAATGTTACACAGATAAACCTCAGAAAGAATCAGATTGAAAAATGCCTTGAAAAAGACAATGGGGTTTTTTCAAGATTGGTTAATCTTGAGACTTTGCTTCTTGATGATAATAAGATGACAGCATTTCCAAGAGACCTCCCTCCTGGACTGCGAAAGCTGAGCCTCAGTTCCAACAATATCAAAACAATTGGACCATCAGATTTTGCAGGAACAAAGAAACTCAAAATTTTGAGATTAAATAAGAACTGCTATCATAATGTCAGTTTAGAACTGACAATTCACAATGAAACATTTCAACATTTAAACTTAACTGATTTAGAGCTGTCTAAAAATGGACTACGAAAAATACCGTTTTCTTTACCCAGATCCCTCTGCCAACTTTCACTTCTCCTAAATAGGATTGACTCTGTTCATGCCTATGACCTGAACAGCCTAACAAACCTAAGAATTCTTGACTTATCAGGAAACTGTCCTTTTTGTTTCACCGCTCCATTTCCATGCACTACCTGTCAGACAAAGAATAATGCACTACAGATTCATCCAGATGCTTTTAGTAAACTATCCAAACTACAAGACCTACGCCTGTCTGGAAACTCTTTACGAACGATCAACCCATCATGGTTCCGGAACCTTCCTAGGTTAAAGTATTTGTATCTTTCCTTCAACTCATTGATAAGTGAATTTGAAAGCGGACAATTCTTCAGTGTCCTACCAAAGGTGGAAGTTATAGACTTCTCATACAATAATCCATCTCAAACATTTAACCAAAGACTGAAACTCTCAAAAGGTTTTGCTAGTTTGGAATCACTACAAACACTTCACCTAGAAGGTTATATATTCCATAAACTCTGTGAGGAAGATCTCCAACCTCTTTTTGGTTTGAGAAACCTCTCCGTTTTAAACCTGGGAGTCAACTTTGTCCAACACGTCAATCTATCAGTGTTCAGAAACTTTCGCAACCTGTCTTTGATTTCGTTAATTGACAACAGGCTAACATTCACAAATCCTTTTCGGAGAGAGGAGTGCGGAAGTAACATTCTTTCTGATGACAATGAAGGAAATCACCGTGAAGGTCCTTACATTCACACAAATGAACAATTCCGCCATTACCCTCCATTTACCAAAGCCGAATGCCTGGCAACAGGAGCAGTTCTGGACCTCAGCAGGAACAACATTTACCATGTCAATCCAAGTATCTTCACGGGAGCAGAGAACATCGCTTGCCTCAATCTTTCCTCCAACTTCATTGTTTCATATTTCAACGGTACAGAGTTTGCTCACTTTCCCAAGCTAAAGTACCTTGACTTGTCTCACAACAGAGTCTACATGCGTTCAGATTCTGCCTTGAATGAACTGAATGAATTGGAAGTTTTGGATTTAAGTCACAACAAACATTACTTTGAGGTGGCGGGTGTCAGGAACAGTCTGGCATTCATGGAAAACCTTCCGTTCCTCAAAGTGCTCAATCTCAGTTGGAATGAGATCAATTCGCTGACCAACAAGACTCTGAAGAGCGACTCGCTGAAGGAACTGCAGTTTCAAGCCAATCGACTGGATATAATGTGGAAGAAGAACCGTGGATTCAAAGGTCTTTTTAAGTCTCTCACAAACCTAACACAACTTGATATATCACTTAACAAGCTTAGTGAAATACCAGATGATATATTCAGCTATTTTCCAAGGACGCTAAAATATCTTAGCCTGAGCAGAAACACGCTTGCCAATTTTGAGTGGGACCAGCTCAAATACTTACCCCAGTTGGAGACTCTGGATCTAAGTAAGAACAGACTGAGTAAAGTCGCTAGAAAACTATCACAGCATACAACCTCGTTGAAGGTCTTAGACTTAAGCCATAATCTGATCTTCAAGTTGCATCACAGCTTCCTCAAAGATGTCAAAAGCCTCCAAATCCTCAGTCTTGCTTTCAACCGTTTGCAGCACATCAGCGACGCATCCTTCCAGACAGGTAACGATCATTACCTACGCATGCTGAACCTGCAGAGGAACCCTATCCACTGCACCTGTGACCTTCTGGACCTCATTCTCTGGTTACAAAAAAGTGAGACAGACCTTCCTCATCTAGCAACGGACGTCTTGTGTGATCTTCCAGAATCAAAAAGGGGGCATCCGATGGTCAGTCTGGATTTTGAAAATGCCTGCATCAATAATGGTATTGCTCAAATCCTATACGTACTCACCTCATCCATCATCACAGTCATGATGTCTACAACTGTCGTGATACATGTGTTCTACTGGGACATATCGTACATTTATAACTTCTGGAGAGCAAAAATAAAAAATTACTACTTGAAAACGAATCATTGCACCTATGATGCTTTTGTTATGTACGACACCAAGGATCCAATGGTGGCGGAATGGGTACTGAACCACTTGCGTTTCGAACTGGAAGACAGAGGAAAGCGTGTTCGTCCGCTCTGTCTGGCAGAAAGAGATTGGACTCCGGGTACGCCGATCATGGATAATCTGAACCAGAGCGTAAACCAAAGTAGGAAGACGATATTTGTGTTGACGGAGGGATTTGTTCACAGTGGGATTTTCAAGACGGCGGCTTTCCTAGCGCAACAAAGGCTGCTCGAAGAGGGCGTGGATGTGATGGTGTTGGTCTTGTTGGAGCCAGTTCTTCGGCGGTCGAGAATTCTAAACTTGCGACGCTGCCTGTGTGGACAAAGCGTGCTAGAGTGGCCCAGAAACCCAGCGGCAGAAGGCTATTTCTGGCAGAGTCTGAGAAACGCAGTAAGGTTTGACAATCAAGGTGTGCAAAGCAAATTGTTTGCTAATTACTTCAGCGGACGATGAACTGGTACAAAATGAGTAGTTTTGGTTGAAATACTTACGCCGTTGGACTGTTTGTGATTACAGTGCTTGAGAATGTTTTACATTTATTTGTATTTGCAAATGTATTGTTAAAAATGTATACATTATTAAGACTTGTATGGCTTAATATAACGTAAATTATGACTCTCACTGAAATTCATGTAGTAAAAAAACATATCAATGATGTGAAATGGTTGCACTTAGTGAGCTACTGGCACTACCTGTTGCTATTTTTTAATGCAACACAACTCAGAAAATAAAATACTGATATGATTATCAGTGAACACAGTACATACAGTGAAGACTTGACTGAAAATTACAACCAAAAGCAGCACAATGTGGAATTGTTTCAGTATTTTATTTTCCGAGTTGTGTATTCCGAGTTGTGTTGTGGTAAAAATATCAACAGGTAGTGCCAGTAATTCACAGAGTGCAACCATTTCACGTCATCGAAATAATGGCGCCTCCCATAGTCCAAAATATGTATACAACAATGTGGATTTTTAAAATAACATAAATCTTTCATGTTTTTTTTTTACTACATATTAAGTAAGAAACATAATTTACATTATATTAAGTCATACAAGCCTTAATATCCAGGGTTTGATTTAAGGTAAGAAGTTACTTAAAAATCTATATAATACATTGTTAAGGAAAGCAAGTTTTTTTTGTGTTATTTTTTTCTCACTGTCAACTGTCTAAAACACTCTTTTAGAGCAGAAATAGGTTGAAAGTAAACTTTTCTGCCATCAGTGTGAAACACACTCTCTAAAACTAAATGACCCAACAACCATCTTAAATGCATCACACTAATGCAACAAGAAATACTAATTTCTAAGTTTTTATCCCTTGAAACCAAAGTGCCAAGAGTTTTTCGCCATTCTGTCTGTAAAGAAGACCTTCCCCACCAGTGCCGTCACTTAAACGAATTTTATCAACAACTTCCCAATGGTGCAATCAAAGTCATATTTGTACAGGAAAAACTCTGATGTACTTTATCACTCTGGAGAGCTGTACAGCATGGTGACAGATTTTTATCAGTGCCTTTGGTGGACTCACATAGTTACGATACACAAACACACAGTTACTCCAGCTCTCTACGTCCTTCCCTTTTTCATCTTTTATTCATCATGAAACCAGTGATGAAAAATTCATGACTCCAGGCAATGAAATGAATGCAAAATGAAAACTGTGGGCGTATAAAAATAGGGTGAGAGAAAGAATGTCTCTATCTAGGGTGACGCTGGCACAAGGTCCGGATCACGGCGAGGGCAGTGGGTTCTGGAAAACAACTCTCTGCTAACTCTTTCTATGTTAATAAAGTAGATGAACTTGTGATGGACTTGTTTCATTTTGAGCACTACAAGAACCTGGGCAACTACACTGAACAATATTGTACAGTATGATGGAGCTTAACTGCCCAAACATCAAACAACTACTGAAGTACTATTGTTACTTAAATGAAGGAAGCGTAAAGTGCCTTCACGTTACTGCATAAAAAAAAAAAAAAACAATAGAGGGTTTGCACTTACGTCACAATTTGCTCAGTTACCTGGATGCGCAGCCATGCTGGCGATATTCGGATGTATCCATCATGGATTGCATGGTTAATCTACTACTGAATACATTGTTCTGCTAATTTATGCTGTCTAAACCATGGAAAAAAATACTAAATTATATTGAGAAGGACTTAGTAACCAGGAAAGGGCGCAATATTTTGACAAACTAAAGTTAATATGTGGTAAAGATACGTACGAGCAGTATTAATTAAGATATTAGACTAATATATCACCTACCTGACTGGAAATAATAAGAACAAACTAGAATGTTGTCAAGATTCTTGCCCTGGAAATGGCCAGTAACACATTTTCTTGTAAAACATACTCCAGTAATCTTTGTTTCAACTTCGAAAACTTGATTTATATATTTTATTTATTTATTTATTTATTTTTGGAGTCTAGCTCCTGGGTGACCACTATCTTAAACTCTTATATCTGACAGCTGTCAAAAATTACATCACCATTTGATAATAGCCAGAGCCATAATTACATTTGAATAAACCACATTCAATTTGTGAATGAAAATAAAATGAAATGATTTAATGTATGTGTTATATCTAGTCACACTGAAATTATGAATAAAAATGTTGAATAGCATACTGGCTACATTACAATATTGAGTTACTCCCTAAAAAAGTAACTAATTACGTTACTTAGTTACTTTTTATGGCAATGAATGTGTTACTTTACTTTTGCGTTACTTTTTAAATCTGGGCAGGGCTTGCTTGTTTGTTTTTAATATAAAAAGTTCTATTTTTGGCAAATGTAAAAGCCTTTTCACATCAAAAGCCTCAGGCTTTTTGTTTATTTGTATGGTTGAATTGGATCATCAAAGGTTGGCAACAAAGACATCGGTTAATAAAATAGTATTAAATGCATACAGGATATTTGTATTATTTAACATATTTAATTATTGCAGGTGTGCATCATATTCTGAGTTGAATTTAACTGTTTTTATTCATTTTGAGGAATACTGAATCTGTTTTTTGTGAGTGAGATGAATTAATGCATGTTCACATTTATTCTAGAACATCTTACTCCCGATTTCTCTCAACATGGGGAAAGGAGAGCTTTTAATCAATAAATGGGGGGAAAAGTACCTGGCGTTACTTATTTGAAAAAAGTAACAGATATTTTCTTGTCAATTAAAAAGTAATGTGTTACCTTACTAGTTACTTGTAATGCGTTACCCCCAACCAGTGATGGGAATAACGGGGTTATAAATAAATGGCGTTACTAACAGCGTTATTTTTTCAGTAACGAGTAATCAAACGAATTACTGTTTCCTACGTTACAACGCCGTTACCATTACTGCCAATAAAACACGGCGTTACTATCATTTATTATAATATTATTATAATTTTATTTTTCAGTTCATCTGAATGGATGCGCAGCGTACCTGTATTTGACGAGCTGTAAACTCTAGTGTGAAGGCACACGACTAGCCGTCGCTTTGTCTCACACACCCAAAGAAAGATACAGAGCGACAGAGTCTTATACCATACAGAATTGACGCGCTACGTATAAACGATATTCTTTGTTGTATTTTCCTCTCAAAACAACGGAGCTCCTTTGGAATACTTCTGCTTTTAAGAACTGCTGGTTTCTCCGGTAGTAGGCGGAACTAATGTGCAAACAGCAATCTCATTGGCTGGCGCTCACCTATTATCATCCCTGTTTTGATTACAGCAAATCAGTTAGAGCGAACGCAGACAACGTGATTAATATTCATGATCCCAGCAGCTCATTAAACCTTAGTGTGTTTAATATTGTTATTAATAGTAGAATTTGTGGTAGTAACAAGACGTTCATAGAAACACTAAATTACAAACAATATCACCACCAGTCCTAAGTTCAGTCAACATGACAAACATGCATTCATACATGGTTATTCTAATTACTAAAGTTCTAATGGCTAAAGTTGAATGCTAATTATAATTATAATATAATATCAGATATTTAATATTAGTATGGTGAGTAAACTAAAAATGTAATTATTTTCATTAAAATTTCATTCATTTAACATATTTAATATTGTGGTCATCCAAGTTATTTAATATATTTAATGTTTTTTTTTTTTTTTTTTAAAAGCAACACAATAGTTACTTTCCCTGGTAATTAGTTACTTTTATAATGATGTAACTCTGTTACTAACTCAGTTACTATTTGTGAGAAGTAACTAGTAACTACAACTAATTACTTTTCAAAGTAACATTCCCAACACTGCCCACAACAACATTAAAATAGTGTAGATTAGTGTACAATGTTTTATATTTATTTTATAATTATATTAAATTAGATTTTTTTTTAAGTAATGCAATAGTTACTTTGCCTGGTAATTAGTTACTTTTATAATGATGTAACTCAGTTACTAACTCAGTTACTATTTATGAGAAGTAACTAGTAACTGTAACTAATTACTTTTTTAAAGGTACGTGCCCAACACTGCCCCCAGCACTGTCACCAACACGCATTGTTGTACACAGGGGCGTCGTTAGGGGTAATCATTCAGGGCTCAAGCCCCGAAAGATTTTTCTTTAGCCCCGAATGTTTTTGTATCGCCGTATGATTTCCGAGGAATTCACGGAATTTGTCAAAGTTTGAATAAATTAATCAAAAGCCAGTCATTACACTTCAAACAAATCGCTATATAGACTAGTATCTGTAAATAATGCAGAAAAAATACATTTAAATATGAATGCTGCATGTTCTGTGTGTCTCTTTATGAATGAATGGTGCAGACGCAGGCGAGGTTTCCTTTACTACACACAAGCGCGTGAAGCTCGCGGTGATTTCAGCGTCTGCCATAAAAATGCATGAACAACATCTCCAGAACTGCTCTGAGAGTACTTCGTGAGCAGATCACTGTGAGTAAACCAGGGTTATATACTCACAGAAATGTAAAGGTATTCACGGAAACCCGTCAAAATAAAAATATGGTTTAGCTTGTATAGACATTGTGGCATAAATACATTACTATCATTCAGTAAAATGTATATACCTACAGTACTACTACTACTACTATTGTTGAAAAATGAATAAAACTTTGTTACACAATATTTCTTCCATCTTTTAAATTTTATTAGTACATTTGCTTTATTTGCCAAAAATAAAATTTAATTTTCATGAATTAAAAGATAAATTAATATTTTATGCCTTTGTTTCATAACCAGAAAAAATTAAAATATACAACACAGAATTTCATAAGGCTGTTGTAGAAATAAATAAAAGTTGTTCTATGTATTTAAATAAACAGACATGCTAAAACAAATAAAACAATAAAATATAAGCTCCCTAAACATAACTTTTGATTTCATTGTTTTCAAGTTTCATTGTTTTAATTAATTAGACATGTTTTTTGATTAATAAAATTAAAGTTACCCATTAAAAAGGAGTTCAGTAAAATTAAAACAGAAAAAAAACTGAATTTAGAAAAAAAAAAAATGGAATTTGAAAATAACTAAATGAGGCCCTATTTTTGCATGCAAATATATATTTTTAAATGTATTATGTTATTTGTGTAATATATTTTTGTAAAGTTATAATTTTGTAATAATACTAATATGTTTGCTATTTGCAGTGATTACTATTTACTATTTTTTCATAGTGTAACAATGTTGTTTTGTGCCACTGCTTTGGCAAAGTATCTGTCAAATGAACTAAAATCGAAAGCACAATATGACTTTGCTCACACAATCAGTTCATGATCCAATGTTTCCAGAGTATCAGAAGAGGGGTGAGTCAGGTCATCAACCTTTTTTCTTTGTTCAATTTGCACACTGCACATGGGTTCACTTGGAGCTCTTATTTTTGAACTCTCAAAGTGAACCAGATTAATGAATTTAACTTTAAAATATATCATATTAAAATATATTTTAAAATATAGCATGCCCCCCCGGACCTCCCTAGAAGGATCCAGGTTCAACCACCTGTGTCTAACAAAATCTTATGTAATTATGATGTGAGCTCCCATCCACCACCACTAGCCCCTGATGTTTTGCCACCAGCCCGGGATGTTTTCAAATCCTAGAAACGCCCCTGGTTGTACACACTGTTAATTCACAGAAACACTGGGCATTACGCAGTGTATATTGTACAATATGCAGCCTGATAGTGCTTACCTCGTCTCAGTGAGGTGGATGGGCCTTTATGATTGCACAAAGTTTGTCAGAAGAGGGATGAAAAGCAAATCCGTTCTGCGCATGTGATGTTGCCTTCAGAGACGGTTAGTCCTCAGTCAGTGATGCCAGTGCAGGTGAGTGTACCTCGCGTAGTGTTGTTTCAAGTCGTGTAAACACTTACAGTGTTGCTTTGGACAAGCCTGGATGTACTCCATCGCTTAAGCCTTCAAATTAAGCGTCACATTTTGCGAGTGACTCGGAATTTGACATGTTGTACGCTCATTTAGAAAACACGCTGGCGCGAACAGCAGCAGTGGGAGCGTTATCGCAAAATAAAAAATAACGGTAATTTTGTTTTTAAAATACTCATTGGGCGACCGCGGCTATAAACAATGCTCATATTTTAGTTGTAAATATGAACCAGTTGATGTAAAACAGATATTTTTAACGAAATACATTTCTTTAAATAATATTTTTTTCGCGTTCCGCTACAGGCTACAAACCACGTAACGTTGCGCCAACACGTCACACGACGATGACATCACTATTGTAAAATAATACAATTATTAAAATAAGACGTTTTGTATGTCTTTAATGTAAAAAAAAAAAATTAAGAGCTAAAAACCCTTTCAACATTATTTATTTATCTTTATGTAACTATAAAGTTTGTACTTATATACTCTAAACATGTTCCAAGATGACATCACCATTTTAAAATAAAATTAATCGTAATAAAAAATGACAAGATGTTTTAGTCTTTTATGTATACAGTTTTAAATACTAAAATTATTTATATTTAAGTAATTATATTGTAATATTTTTTATTTACATAACTTTTTTAATACTATTAAAAACAGTCTACAAACCACTGATCTATATATATGTTCTCTATTATAGATCAGTGCTACAAACCATGTTTGTAAACATGTATATATGCCGTTTTACAATAGAATTAGTTTATTAGGTATTATTAGTTATATATTTCACATATACATTTTTAAATACTACAAAAACCTATGGATATTATTTGTTATTTATACGTAACTACATTTTAATGTTTTCCATTTTCATATATATATATATATATATATGTATTAAGATTTTTTGAGATCTTTATATTAATTTTGAATTGTATACATTTTTAATGTATACAATTTTAAATACTAAAAAAAACATTGGACATTATATTATATTTGTATGTAACTATTTTATGATGTTTTTTATTTGTAGCTTTATAATAAACTATTTATAATTAATATAACTATTAATATAATATAACGTTTTATTTTAGTCATAAAATTTAGTCAAAGAATTTTATCTATTTTAAGTACTGTTTTTAGACTTGTGTTTCAAAGAATTTTACAAAACTTATTATTAGATCATTAATAAATAAATAGATAAATAAGATAGGAACATACGGAACTTTGTTTCTTGCAAAATGTTATTCAGTAGTGTGATACTTTTTCAAGCTAGAGCTCCTTGGTGGTCTGTGTCTGTGTATTGTCTGCGTATGCAGCCGTACAGTACCGAGCTCTTGGGATCATAGATGTCGCACCCTCCCTGGAGCTCAGGGCCAGCTGTCAATACGCAGATGCCGGCCCCAGAGGAACCCACACTGGCCCCAGCGGTGGATGCAGGGAGCCAACCAGCGCACGGCTCCTGTGTAACAAGACAGGGCCTTTCGCTGACAGTCCACCCCTGAGTGAATACTGCTCCTGACATACAAGCACAAGCGTGATGGTTGTCGTTTGACAACTCCCTCGTCACGAATTCAGACTATGTTCACAAACAAAATGCTCGCTCTCTATTCATTACCATTGTTTTCTAAGCTGCTGGGACTCCTTCTGCTGGTGCTGTGGAGTTTTGGGGCCCACTGAGACTTGAATGAGCGTGAACTCCACTGTAGTGTGAACATGAGTGTGTGTGGTCCTCCTGTTTTTTTTAACGCTGGATTATTAAAGAGAACATGCTAGTGGCTAATTAGGCGTAGTTTGATGCGCCCCCCTCTCTTCTCATCGCAGAGTTAGCATCTCTCTGGTAAACTGATTGCTTGCGTTGAGTTGTGAGCCGTTTCGCTGACATTGACCCTGCCACAACGCTCCAGATGCCACGCTGAGACGTGACTGGAAAGGCAGAGCAGGAGCGTGGAGGCTCTTTTTCATTTCATTGGTTCATCAACGGGCCAATGAAATCAGTATACAACACAGAAACCCAAACGCATGACTAATTTGTTGTGCCTTCACTGCTAATTTTGCCCTATTTTGTGTCATTATTAGGTTTCTAGTAGTTGCTGTGATGTGACACCTAAAAATGTTTATTGTAAAAGATATACTATTTGAATTTTAAAATATGCATCACTGAAATGTTTTTACATAATAATAAATATGTATTAAAATAAAATTAAAATCTTTATTAAACCCCAAAACAGTTTTACCAAAACCATTTTAAAAAGCATTTTTGTTATGAAATAAACTAAAATATTAACTAAAATAAAATAACATTTTAATTCAGTTTACTTTGATGTACTAAAATTACTAAAAATGAAACTGAATAAACTATATAGACATACACTACCAGTCAAAAGTTTTTGAACAGTAAGATTTTTTTTTTTTTTTTAAGTCTCTTTTGCTCACTAAGCAAAGTACAGCAAAAACAGTACAATTTTGAAATATTTTTACTATTTAAAAAAACTGTTTTCTATTTTAATATATTTTAAAACGTAATTTATTCCTGTGATTTTAAAGCTGATTTTTTTAGTCCAGTCACATGATCCTTCAGAAATCATTCTAATATTCTGATTTGCTGCTCAAAAGCATTTATTATTATTATGTTGAAAACAGCTGAGTAGAATTTTTTTTCAATTTTCTTTAAGATGAATAGAAAGTTTAGAAGAACAGCATTTATCTGAAATAGAAATCAACTGAACACTGAAGACTGGAGTAATGATACTAAAAATTTAGTTTCGATCACAGGAATAAATTACATTTTAAAATATATTTAAATAGAAAACAGTTATTTTAAATAGTAAAAATATTTCAACATTTTACCATTTTTGCTGTAGTTTGAATCAAATAAATGCAGACTTGGTGAGCAGAAGACACTTTAAAAAAAAAAAAAAAATTAAATATCTTACTGTTCAAAAACTTTTGACTGGTAGTGTATATTTTAAAAAATTGGAAAAATGGAAAATATAAAAATAAAAATGGATTCAAAATATTAATTAAAACTATAATAGCATCTCACTGATACTAAAATAATACTGTATTATAGCAATGAGATTCACCACTGAGAATAATGGGAAAAACTGAAAAGTAAAATTAGAGAAAAGAGAATTTATAATCTGCTGTATGAGTCAATATGTTATGTGCTTTAATCAATTGTAACATTGTTCTGTGTTAAACCGCGAATTGATTTAAACTAAAACTTTAGATTATTTTTCCTATTTAAGGCTGGATTTCTCCATTGGGAGAAAAGTGTTTTCCCATGGATATTGAGGTTCGCAGGAAAATGAGCATGTTTTAGATATAGCCAATGGCAGTCGACTCTATTATAGATTTAATATAGAGGGCATTCCTGAGAGACACACAAGATTTCTCTCTTTTTCTCGCTCTCTTTCTTTCTCTTTGAGTGTTTTGAATATCCTAAGGTGCCATGACCTGAGAAAGTATTAATGGCATCAGTGCCACTTTAAGTGGGTCATTCGGAGGTTCAGACGTATGAAATGCTGTCGCATTCTGGGGCAAATCATTACCGCATACACATCTTTATGATGTGAAATGCATTATGAGTGAAACAGACCATGTAAAACTGTTTCATTTTAAGCCTTTATATGGATAAATCCTAATAGAGTAAAATATTACAGAATATTAATTAAGAGTAATATTATTTTTTTCATAGATTATAGTTTTTTTTTTATTACTCATGCCACAGACATGAGTAATATCTTAAATAGTAAATGAATAATTTACATTATTATGTTGATTTATTTTACATGCATTCTTAGGGGAAATAAAGTTCCAAAAAGGAGTTTACACAGTAAACACAGTGTAAAAAATAAAGGTTCTTTGGCTTTGATTGTTCCATTAAGAACCTTTAACATCCATGGAACCCTTAATAGTGGAAAAAAGTTCTTTAGATAATTAAAATGTACTTTACACTAAGAAAAATTGTTCTTTTAAGAACTAAAATGGTTCTTCTATAACATTGTTATGAAAACCCCCTTTTAGAACCTTTATTTTTAAGAGTGAATTCCATAGAAGAACCATTTTTGGTTCCCCTAAGAACCTTTCATTGATAAGTTCCAAAAACAATCATATTTTAGAACATTTTAAAGTTCTGAATAAACTTTTTCCACTCTAAAGAATCTTTTGTGCTTTGAAAAGTTTCCATGGAGGTTAAAGGTTCTTCAAGGAACCATATAGAAGCCAGTACAGAACCTTTATTTTCAAGAGTGTGGAAACTGAAGATGTTGTTTTCATAAACACAAAGTTGTAGAAACAAGCACTTCACTCTGGACTGTATTTCTGTATGAATTCATTTTTGCTAAATGAGAACATTTTCTTTTTTCTCTGCCTGCCAGAAACAGAAAGGGACGTACGGTTGAGAATAAACATGCTTGAAGTGGCTCTAAACACACTTCAAATGCTCTGGTAGTGTCTGTGGAGAGAAGGAACACATAACAGTGGCTTCAGATCTTTTGTACTACAGATCAAAATGGGACGCGCTATAGCCTACAGCCTGTGGTAATTATCTCTGACTGAGAGCCAATAGTGTTTGAGTGCAGAGAGCCAGAGGGCGACAGTGCACGAGTTTACTGAGGAGTGAAGGATCGTCACGCTGGCTTCAGGCTCTATGACGACTTCAATTAGTCAAAACCTTTAAATGTGAAATTCAGCTGATTTATCTGTATCTGATACTGGGATTGGAATAGTAATAAAACCACACTGTTGTTTCATGTTTGTTTGCTTAATTTTGTGGTTTTGTTTTGTTGTAGTAATTCATAATTCAGGAAAAGATAAAATCAATCAATCAAACTATTGCTTCTCATGTTTTACTCATTAAAATAGACTCCTGTAATCTCACAAGTGTCTCAAACTGCTCAGATTTGTAACAAAAACCAAAATCTGCAAACAAAAGACATGCATCTCAATATGAACTCAAACATTTCTCATCAAATTCTCTCGTGACCAAATTATCTGAGATATCCCATTAAACACAGAATGTTCTTGTAACGTTAGCATATGGTTTCCCTTCTTAGACGCTTGATGTTCCTGGAACATTCTATTTTTTGTAAGCATAAATTGTGCAGAACATTTCAGGGATTTTTTTTTTTGACAACTTAATAGAAGCAGATACAGAACATTTACTAATGGTTATTTTGAGGTTTTCAGGTTTAAATGTAAAATTAATGTCAAAAATATGAGGTTTATTTGAGGTTTAATTTAAAAAATCATAAACTAAACTTCTTAGAATGTTGCCGGGACGTTTTTTTTGTAACAATATAATAAAAATCAACACTAAATTAAATGTAATTAAGATATATCTTAAATCTATGTATGAAACCATTAAATATAACTATATTTAATATAGATATATAAGATATATTCATTAATTTATGTAATATTACAGGTAATTAAGTGATAAATAATAAAAGTACCAGTCAAAAGTTTTTGAACAGTAAGATTTTGAATGTTTTTTAAAGAAGTCTTTTCTGCTTACAAAGTACTGCAAAAACAGTAAAATTTTGAAATATTTTTACTATTTAAAATAGCTACTTTCTATTTGAATATATTTTAAAATGTAGTTTATTCCTGTGATCAAAGCTGAATTTTAAGCATCATTACTCCAGTCACATGATCCTTCAGAAATCATTCTTATATGTAATATGTAACATTGCCACAAATTACATTTTAAAATATATTCAAATAGAAAACAGTTATTTTAAATAGTAAAAAATATTTCAAAATAAATGCATAGATGGATCAAATAAATGCAGGCTTGGTGAGCAGAAGAGACAGATGAAAAAAAAACATTAAAACGCTTACTGTTCCAAAACTTTTGACTTTTGGTATAATACATTCAAATAAAATATTTATAGATAAAGAGATACACAGAAACTTGCAAAAAAAAAATAAAAATAATAATAATATCAGTTATTTTCCTATATTTATCACCTCCCCTCATATTTCTCATCTCATCTGTTTTTACTTTTGTCTTCACACTTGCTGGCTTTCTCGCTCTCTCTCATGTTAACCTGTCGATGGCGTGTGCAGTGTGACTCTGACCTCCATCTGCCCATATGTGACTCTTCACCCTCCCACGAGACCCCTGCGCTCCGTTCTGACAGCCCGTGATTAATTACTCACCCTTATGATTCATGCCTCAGAAATATTTCACAATAATGGACAACAGGTGGTCCTTCAAGACATTATTTTAAAGTCGCATGTGTGTGTGAACCTGCTAGAATATGTATTGGGATGATGGTGGAATGTATGCATGAATGGTGATATATGACGATTTAACTTTCTAATGCAATGTAGTACCCACTTATTGTTGCTTGCAAAAATATGTTGAAGTATTTTAATATCCGTCACATTATTGATAGTGAGATGGCAGGTTATGTGTATACATGCCATTTTCTTTTCCAAATTTTAATGAACTATTTAAGCTATTTTGTTTCTCATTATTGTTTGTAATGTGTTTCTTACTATACTTTCGTTTATCTCAGTTTAATATGCAATGACAACTAAGACAATCATAGGTTGATTCTCATGAAAAGTGTAAATACTGTGACTCTGCATGGTATTATCTGAGCTGTTTTTTTAAGTGTCTCAGCATGTCTCAGCATATCAGCAAGTTGCTGGGTCATTTTTAATGCTATAGGTTATTTTTTTCTACCCAACCGCTGAGTTGAGCCTGTCTCTGAAGAAACAACCCAGCTGCTGAGTCAGTCAGAGCACGTGTTTTTTGAGTCCTCTACAGGAGAGGAAATTGTACTATTTTACGCAGTGCAACATAAGGATGAGATGTCAGTCAGCTTCGTTTGAAACACCTTTGGCGTTGCATAAAATAAATGGATTTTAGTTATTGTACTGAGTTTAACCTTAAAATATGTTCTCTAATGTCAGTACTGTTTATTTGTGGACAGTTTTTGGAGTCAGTCATGGCATCTTTCAGCTACGAGTGGTGAAATGCGAGGCCGCGGTCTGAAGCTCGCAGTTAACCTGGGCCGCTCGTCGCCGGCTCAGATTTCGGCGATGCACCGGCATGAGAATTAGCACTATTCCGGTACAAAAAAATGTATTTGTCTTGTATTTTATCCATGTTGTCTTGCTTAGTAATAAATGTTCATCTTTTGATTATTGCTGTTGCCTCTAGCAATTCTGTGTGTTTTTATAAGTTCCAGTCCATTTTAAACCAGCAATATAATAATTTTTAGCATATATATATATATATATATATATATTATATATTCTAAATGATTTTTTCAGCATGTTTGGTAAAAACATTTAACCCAACCAGCTGGGTCAAAATAACCCAGCATGTGTTCTGTCCAATATTTACCCAGCGCTGGGTTGCCAAATAACCCAAATTGGGTTGTTCTTAACCCAGCATTTTTTAGAGTGTTGAGTTTTTATAGGTTGTTGCTTTTCACCTTTTTTATCATCCATTAAAACTGCCAAAAAGAAACTCCAAAAAGAAAAAGTAACTGCACACTTATAAGTTACAAAAAAATCACTAACCCTAAATATGAAGAGCTATAATGCAAATGTTTTCAAAAGCAGTCTCTTAAGCTCACCAAGACTGCATTTATTTGATAAAACAGAAATATTGTGAAATAGTATTACAATTTGAAATGGCTGATTTCTATTTGAATATATTTTAAAATGTAATTTACTTCTGTTACGCAAATCTGAATTTTCAGCATCATTACTTCAGTCTTCATTGTCACGTGATCTTTCAGAAATCATTTTTCATCAAATAAATGAAAATGTTACTGAGAAAAAATGACTGTTTAAACATTAAAAATCTTAACTTTTTTTACCTGTAGTGTATATTGTACTTCACAACAAATTAGGAAAAACTAACTTATTTCAACAGTAAAACAATCCTTTGTAAAATCATAAATATTCCTAAACTCACCTGAGCTGTCAGGTATAAAAATGCACTGTATTTTGTGTTGCACAAGTCTTTTGTGGATTGACACACACACAGTGGCACCTCATGACTTTATTGTCTCCTTCATGTGTGATCTGTTGGAGGGCCTTTCATTTGCATTGCCCAGGGCAAAGTTTCCCTCTGGCAGTGATCCGTGGATCTGGCTGGTCCGCTCACCTCGGTGTGATGAAAACTGCTGCTGCTCCCACAGATACTGGCACACAGAGTTCAGCCCTGACAGCTTCGATACAACACAGAGAGACCAACCGCTGTTCATTTAGCTCCTTTAGATACAAAGCAAATCACAGTTAAGATCTCCTTAATGCCTCACCGTCATTAATTTCCAACGTGCACCGATGAATCGTTTACAAAAAGCTCAAGAATGTGTATTAAGACAGTAAATAATATTGCCTTTACATAAAATGTATAAAATCTTCCACTGGGAATTACATCAATGTCGTACCTGCGTGACAGATTTAGCAGAACGCATATCAAATCACATTATATTTCATTTCTGATGCTTCAAAAAGGCAAGCGGGAAATGAGGCGGATTGGTCTGTAGGTGTCTGTCGGATCTATTAACAGCACAAGCTCTGATAATAACCTCTCTATGGGTTTAAAGGGAAAAAATCCCCCGCTTTTTTTTTATCCCAAGGACAAGCGTGTGGCGCGACTGCTTCAGACGTACAGAATCCATTTCAGAGAGCCTGGAGGCTGAACAGACAGCACAGGTTCATTCAGAGAGCAGACTCCATAATATTCAGACCCTGTGGATGAATTAGCTCGACGGCACCGAGCATGTGCAGACTTTTAGACATTTGCATTTGAGGAATCTTGTGAGGAGCAACAAATCTTAATGTTCAGATAACAAATCGTCTGTATTGTTCAGATGTTGTTATCATTTAGAGCTCTGAAAAACTCTTAGACTGGATATTTAGTGTATTTTAAAATGTTTGCTTTTCTGTGTAATGACATTTCTAAAACACCAAATTTTTTTTCAGTGGTTTGTTCAAATCAGTGCTTTGTTTTTTTAGCTATTTAAAACACCAGAACATGATGGTTTGCTAAAGAACTAGATAATAAAAACCAGGGGGACTTAAATAGGCATCTCATATATCAGGTAACCTAAAAAAAATTGTGCTTTTTGTGGCAAAATCTAAATGAACTAGTCTAAATTAAATTAAACACGCTGGTTGGAGGATGCATTTTATGCATCAGGGATGTTGTCTCTTGAGATATATAAATATCTCCTCCAATCTTCTATCACATTTTTCTTCAAGGGCGTAGGTTTGATTTGGAAACTGTAATTCTCTCCTTAAATATAAAGAGAGGTCAAGCAACAGATTAATGAGTTTCTCCAAATTTCACAAAAAGCCTATATACGTAATTATAATATAAGGCAGACATTGAATTGTGTTGCTGTTTTTGTCACTCTTCTGATGAAGATGTCATTCACCTGTTTTGGCAACGTACCCACAGAGAGAAATTTTGGTCAGATTTTTTTTTAATGTTCATCCAATCTCATTTTGTAAGGAACTTATCTTTCTGTTTAAAGATGTTTTCTTCGGATTGTTTGACTACTCAAAAGAGAATATATGAAAATATAACTTAAGTGTTTCTTGCTAGCTAAATTTTACATACATAATCAAAAATATAAAGTATAATATAAACCTCTTTTCTTTACTCAAAGTTAATCAAGACAAATCTGGAAACTATCCAAAGTCCTAGTAATCCTAAAGCAGTGGAAACTGCATCTCTGTATTCATCATGTGTCCTCTTAAGGTGTGAATTTATGTATTTTTTTTAACCTGGCAACACATCTCTTATGAAGAAACATGGTTAGCCTACTAGTTAAACTATGGCAACCACAAATTCTCCATGGTTTTACTACACTGACCATAGTTTAACCATGGTATTTATAGTAAAACAGTGGTTATACAAAAAAAACAACAACAACAACAACAAAAAACGTTGCTACACTTTTACTATAGCAAAGTAAACAGGTTAATTTTCCTAAGGGATTTGTATTTGTGTATACTTTTTTCTTTGTTTTTATAACTGTACTGTTCAATGGTTTGATGTTTTGTACTGTACAAAAAAATAAAAAATAAGAAAAAACTGATATGAGAAGTCCCAATCTAAATCAAATGATTCACAATCCTACTCCGCAGACCCACTCCGATCTGAAGCAAATGATTCACGAATCCACACCAAAGCCCCGATCTGAATCAAACTTAAAAATGATTCTAGTACCATCATTTCAGATTAATGACGTGACTAAGGAGCGCGAATCATTTTGTGAAATTATTCGCGAACCCGCTCCGAAGTTCCGATCTGAATCAAATGATTCGCGATACGCGATCTGAATTCCTGACCTGAATCAAATGATTCGCGACGCGATTCGAAATCCCGATCTGAATCAAATGATACACGATCCGACTGGAGCGCTTCGAAACAGTGAATCATTTTGCGACGCAGTGGTTTAACTGATTCGGACTCTCGAAAAGCTCCGTTTCATCCATCACTATACGTGCTTTGTAAAAAACATTACAAACCATGTTGAAATTCGTAATTGAATGGTCTTTTGATCGATTTTTATGCTAGTGAATCGCTTGAACTGAATGATCGAAGTCACGAGTTTGTCCACCAGTTGACTGAACCAGTTGACTGCTAACTAGTGAAACACTCCATTAATATGACGAGCTGCATATTGTCTGTATCTGTCACTGTATTTGAAATAGTTTGACCACTGCAATTCAGTTGGTGGGAGTAACTTTGCACGTACAAACGCTTCGGCTGCCTTTAGTCCGCCCATGTATTAAATCGTATCACGTTAACTTCTTAGGTAATATCAGATGTGACATTCACAGTTACATTCTGCAGCTTGTTCGCATTGGTGTAAATTGGCACTTTGTGGTGGTTGCTCTGCTACCATACACAGGCATAATTTTGTTTCAGACAGAGAGAAAAAGAATTGCATCACTCCCGACGTATTTCTCAGTCAGGTCGCATAGAAGATACCGCATGGCTTCAGAATGAGGTCTTCTGAAGGCCAGTGCTTTCTTAATTAGAAAGAGATTCGACTTCAAAGAAGCAGAAAGTGGATTAATATATGTCTGTGCTGAGAAGCAGAAAAGGTGAATGTGAATCCATTATAAAAGTTTGCAGAGAACTTCATGATCTTTGTTTTTTATTAATTAATGTCAAAAAAGAGGTGTTGAAATGATCTCTTTGAATGTGTATTTGTCATGTGTTGGAATAAAATGCAATACTAATGTATTAAATATAAAGTGATAATGAGGACAGATTGCAGCTTGGATTGAGAATCATAATTAAATCAAAAGCAAACATGCTATTAAATTTTGACAGTACACTATCATCACATTCTATTTGGTGTCAGTTGGAGTTGATGTTTGAGCATGTGTGCACGCGTGTGCATGTTTGAGACACTAATGAGTGGGCTGCCGACAAGCTGTTGTCTAAAAAGTTGTAGACCCCACAGTGTGCAAGACTGCGTTAGATCAGGAGGCATGATGTGATGACCCTGCAATAACCCCAACAACACACTTACCTTAATATTATACTCTACACCATCTTTTGTTTTTGGAGTGTCATATTTGATACATTTGTAGACTCTTCAGTTGAATTGCACTGCTTTTTACCATTGGTTTTAATAACCAAAAGTGGTCAAATGTACCTGAAGTGTAGTTAAACACTGCATAAAGACAAGGTTTGTGGAGACCTTAACTAGAAGCTAATTCACTGTGAATGTTCTTGTGCTTGGATTGATTGGTCCATAGGAACACATGTCATCCACAGACCGTCTGGAGCGGATTAGGGATGTTGTTTTTGTGCAGTATGGTGGGCATTACAGGGAAATCCATGTTTACTTCATTAGGAGGATTGCTGTAGTCTGTGGAGAGCATTCTATAAACACTTATTACCAGTATGCAGTATTTAATATTAGCCTAATGCACTGTATTACCAGTAGGGTATTTTCAGTGGACTGTTACAGTTGTTTTTTTGTTCGAGAAAACATATACAGTTATGGCTTTTTAAATCTGATTTAGTTGAGTTAGATTTGCATCAAATACAATGTGATTTTCGGTAATCGAGATTTGGCAGCAACAGCACATTTTTCCACTTGAAGCAATTTGTGGACAGCTTTTCTTGTGCATGAAATCACCCACATGCCAACAAACCAATGAGAACATGGAGCAATAATGACGATTCGTAGCAATAGAGCGTAGGCGCCAAAGCTGTTGCGGATCCACTCACCCGAATCTCTCAATAACTGGCACAGATTTGCAGAAAATTACCGTCGTTTGGCAAATAAATTATTTACAGATGGTTACATACACAATCGCAGCATTTTTTAAATGTAAGCTTTATGTTATACATCAAATGACAAGGGAATTTATGGCAGTGATAATATTAATTAGCCAGAATTTAAGTTTGACTTTTGTAAACTCACATAACTAACTAACAAAAGCCTTTATGATGATATCTTCCAGGAAGTGACTTAATTTTGGTGCCTAATCAACCACAGAATTCTGTGAGTTTGTACACTTTCATACTGTAGAAATACTTGGTTAAACACAAGCATATTCATTTCAATTTTTAAGTTTCGAAATTTAAAAGGTGCTGCATATCAAGAATGACCCAGCTGTCATTATCATTTTAAACTGCAGAGCACTATTTTTGCATATGCAGGTTTATATTATATTATATTATACTAAGGCACCTTTGATATTCTTTTCCTCTAAACCACTACACTGTAAAAAAAAAAACAAAAAAAAAAACACAATTTGTTCAGTCAGCTTAAAAAAACTTGTTACCCTGCTGCCTTCAATTTTTAAGTTCAGTCAACTCAAATAAGTTTAGTCAACTTGAAATGTTAAGTTGTACTAAGTAACAACTTGGATATTTGTGTTTGTTAAACTTAAAAGCTGGGTAAATATCCCAGCTGCCTTAAAATTTTAAGTTGAATTAACTCAAATATCTAAGTTGTCACTTAGTATAACTTAAAATTTCGTATTGAATAAACTTTTTTTAATTGGCTGAACTTAAAATTTTAAGGCAGCCGGGTAACAAATTATTTTGAGTTGACTCAACAAATAGTTTTTACAGTGTAGATGGTGGGAAAACATGGTGTAGCATTTTCCAAAACATCTGCTTTTCAAGATACACATGCAAATTTGGCCAATCCTTGATGCGATCGCGGGAATCAGCGCGTGCACAAGTCGATTCTGTGCTTACTTGATCTAATGTTTGACGTTTTAAAAAATTTTGTAGATTTAAGTAGCAAATTAGAATCACTAAAATTAGGGTCCTCTTAATGTTTTTTTAAATGTTTTTTTAATTTTGTTTACGAAAACGAAAGAACATGTAAAAGTATGGTATTTGGGGTAAAAAGTGCCCCTGCTGTTGGGGCTAAAGGGCACAATAATTAACATGATAATTAACAGAAGGCTGACTTTTCCATTTGTTGACATGACATTGTTAGATTCAGATGCTAAATATCATATATTATGTTGGGTGTCCATTTTAGAAATAATCACCATGTTTATAAACCAAACATATGATATTAATCATATCATATAACAAAATATCACTTGTTGTTACTGTAAATCTATATTAAATTATGGGATCTCCTTCATTGCTTTCAGAATCTTTACATTTTAAAATGATTTTGTTTCTGTATTTTAAAATATATCTTTTATATTAACATATTTTAATGGCAGTATATTTATTGAACAAAAATTAAGTATTTTATTTATCAAAATAAGCAGAAAATAGTACAAACATTGCTAAAATGATTGTTTTGAACAAGTATTAACTTAGACATTATAAAAAAACAAAACACAGCATTATTTTAGCTGAAGTAGTTGTATCAATACTGTGTGCCTTTTACTGCATGCTGGTGTGTAGGGTAAAAGGCCCCCCTTGCCACGCCATGCATTTATAAGATTTTTAAACGAAATAAACGACCATAGAACTTTCCAAAAATCGATGGCATGTGGCAAGTGTAACTGTTTCTTTTCAGAAGTTTCAGAATTCAAAAGGTGCTATTTTTGAATATTCAGAATTTTACTTAAAATTCAAGACATTTATGCACATCTTAAATGTTTGTATATATCCCATTATTATAAACTTTCAAAAATCTCAGTGGCAGTTTGGTCCAGGTTCAACTTCTTGTAAAACTGATCATGTTTGAATTAAACGTTTAGACAATTAAAAACCTGTATCAAATGCGTTCAAGCCAGGTTGAAGAGGAACAAAGGCTGATAATGGGGCAGAGAGTAAAGTGCTCTGCAATTACACCAGCAGGACGTAATTGACTGGGAGAAGAACACACAATGTCTGATCATCAGTGAGCGACAAAAGAGCAGGTACCATCTCTGATCGTCTGAGAGACAAAGACAAATTAACCTTGTGGATCAAAGCTTGCTTGTCGAGTTCAGGATTTTAGAATGAGCTTTTTTGATCATGCGTAAAAATAAGTTGAATTAGCCACAACAGACAGGACGTTCAACTGTAATGGTAGGAAATTTACTGAATTGCAATTAAAAAATGTAACAGTCATATAAATTGAAAAATATATGGATAGATGGAGAGATATATTTCTGTATATATCTATATTTGTGTATATAAGTGTCTTTTGCTCACCAAGGCTGAATTTATTTGATCAAAAATACTGTAATATTGTGAAATATTATTACAATTTAAAAGGACAGTTTTTTATTTTCAATATATTTGAAATGTAATTTATTCCTGTGATGCAAAGCTGAATTTTCAACATCACCACTCCAGTCTTCAGTGTTACATGATCCTTAAGAAATCATTCTAATATGCTGATTTGTGCTCAAGAAACATTTCTTATTACTATCAATGCTGAAAACAGTTGTACCGCTGTGGAATTTAAAAGCCATTCTCATAGATGTCATTTGGCTGTGAATCTTTTCTAGCAACTTCAAATCCAGTTAAAATATAGCTAGATGCAAGTGAGCTAATTAAGCCAAGACAAAGAATACAATAGAGACTGCATTAAAGTCTTAAACCAGGATTTGGAGTTCCCTTAGATTTCCATTCCAGAAAGCCTATTGTCCATTACCAAAAATCCTATAGATGACACGTCGTGTTAACTTGATTCCATTAGACAGCGCTCCCATCTCCATATTGTGCTGTAATCATCCTTTCCTGGTATGCAGTGTCTTTACAGGTTGATAATCCAGCTAAGACCAGTAAGACTATAATGCAGGAAGGCCTTCAGTGGGGCTGTCCATATTTACACACCAACCTGACCTTTTAAATCTGTTGTTTCATTTACTATTTGATCCATATTTGTCATAAACAATAGCTTTTCAGAACTATTTCCCTCAAAAGTGTCTATGTTTGCATTCCCACACTGGCTGCTTAGACAGAGTTTCCTCTAACAGCTGTACCCTTGATCCGAGCACGTATCCTATGATACTAACGTCCAACAAAGACCCTCCTCGTGGCCATCAGGAATCCCCCTGTGGACCAGCCTGCGCTTTATTCCGAGCTCCAGTTCTCCTCACGGGTCCCCAGGCACCGCCGGGGTCATGGCTAACCCAGGCACGGTGTCAGCAATTCATCTGAGATGCCACGAGTTCATGATACACCTCAGCTCAGGAGGCGATCCGCACATGATGAGAGAAGCGTGGGGTCACGGAGTTCACAATAACTAGAGACTCTGGCTGTCAGACCTAACACAGAGGAACACACACGTTTTCTAGCTAGGCTATATAACTGGGGAGATGCCATAGACTTCTGTTGTTTTTATATAAGAAAAAAAAGGATTTCTCAAAATAAATGTTTTGTCAGATTTACTTCTGAGGAAAATATTGTTCCCAAATTATGTTAAGTAAATACACACAGAGATAAAATAAAACGCTTCAAATAATTGTTAATAAAAACTTAAACAGTCTGAATAAAAATACTGAGATTGTGTAGCATGTTTTAGAGAAACGACAGTATGAAATTCCAAATGTTTGTGTTGCTTTCGAGTAATTTGCAGTACACAGACTAAAAAATCGAGTTTCTTGGAATCGTTTTGTTTGGCGCATGCGTATACAGATATAATTATTAGAATTACAGACGTGCGTAATAATTAGAACGGTCAGAAGATAAAAAATAGCTTAAATTGAATCGATAAATTATAAATGAATCCTTATTAAGTTACGACAAACTATATTTCGTTTATAAACATGTTTGGTTTGGGAAAGAATTTCCGTCTAAAACAATATACAACATGATAGATCAGCTATTGTTTATAAAGAAAAGACGCTTCGACTTAATTTTTTTCATTTTAACGACTGGGAACTTTCATTTCAAGTGAGTTGGTCAGAAAGTGTAGCTTGTATCAAACTAACTGCAAATACATCAGTACACAGGTATTATTTATTATATAGAAAACATAATATGTTTATATACCATCATAAATAAAAACGAATTTCATGTCTCTGGATGAATATTAATGATGAACAAGCAGTTTGAGATATGGCAGGACAGATTGAAAGCCAGCACATTAAGAAAGGACACGAACTTTATAGCCCAATTACAATGAATCTGATTTCTTTGAAGGCTGATCTGACTGATGTGATAATATCACTGCGCTTTTTCTGACACCTCTGTACAAAACACATCTCACCTTTCCAGGTTATCATCGGTCTGGGAATTAAGAACTGTTTTGTCTGTCTCTGTCAGATAAACTTCAAACATTTCTAATAAACATTAGCCTTTAGAGCCCAAACGATCTATTTTTCATAAGCAATAAGGTTGATTCACAGTCAAAACTCGTCTAGATAGACGTTATCTATTTTAAAAAGTGGCATTTTGTTTATTTATAGGCTTACAAGATATAACAGCGAATTTATTTTTCGATTCAAATTTAACATTCCCACAAACGTATTTTATATTGCATAAATGTATAGGCTATATTTTATGACCCTAATTGAATTTAAAAAATGTTGTCTTCGCCTGAAAAAAAAAGAACAATAACAATTCGTATAGTTTATATCTAATGCTAAACTAATGCATATTGTGTTGCTTTGCGCTTGTTAAACTGTGAATTAAATGAGTGCTTATAAAGCAAAATAATAAATTTTGTGTAAATAAAGTCACAATGATCCGTAATTAACATAACGATGATTTTGACAAAGTTACCTTAAGAGACTTTTAGCTTCTTTGAATCAGTTTCCACAAAAGATCTCAAAATATTTTAAAACAGACAGTAGCGCTTCAAGGATGACAAGACCGCAGCTTTACGAAAATGAACATCAGTTTGTCTCTCAAAGTTATGAAAACTATCTTTATTAGCAAAAGTACAAACAAAAGCACATTTACGCACGAAATGATTAATGAAAATTGTTTAATCAAATGTTGCATCGTACATCAAATCCAACAGCCCCCCATCGCCCACCCTGACAGCCCAAAAAATCATCTGCAGGTTTGAAGTGTAATATTTGATGCTGAGAAAAATGTTGGAAAATACACCAATAATATTTACTGTCGAGTCCCAGGAAAGCATAACCTTAAGTGCTGTGGTTGATTGTTTCGTTCATGTGTATAGAAGGTTGATGAGCAGGAAAATAAATACAGCAAAATAAATACTTGTTAAATCCATTGTCTCCGCTTCTCAGTTAAAACAAACGTGATTTTTGTTGAACGTTTTTAGGGCAACACCAATTATTTCTGTTATTTTGGATCAATGCATATCCCTTCGTTCAAAAAACTAAATTAAAACTTTTTGCTTTTAAAATGGACAATTACACTGTTGAAGAAATGAATCAAAAGTTATTCTATAAAGTCTTTTTATGGCACAAGTCATGACTGACTGTTAAAGGAGAAAGAGAGTAAAGATATCTTCACATTTTCACGAATATCGTTGCTATATAAACCGACATTAGGAGAGAGTTTCTGCATCATCCGTGACTGATAGTTTTTCGTATCTGTAAATGCTCACCAAATGTCCGCATCTTCATCTTCCTTTCACTGAATGGACATGTAGGGCCAGTTGAAACTGCTCCCAGATAGCAGCATATCCCTGATGAGCGTCTCAATGGGCGTTTTACCCACCAGTCGAACGAAGAAAAGCTGTTCTATGACGGAGGAGGAGACCATTCGGAGCGCGGGGAGTCTCAGCAGCAGCTTGCCGAAGCGTGTGGGCTGGTTCGGGTACTGACTCCTCACATACTCCTCCAGAGCACACTGAGATTTCTCCTGAAGACCTTCTATGTGCGGTACGTCTGAAAGGCCGCATGCATCTGAATACAAATGTACGGGAGGCAAATGAATATAGACATTAACCACACACCGTTCAAAAGAATAACATCTCCGACATGTTTACAAAAATGTAACTGTAAATATGCACAATAAATCTTTGGTCTGATTTAACATGGTTCAGACAAACAGAAATAGTAATATAATATACAGCGTTTGCATTCGTTCATTATCTTAGATAAACAGAATTAATTCATTTGAAAATCTGTCCCACTCGAAGGAGTTTGACCTACAACCTAAGTCTGTAGACACATTTTTTTTTATGTTAAACGAATTTATGTGCATTTCAGTTTCATTTCTCCTATTTACGATTATTTACGATTTAACGAAACGAATTAAGCTCTGAATGCTGCATTATTTGTATAGGATGTATTAAAAAAGTTTAATAGAAACATCTTAGAGAGTAATTAAAACAGCAGTCCTCAAAATGACTGTTTGGGCCACACTGTGATGTTACACACTCGCCACTTCTAAAATACGACTGGGTACTTTTAATCAGCCTTTATATAGGCCTATTAAATATATTTTTGGAATATTATATACTAGCGATTCACTATTCATCAATAAGGCTTATGTTGTAAGTTTGACATCAGCGTGTGACTTTTAAAGGGTCTAGCCTACTTTTTATTTATTTTCTTGACGCATTTGGTCAGCCTAGGTCTACCGGCGCATTTTTATTCTACACAAAACATGTTTGTGGTATATTTGTGATGTGTGAAGTTATAATAATATTAAAAGTAAAACTAAATTTGTTTTGTCGACGAGTCCCGTAACTGAAACGAAAAGCCCGCGAACTCGAGTGTCGCAATATTGTTGCTATAGTAACGAGTTTCTGTTTAGCCCACTGTTTAAAACTTGCATTCGAATTTTGGTTACTTAAGCGTTGTTTAAACATTGTTCGAACGTTGTTCTGTTTAGCGCACTCTGCTTAAAACTTGTAATCGAATTTTGGTTACTTAAACGTTGTTTAAACGTTGTCCGAACGTTGTTCTGTTTAGCGTACTCTGCTTAAAACTTCTGTTTGAACTTTGGTTACTTAAACGATGTTCGAACGTTGCCTAAGCGTTATTTAAACGTTGTGAATGCGTATCCTAATTATATTTAAAATTATATTTAAGAAAGCTTTTTGATTTTGACCTTCTTTGACGGGATTAAAGTCTTATTGGCAGGTGGTGTTGTGTAACATATAATATTTCCATATAATATGGTGTTTTAAATTATGAAAGCAGTTCCAACATTTATACGTTTAATTCTAAAGGACTATAAATGGATTAGCTATTTGTATGCCTACTTTTAAAAGTAAATTGTCACACCAAAACAGGGTAGCCTGTGTGCACAGATCTAATTTAACGATTATTACTGAGTAATGCTTATTTTATATTCTTATTCAATATCATGATAATATGATGAAACTACCATTATTTTTAAACAACCTTCACGCCTTGAATCTGATTGTGCGTAGATAGTACTTTTGACAGATTGACGGTCCATTATTTGAAAGAAACATCGCGGAACAAACCGGATTATGTTATAGACAAGCTCATTATACAATAAATTAACTTGATCTTGAATAATTCGGGCCTACCTGATGTGAACAGCACTATTGCTTTGGCACAGCTGTATTCGGCGGAGTCCACCTGCAGGGCCTTCAGTTTCTCCACCTGCTCCTGGAAGAATCGGATATGATCCATGAAGGCCACGACTCGGTCCGCGGACATCGGGGACGCGTGAAGCCCAGCGGCGGCGAGGAGAGGAGCCACGTGGAGAGGCATGGAGCACTGCGCAGCGTTCAGCACGAAAAGTTCACTCCAGGTGAGTCTGAGGAGAGACACCTGATCCGTGATTTGGAGATCGGGAAAGAAAGGGATGTTCCTGGCCCATTCCACCGCACTGAAGAGCAAACGGGCCGCCAGCTCGCAGATGTTCTCAATGCCCATGATGTTACCCGACTGCATGCACTGGTTGCCGTATCTGGACGCTGGATATGGCTCGGCCCGAAGCAGGAGGGATATGTATCCGGATAGATAGCATTGGCCATTCAGCGGATCTCCATTGGTCAGCGCGTAATGGCTCGGGTTCGGCTGGTTCGGCGGCATTCTTCCTCGCTGAACCGCTATCAAAACAGAATTAGATGGAGAAGAAATGTGCATAGAAATAACATACAGTGTTATCGTGAATATAAACACATTGCTCATATTTCTGTATGTAGGCTAGACTAAGGAAAAAAAGGTACAAAAGCTGTCACTGGCGTGCTACCCTTGCAAAACTTACTAAAATATATACCATTTAGGTGATAATTTGTATACTTAAGGTACAAATATGTCTTTAAGATATTATTATGCACTCTTTAGTGATAAATAAGGTACAAAATGTCGTTTTGAAAGAGTGCCGCCCCAGTGACAGCTTTTTTCCCTTTTTCTAAAAGTGTATATGAACTGCAATCGTGGAAATATATCTATCTATCCATCCATCTATCTATCTATCTATCTATCTTAAACACACCGTTTACACAATTAACTGCAAGTGCAATCAATCTAGAATATGAAACAATACTGTACGAAACTACTCTGTAATGTTCTTAATATTTTATGCATATTACACTAAGATAATTATTATGAAATCTGTTCCTACTGATGCAATAACAACTTTTCCTGTCCAGTAATTGAATGCAGATTAAGTACGCGGTCTTATGTAATATACTTGCTTTATATTATTACATTAATAATTTTCAAAATGCTTTTAAAAAGCTAAAAGATTTTATGTTCAGAAGCAAAATCCATAATTGTATTGCTGTATCTCTTTTTGAGCTACAAGCTATACAGTATGCAAGCTAGTATAAGCTATTTAAAAGTTTATGTTAAAAGTTCATGTTGTTATATTAATTTGTAATATGATTTTTTTTTTTAAACCTCTCTTTATTTTTATTTTAAAAATTAGTCGATTTCTCTTTCGTTTTTCTTTTTTTTTTATTTATTTTTTTTAAATGCAAGTTTATGTAGGCTACAAAAGACAAAATCCACCGCACACTCACCTTCGCGTCTCATGCCCACTTTCAGGCATTTCTTTAGCCGGCAGTACTGGCACTGGTTCCTGTGGTGCTGGTCCACCGGACAGCTTCTGTTGGCACGGCACGTGTACGTTAAGTTCCGCCGAACGCTCCGTTTGAAGAAACTTTTGCATCCCTCACAGGTGAACTGTCCGTAGTGCTTCCCGCTGGATTTATCCCCGCAAACCACGCACTCAATGTGCTGCTGATTCTGCGCCGAGTTCTGTCCTTTATCCTCCGCGGAAGGCAGTCCGGTGTTTGGAGAGTGCGCGGCTGCGCTCAGGCGGTGGTGATGATGGTGGTCTCTCCCCGGTCCGCTCTGATCATCCAGAGATCCCGCCGGTGCCAGTTCCTCCTGCGGATCTCTCCACACGCTCACCACCATGGCCATGGCTGGACTGCGAAGCTTTTACGCGTCTTCTCCAGAATTATTCAAGATGAAGAAGGCCGGTCGTGTTTTATCCATGCAGAAGAGCCAATTGATATGGAGAGCGCATCGATGAGACGGGAGATATGTGCCCAAGGAGATCAAACAGCCAGACTGGGCATAAAGCAATCACGCCGGAACTCCGTGCTTGTGGTGTCTTCGTGCGTAAAAGGGACAATCGGAAACCCCAAATGAATCAGATCCGAGGGGAGCAAAGACGCGGCGTAGCGCAGCCTTCTGTTTGCATGATTGACATGAGCATGAATGGAAGACTTCTCACTTTAACTAAAAACAGGAGTATCCGTGAGAACAGAGCTGAGCGAACTTAACTTTAGCATGATGCTGTTCCAAATGACCACACCTTCACTTGGTCTTACGCGCTTCGGTGGTGGTCTATTGAATGGTCTGTATGATGGACCCCATCAGGTATTAAAGCACAAAAGTGGGCGGCTCCTTTAAGCTCGGAAGCTCTGTTTGATTGGCCATTTAGCTCACATCCTTCCAAAGGCGCCTGGATGCAATTATGTGCTTCAAGTCACTTTCAGCAAACACTGAGACTTTTATGTGTTTGTAATTTTTTCTCACATTGGACAAGAGTAGGATTTTAGCTAAAAAAAGGGCTCAAAAGGTAGGTCATGCTTTTTATCTTTACCACTATTATTGAATTCATTCTCCAATCTGATAATCAGTGTAGATCATTTATCATTTTTGCAATTGATTAGTACAGTAGATTTAATCTGATGCTCACACGATTTCAGAAAAATAGTAGGACTGCCACCTAGTGAGAAAATAATATAATATAATATCATGTTTTTATTAATCTAAAATACTTTGCTATTTTATTACTTATATATTTTTTATATATATGCATGCTTCGATTTATATTCTGAAGGTTTTACAGAGGTTTTTCATTCACCTGATTTATATATCATTTTGATACTAATAATATGTTTAATAATATGCTGAAAATTTTTATGATTTATGACTGATAAAAAGAGATCCAAAATCCCCTCTGTACAAAACGTTTAATATGTGAACAAAATGAAATGAGAATTTTTTGACTGGCCAGTGTTGTTTAGATTTCTCTTCTGGAGAAATGTGTGCAAATTTGTGAATATTTAATTGAATAATGCTTAATTTCAGGAACATTGTCTTAATGTACTGTGAAAGTGTGGTGATTTTTATCAATGTTTTTTTAATTATATTCACCTGCAGTGTCTTGCCTCACATATAAACAACCAAGATATTTATAGGAGCAGCTATTCTAAAAATATTATTAACAACGGTGATTGCACTTTCAGCAGCAACTATTTATCTCATGCATAATTCAGTGAGTTCAAGGGTCAACGTTTTGCTTTGAGTTGCTGGTGAACCTCAAGGCTCGGGATGGAGCAGAGTCACGTGATCGGTGGCATGTTTGTGAACAGGTTGTAGGAGATGCAGGTTAAAGGGTCAAAGCTATACAATGAGCAAAGACAAGGACAAAGCCCAGGGTCGAAGGTCAAAAGAAGGGTCACTGCTCCAAAAACAATGTGCTAGAATGATATTTAAACATTAGTATCTTAATTTTTCTGCATCTTATTTTTGTCAGGAATTCCAACTCTGTAAATAATTTTAAACAATTCACTAATCTAACAAAATCAAGAAAATAAAATGAAATATATATAGTTATATTAATATATACTTAAATGAGTATTATAATATATTATAAGTAATTGTATATATTATTCTAAATTATATATGTGTAATATTCTAATGCATTTTTGCTCTAGGATAATTCTCCTGTTCAGTGAGACCAGGCAAATATCAGGTGCCTAAATGGCAGCAGTTGACACCAGCGCTGGCACTTTATGAAACAAAAGGGCCACAGAGGCTCAGGGGCAGTGGGTTGTGTCAAAGGCCAACGCATTTCACATGCAGATGTGTGACCTTGGTGACCTCTGGAAGGACTGCGCTATTTAGAAGCCAAATGCATGCAGCTGGATCTCGGGCTGAATGTACTCCAGCACATCTGCAGGTGTGCAGCACACCTGGATGATATAAAGCAATTCAGGGCCTCCATTACCCTTGATCTCTATGTCAGATCTCTATTCCCAGATGTAGCTCATTTATTTCTCATAGCCTGGACTGATTGTGAAATATTGATTAGTGTTGAATCAATAACTGTGTGTAACAGGTACTTAGTATGACTGGTAGGAAAATAAACAACTTGCTGTCTTCTTAAGCTCACTAAGCTTTGAGTTTCAGGTATCCGTGTGAGCAGGATAACATAGTATTGATTGTCTACATGTGAGGGTGCTTGACTGCCATTTAAAGGAAGGGAGTATCCATAAAGGGTGAAGAACTCAACATACCAGCATTAAACACAATCAAAGGCTTGAGAGTAGTTTTGTTGTCATTGGAGTTAAGTGCAACAAATCACAGTATTCTGTAAAACAGGCCATGCTGCTTTCAGTTCAAGTCTTTTGTGTGTGCTTCATTAAATGTGGAGCTTTGCTCAAGATGTCTTCAAAAGAGATACCAAAGATGAGCATAACGGATGTCAGTAATATGCAGATTGATGACTAAAAGTTTTTTTCCTTCTTACTAACATTTAGATTTTATCATTGAATAAAACCCACTACCTAGGTTAGCTGAAAGTCAATAGATACTCTGTAAAAAACTAAGAAGCACAATTTGTTGAGTCAACTTAAAGTAATTTGTTACCCTGCTGCCTTAAAATTTTAAGTTCAATCAACTCAAATAAGTTTAGTCAACTTGAAATGTTAAGTTGTACTAAGTGACAACTTAGATATGAGTTGACTAAACAAAAATACTGGTTTGTTAAACTTAAAAGCTAAGCTTGTTACCCAGCTGCCTTATACGTTGAGTGAACTCAAATATCTAAGTTGTCACTAAGTACAACTTAACATTTCAAGTTGACTTAGCTTTTTTGAGTTGACTGAACTTAAAATTTTAAGGCCGCTGGGTAACAAGCTATTTTAAGTTGACTCAACTATATCGGGATAAGTTCATACTTCTGTTAACACTTTCTCCAACAGGTGAGACCTGTTTTCCAGTTTGGTCATGTGACAGTTAACATATACCGTTTTATTCTAAACCAGGTAAAAGGATTCCTGCATTAAGTGCTCCACGTTTCACACTACTCATACTTTACCTGGGGTTAAAAGTTAATCCTGGGTATTTATAAGCTTACATTCCTACATATTTACTGTGTCTGTGCTCCTGATTGGACGAATGCAACACAAGACCTGTTTATATAAAGATATTGCACATTCTCATAAGCTATTATAGACAAGGCTTAAGCTTAGTCCCAGATTAAAATGCATGTCTGGGCTTTTTTAACTGAAAAAAACTTGCACTGACTGATCTTAAAATATGTCAGTTTCATTGTTATGTATCAAGATGCACACCAGTAGTGTGTTTTTTTTAATCTAAGACATGTTAATAAAAGCTACGTAAATGTCTTAACTGAACTATGGCCTAAACCTGGCTTAACCTAAACCCTATCTGTGAAGTCCAGACTGTACTATTAAGCTGTTCTAGAATGGACTTTTCATGCTATAAATGTAAGAACAAAACTTTGTTTTATTTTCCTCCCAAAACGAAAGGGCTTAATCCAGGGTTATTGTCGATCTAAACCCTGATTTTAACGCTGGGTAAAGGTACATTTCACACGGTTAGCACCACTTTTTACCCAGGGTTATGAAACCCGACATTGCAGTGCCAGACATTTACCATGTGAAACTATCCACCTTATTCTTCAACGCGGAAGTAAGCCTATGATTGAGATGTCCGGTTCATAAGCTGCTATAGGAATATAACGAGAAGAATAGTTAAGTGCAGTAAATGGTAAAACTGTTTGCACTACAAACCACTGTGTTCACTAAGACAATACATTAAAATAATATGGTAAGACGCACCAGTTTGCGATATCAAGCAAAAAAACTAGCTGTTTTGTACAGCTAAAAATAGCTGAACACAGATGAGACCGGAAGCCACACCCATAAAATTTATGAATGGCCGTGCCCACTCTGACAGGAAAAATAAGGTGTATAGGGTTTTTCACACTTAAAATAATTAACACTGGGTCATTTTAAACCCAGGGTAAAGGGAACCCTCCTTTGCATGTAGGAGCACAGCATGCAACCTGTTTAAACTCTAAAAAGACGGTTTATATCGGTGTGTCTTACCATATTATTTTAATGTATTGTCTTAATTACGAGCACTTTGGTTTGTAGTGCAAACAGTTTTATCATGTACTGCATATTGCTATTCTTTCCTATAGTGGCCAATGAACTGGAAGTCTATTCCATAGGCTTACTTCAGTGTTAAAGAAAAAGGTGGATAAAGCATGCTGTTTCCATAACTGTCTACAGCAGCGCATTATATAGAGTGTTTTCACATATTGTCTGCACTGAACGTAAACAATGCCACTGAACAGAACAATACTCCCATATTTTGCTAATTATTGCTGGTGAAATTGGTCAAATATTGTCATATTTTGGGCTGTACTAATCGGTCGGACCGGGAAAAACTATAGTACTATAGACTGCCAAAAGTTATAACAAATCAAGGAGAAGCATGAAAAAACTGTCTGAGGAACAAAAGGCATTTGTGGTTAACTAAACTCAACCAGGATTTCAAGAATCTTGGTGAAATATTAGGCTAAAAGTCTTAATTAATTCTGCTCGTATGTATCTTTACCACCTATTACCTTTAGGTTGTCAAAATTTTGCACCTTTTCCTGTTTACAAAGTCCTTCTCTATATGATTAAGCAGCTTCTACACATTTTTTTTTTCAGTGGTTTAGACGGCATAAATTAGCAGAACAACGTATATTAATTGTGCAATCCATGCTGTTGTTTACATCCTAGTATCGCCAAAATGGCCGTGCATCAGTGCAAACCCTTGAAAAACAATGGTTTTAGCCTTTGATTGAAAAAAAGGCCAATGGTGATGGAAAACACATGAATTTGAGTTAAGAAGAAATATTTTTACGCTTACCTTGATAGTCCACCGAAAAGTCCATTCTGGAAAATATACACTGTCGGTATATATAATAGGAAGATGCACAATGCTAAATCCGTTAAGTAATGCATTATTCGTCCAGTCAATTGCACTGACACCGCAAGCATGCAAATAAAAACATTAACCCATGATGAAGCAAGATAACCCAGGATTTGTTTACTGGGGGTTTTGAGCAACCCATGGTTAATTATTTTAAGTCTGAAAAGTCTTTTCATGTCTTTTTGGTCACCATTTGACATTTTCCCCTTAAAAGTGTAAATACTGTTTTTGGAAACCAGTGTTTCTGTGACTGTCCAAAGAACATGAATATGGTGTTTGTGATTGGTTGTCTAGCCATAGTTAGCCATTGTCTAAACATCTATTTATAACATTCAACACAGCATTTATTCACATTGTACAAGTTTAGCACCAAGCTCCCTGTTGAAAAATCCAGCATATGCTGGGTAGGTATGTTTTAAAGCATGGCTGCTGGTTTGAGCTGGTTCAAGCTGATCCTTAGCTGATCATGAGCTGGTCCTAAGCTGGTCCTGAGCAGGAGCTAGTTGCTTAGAACCAGCTTAAACCAGCTCATTAGCAGCTAAGGACCATCTTAAACCAGCTCAAAACATACCTAACCAGCATATGCTGGATTTTTCAACAGGCATGCTGGGTTAACACTACAAAAGCATTGCTGTAGAGCTGGGTTTCATAACACTGGGTAAAAGCAGTGCTAACCCAGCTTCTACATTACTAGTGTGAAACGAACCTTTATCCAGGTTTAAAGGAGGTTTGGAATGATGATAACCCGGGGTTAAGTCCAGTGTAAAGTTTAAGGCATGAACATTCCAACCTGATAGTGAAGTAATTACAAGAAAATGTAAACAAATGTTTAAATTTGAAGTGTTTCATTGTTTAAAAAAAAAAAAAAATTGAATGGTGGAAAAAAAAGTTATGTAATTATTATATAATTTGTTTCTTTTCCTCTTTGTTGACAAATTAGATGTACGACCTGTCAACAGAATATCGGATAAGTCTGACTCGGATGAGATTACACAGAACTGGTCTGTATCGTTTACCGCTCTGTCAACAGCTTGGTCCTTCATGTTTACTGGGGGACAAATCTGTGTCAAAGGTCACAGGACCCTCTGTTGACCTGTTGAACAGATGGAAGCTTTTAGTTTCCCAGGCTGTCAGGGATCCCTCTCCAAGTGTGGGAAAGACTTGAGTCTTCACATTACATCATGGCTCTTAAACACACACACACAGTATACCAGCCTAAGGAATAAGGAAGGAAGCTTTATGCTTTGGCGAGGCGCTGAACCTACAGCTAAAAAACAAGTTAATTGTTACAAATGAAAAGTTATAAAATAAGATATAGATTAAAAATACATTGGTAAAAGTAAGATTCAACTACATTAGTGTGTGTGAATGCTTCAACAGAATTGTAATTTTTATTTTTAAATTATAATTAGATATATTTTTCTTTCATTTAAGAGCCGATAGTATAATAACATTATGATAAAAACTACCCATATCATCAGCGTTTTGTAAGGTCTTCAATTTAAATACTAAATTTGACCTTTGAACTCTGACGGTGACCTCTGACCCGGAGAGAGCAGACCTGCTCTGGAGGACGGAATTGATAAGATCATTGAGTGAATTACATAAAACGAAGAGTGGGAAAGGTAGAAATGGATCCATCATCTCAGTCATGGCCATTGTTTTAGTATGACAGGACTTTGCCTGAAAGGGTCTTTGTCTTGAGCTATAATGGTCATCCAATGAGAATTGATCTGAATGGAATCAATTACTTGGCGAAATTGTTTCAGAATCTTTATACTCATAAACGAATGGGGTTTTGTGCTCCAGATTTCTTTTTAAAAGAATATATGATTTAACTTTTAAATCGGATTGTGATAGAGTTTGCGCTGTAAAATACGGGACGGTTAAAATATTGTTTTGAAATGGCTTATAGCGTACACTACAGTGTACAGTATATAGTGTCCACATTTCACCTCATTGGACCATGCAATAGTTGGGAATAATTTCTCATTATTTTTAGCATGTCTGTAACAGTTGTGTTTAAATGTATGTTGGTACTTCTAAATAATGTAGCAAGTTTATGAGTTTAAATAGAGCTATGCTGCCATCTGCTGTTGAGTATCTGACAAATAATATGGAATTTTAAATGCAAGGTTTATGTTCAAGGAAACATGTTGTTATAGTTTTTGAGAAGTAATGCATGGCACACAGCAGACACTGCTTAAAATGTCACGTCCAGTGTTGTTAAGTAAAACTAAAACTATTAAATCATTTTTGCGAAATAATTTTTGGTAAATCTAAAATAACATAAATATTTGATTAAAAAAAAGTAAACTTAGGAAACTTAAAAACTATAATTGCTATACATCTGAAATAAATTTAATTTGAAGTACTAAATTCACTAAAATTAAACTGAAATAAAAAAAGGTATTTTAAAATAATAAAATTTTTTAAATGCCAAAAACTTAAAATCTATAATTGTTGCCTTGTCAACAATCTGAAATAAATTTAATTTGAAGTACTAAATTTACTAAAACTAAACTGAAATTTGAAAAAATAATTTTAAAAAGTTTTAAAAATAAAAAAATAAAAAAATGCCGAAAGCATACACTGTAAAAAATAAAAAACAATTTGTTGAGGCAGCTTAAAATAATTTGTTACCCTGCTGCCTTAAAATTTTAAGTTAAGTCAACTAAAATAAGTTTAGTCAACTTGAAATGTTAAGTTGCACTAAGTAACAATGTTTGCAATGTTTGCTAAACTTAACAGATTGGTAAGTAACCAAGCTGCCTTAAAATTTTAAGTTGATTCAAATCAAATATCTAAGTTGTCACTTAGTATAATTTAACATTTCAAGTTGAATAAACATTTTTTGAGTTGACTGAAGTTAAAATTTTAAGGCAGCCGGGTTACAAATTATTTTAAGATGACTCAGCAAATTGTTTTTTTTTTACAGTGTATGGCAGAATTACTAAAGATTGAACTAAAATTAAAACTAAACTGAAAATATAATATTCAAAATTTTAATAAATGCTTTAATATTATGTAAATACTACCCTAATAACACTAGTCACGACAGCTGTTCTTGTTATTAAAAAGTATTAGTGTTAGACCTATTTATTAACAACATTTTTCTTTTATTAAAAATATTTTCTTTTCTCTCCAACATTGTATTTACATTCTACTTGTACAGTGCATTATACAAAAATATTGAAGTACATACGATTTAGTCTGTTCTGTCAAAATCTGAAGCAATATTTGTTTTCTGACAGTACTTTCAAATGATCAATCACGTTTAATCGCATCCAAAATAAAAAATGTAGTTTACATAATATATGTGTGTATATAAATATACACACATGCATGTAAATATTTAATAAAAATCTGTTTATATATTAAAAATATTTATATATAATAGAAATTGTATGAGCAGCGATTAATCACAATTAATTGCATCCAAAATAAAAGTTGTTGTGTACATAATATATATGTGTGTACTGTGTATATTTATTATATATATATAAATACACACACATGCATGTATATATTTAAGAAAAATATGCTATGTTTAGATATTAAATATATTTATATACACTACCGTTCAAAAGTTTGGGGTCAGTAAGACTTGTAATAGTCTTTAAAGAAGTCTCTTATGCTCATCAAGGCTGCATTTATTTGATTAAAAATATAGAAAAAAACAGTAATATTGCAAAATGTTTTTACAATATAAAATAATGTTTTTTATTTTAACATACTTTAAAATAGAATTTATTCCTGTGATGAAAAGCTGAATTTTTATCAGCTGTTACTCCAGTCTTAAGTGTCACATGATCCTTCAGAAATCATTCTGATATGCGGATTTATTATTAGAATGATCAATTTTGGATAATATCAACAGTTGTGCTGCCAAATATTTTTTGGAACCTGTAATTTTTTTTTTCAGGATTCTTTCATGAATAACAAGTTTAAAAAGTACAGTGTTTATTCAAAATATAAATATTTTATAACAATGTAAATTATTTATTATGAACTTTTAATAAACTTTTAATTATTAACTTAATACATCCTTGGTGAATAAAAGTATTAATTTCTTAAAAAAAAAAAAAAAGAAACAATAAAAATGTACTGACCCCAAACTTTTGAACGGTAGTGTATAATATAAATTATACGAATGTAACTATTTTCAAAATATATATACTGTATGTGTGTCCTTATATATACATAATAAATATACACAGTACAAACACATATATTATGTACACAAAAACTTTTATTTTGAATGCGATTAATTGTGAGTAATCATTGCCCAGCAGTAAATACACGTAAATATTTTCAAAATATATACTGTATGTGTGTGTATTCATATATACATAATAAATATACACAGTACACACACACACACACACACATATATAATGTAAACAAAACTTTTATTTAGGAATCGATTAATCGTTTGACAGAACTATTTTCCGACTGTAGATATCAATATAATAGAATAAGATATACTTTTGGAAGTTGTCATATGCAATAACCACCTTTAACAGGCAGGTGGCAGTGAAGAGCCATGGGGGAAATTACAAAAGCTCCATGCTTGAAATGATGAGATTCAACAAAACACTGAAAGAATACATCCCAAATACACCCATCTATGTGGGGAAAAATAATAACATCCATTTGAATGCAATTTTTGCTCAGCTCTTAAAGCTTACTAAAGTCTAATGACTGATTTCATGTATGCGAGTACATTAAAATGTAATGAATAATAGTTTAGATCTGTATTAGATACATTTGGATTAATTAGTAAAACACTTCTGATGTACGAGTGAAGACAGGCTACTTTTAAACAATACAAAAGAGGCTGAAACATAGGAAGGCGGAAGAAGGGAGCAGCAGCAGCAGCCTTATCGAGTGCGCATGCGCAGTCGGGTTGTTTTTCCACCAAACGGAGGTATTAAAGCGGAGTCGGAGTCGGAGCGCAGAGATACAGCTGCATCTTCACATGCAGTTACAATAAAACTCAATGTATAACGGAGAAGTATAGCACTGAACCTGCCTGCAGCTTTTCTGCACGGCAAAAAAAACCTTGGGTGGTTTATAGAAACATCTGACAGATGCTTCGCTATTTTTATTTGAAATATCTTACAGCTTAGTAAGATTTCCACCATGGTGCTCGGAAAGGTGAAAAACTTCTTTGTCAGCTACGACTGTCTCAATGACAGTAATGTCCCAGTCTTTGCCAGTGGGGACTTTGTCTCAGGTCGGGTGATCATTGAAGTTACCGGAGAAATTCGTGTAAAATCCTTGAACATTCACGCCAAGGGACTGGCGAAAGTTCGTTGGACTGAATCGCGAAATGCTGGATCCAACACTGCCTACACACAGAATTTCACTGAAGAAGTGGAGTATTTAAACCACAGAGACGTCCTTATTGGACATGATAGAGGTAAGGAGTAGTTTCTTTACGTTAAGCAGTTTTTATTTATGAAAGATGTTTGTGGGACTGCAATGACAGATGCTCCTTACATTGTGTCTTTTGTTTGCTTGCTTATTCCGTTCATATACATTTTTAGTTTTTACTGTGTGAACAGTTTAATCCATTGGCATAGGTAGAAAAGGAGAAATAAGATTATATTTAAAAAAAAATTATGAACCCTTATGCAGATGATGCTCGGTTGAAACATCTTCCTTGCTCTTCAAGAGTTTGTTTCAGTAACATTAGAAATAAATTTAAAACAAACATCTTTTATTAGATATTGGATTATTTTAATAAAATTAATGTTTAAACAAAGTTGTTTGTTAGAACACCAGAGCTTATAAACAACAAGCCCTTCTGTCCAAAACAACCAGTTCATCTTTTACTTCAAATATTTTCTTTCAATATCTGCACTAAACCTTTTTAACATCAACGTTTACTTTGTAATCATATCGTGACTTGCGTTTGCTAAATTAAACGTTACAGTTTCTTTCATAGACGGTTCTAGTAAGTTTGTAGCCTTTGTTAGAAGCGGTTTAAACCTGTTCAGAAACTGGTAGAGAGGGGGGGTTGTGCGGACCGAGCCTCTGCTCGCTGATTGGTTGAGGTCAATCCTATCTCTTCGCTGATTGGTGGAAGTGCTCGTGTGCCCCCGGTGATATCATATCTTTGCCCAAGTGTCAAGACTGCGACGCAACTTATTTGCAACAATGCAGGACTGATTGAAAGTTATTAAAATGTGATATTTTCATTCCTCACCTCGTGCATCATTCTGCATTTGTTAAACTAACTTTTGACCAAGGCATTTTAAATAAAGAAACGACAACAGCAAGAAAAACAGATGAATTCGCTTCCTATGCCATTGAGTTATGCCAACTGTAAAAGACTTAAATCACGATAAATGTCACATATGTTTATGTTTGAGGTATGTTTTTTTTTTTTTTTTTTTTGTACGTTGCCAAACTGAATTAAATGTACTCTGTAATAACCATTAAAGTAAACGTGGAGTTTCTGTAATGAAGTCTTTTCTATTAATAAAATAAGTCAAATGTATTTATTTATTGTCTTGCGTTTTCTTTAAACGTGTCTTTCATTTTCTGTTACACCTAAACCATGCTGCAGTACACATGTGGCTTCCTTATGGAGGCGTATTCTAGAGAAAAACACTCTGGCTTAGCCAATCAGGAGCCGCCTAGTAATATATGCATGAGGAAATCCGGCTGAGAGAGGCTGCTTGCGCCGGTTCAGTCCGGTCCTCTCTAGCTCTTGGCTGCCTACGAGTGACAGGCTCATAGTTATTTACAGCAGGCTGTGGAACTGCTGAGGTGGCAATAAAAAGAACAGAGACATTAAATGCATTTAAAAAAATAAAAATAAATAAAAAATCAGCTTCAACATGTTTGTGACCAATTATTCTTGTTTTTATTCATGGTCATAGTTATTTACAGCAGTCTGTGGAACGGCTGAGGTAGAAATAAAAGAACCAAACTATATAATATCAGAAAATACATCAAAAACAATCATTTGAGACTAAATATTCCTATATTTCATTCATTCTTTTGTTATGAATTAAGAACATTTTTAACTAGTTTTTTTTTTAAGGTTTCAGAGATGTGACAATGCCTACGTGTTTTTTTTATTTTTATTTTGAAGAGCATAAAAACATACTATGCCAAATTATGGGCTTTTTCTTCTATTCTCATTTAAAAAGGGTTCGAAAAATCATTTTCATGCTAATATTTTGTTATATTTTAAGATACTGTCTCCTTATATTCATTGAAACACTAAGACAATATGGGTCGTATCTCTGTCTTTGTCTTGTGTTTAGGGGTCTTGAGGAATATTGCAGGTATGGTATATTGGTATATCGAATTTTATTCTCCTTTGTTGTAGATGATGACACCTGCGACGAGGGCATTACCATTCTTCACTCAGGGCGACACGAGTTTCCCTTCAGCTTGGAACTGCCCCAGACGTGAGTAACTCTCTTGTCTGATTATACACATATATAATGTATCGACTGAAACGCTTACATTATTTTTTCATGCCTCTTGCCAGGCCTTTGGCGACATCCTTTGAAGGCAAACACGGCAGTGTGAGGTACTGGGTGAAGGCAGAGCTTCATAGGCCATGGCTTCTGCCCATGAAAACCAAGAAGGAGTTCACCGTCTTTGAGCACATTGACATCAACACTCCATTGTTACTGGTAAGTAAAAAACATTTAAAACCTAATCACTTTTTGATGTAAAACTGAATGTTTGCCTGAGCTGTGGTATGATTTTTGAGGTTCATATATCCCTTTTTCATCTACAGTCTCCTCAGGCTGGCACAAAGGACAAAACCCTTTGCTGCTGGTTCTGCACCTCAGGGCCTGTATCACTAAGTGCCAAAATCGAGAGGAAGGGCTACACTCCAGGTGAGATGATAAACCTGCTTGTTGGTGGACAGTTCGCCACTAGTTAGCTAACATGAAAGTGTTATTGTTCAGAGTGAATGAATTCGATTGGTTTTCTTTGCAGGAGAGTCCATCCAGATCTTCGCAGAGATTGAGAACTGCTCTTCCCGTGTAGTCGTGCCAAAGGCAGCCATCTACCAAACCCAGACCTTCTTTGCCAAAGGCAAGGTCAAGGAGATCAAACAACTCGTAGCTAACCTTCGTGGAGATCCTTTACCCCCTGGCAAGACTGAGTCTTGGGACGGCAAGATGCTGAAGATCCCGCCCATATCGCCTTCCATTCTGGACTGCAGCATCATCCACGTGGAATATTCACTTATGGTGAGTCTGCAATCTATTGGATTCATGACAAGACAAACTGCTTGCCAATATCTGCCATCCAACTAACCTCTCGCTTCTCGATAGGTGTATGTGGACATCCCTCGAGCTGTCAACTTGACCCTGAACCTGCCACTGGTGATTGGGACCATTCCCCTACACTCCTTCGGCAGTCGCACCTCTTCCGTCAGCAGTCAGTGCAGCATGGCTATGAGCTGGTTGGGATTGCCAGAGAGACCTGAAGGTACGGCACAAATCCTAAACTTGTTACCTAGACCCTTTAGATCAAGGGTGCCAAAACTCAGTCCTGGAGGGCCGGTGTCTTGCAGAGTTTGGTCCCAACTTGGGAAGTTTGGTCCCAACTTGGGAAATTTCTAGTATGCCTAGTAAGAGCTTGATTAGCTTTAGGTTCAGGTGTGTCTAATTGGGGTTGGAGCTAAACTCAGCAGCACACCGGCCATCCAGGACCAAGTTTGGGCACCCCTGCTTTAGATTATGGGTACTCAGTCCTGCCCCTTTCAGAATTTACTTCACAAAGTCTCCAGTAAATCCATAGATAGATTGTCAAGAGCAGGATTGAGCCCCAAAGATGCTTTCACCAAGTCTTCTTGGTCTAATTGTTGGCTTTTTCCTCTTCTAGCTCCGCCAAGCTACTCTGAAATCGTCACCGATGACGAGCGACAGAACAACTTGGAACTCCCAGCTGTAAGAGATGAGACTGAAGGACCACTTTATGCTTACATCCATGAGTTCCGCTTCCAGCCTCCACCTCTGTATTCTGAGGTGTGTTGAGTTCCCAGACTTTTTCTTGGTAGCTTGTATCTTGCTAATGCATTTGAGTTCCTCTATTCTGAAACCTTGTTCTTCTCCCATGATAGGTTGATCCCCATCCTGAGCAGGTGTGTGGCTCCATGGACAGGAGACCAGATACCTGTCCATCCCGCTGAAGAAGTGACCACACCTGACCAGTGCTGTCAGGTATCTCTTATCTCTACAACCTCAACTGAGGTTTGTTCTTCCTCCATGTGGAGGCACGAGTGGCCATCTTGGTGATGCAGACGGATATCCTCCAGGAAACACTCCCAATCCAGGTCGAGTCCAGCTCAGTGGCCCCTAAAATCCACTGAAGATCTTGAGTGATTCCCTTCCCCTCCCATCTTTGGTGAAAAGAGTACATACAAGATTTGTCGGAGTAAAACTGTGCCCTTGACACCAAGATGGACTAAATGTAACACCACTAAGTGCGAGAACGACGTCCAAACATCTCCAGCCTCGTTTTGGATGTGATTCTTCACTTATTTGAATGATCAAACCGAATCGTCTCGAAGATTTATCGGTGATCGTTATTCTAAGAGCAACAAATAACTCCAACCATCCTGCATCCACTCCAACAGAACAACGACAGACTTTCCTTTTGTCAATTGTTTGTCGTTTCTTGTGGCTTTACCACGATTTTCTTGAAATGTTTTAAGAAACTGTAAGATGTGGATACAGCAAGACCTGCTGCAAAGCATAAAGGGTGGGATTCTGACACGCCACGTTGCCTTTCTGCTAGAAAGAAACTGCGAGAGCATCAAAGTGAACCATGGCACTGATTCAAGTGGCGAAAGAAAAGAGACCATTGACGACGACTGAAGAGGACGCTCATCGAGATGCAAGACATTCCTGAATCAGTCCTCCCGCTCTCACTGTTACAAGATTCGCAGAGAACCGCACTCCAGAACTCGTTTTGAGCCTCGTACTATATGTGCATCTAAGAGCTAACTAGACTCTTTGGCATATTCTCTTTTCATACTCTTCTGACTGTGGCCTGTTGGCGTAGGCCTTTTTTGTTGTTGTTGTTTAACAGCAATTAGCACTTTTTCATCAATTGCATTCAAAGTGTATACCGAAGCTTGGCTAATATGATGCACAAGTTTGACAAACATATGCTCTGACGTTTACATGTGATTTTAGGTATGTTTGTTTACATAAATGTGCTGTTAACAGACAAACTAGAGTCACTAGTTACACGTGTGGACTAATCAAACAATCTTTGTGGCCTTGGCACAAAAAACGTGTTTGTTTTTATCACTGTTTATGGCTGAATTTGCTCTGTGCTGACATTTAGCTATTAAAAAAGGGACTATGTACTTTTTGTGAACTGTATGCATCCTTACCTTGCTGTCTGTGCTTTGAAACATGGTGAAAATTGTTGCCGTTTTGTTTTTTTTCTAGTGTTTTACTTTATTACAAGAACATTCTCAACATGCACTTCCAGGGAATTAAAAAACCCTCATAAAGACTGAACATGTAATGCATACTGCATATAGGAAGCGACGTTACTTTTCAGTCAGGCTGGTCCAGAGCTAATTAAACTGGCTTCCATTGTTTTCCATTTCAGGGGTTGATGGGTGAAATGGGTATTAAGCTACTCCCAAGTTGTACGGTGCAATATCCACAGTGTATTTCCACATAGTTTTGTATTCTTGGCTTGTTTCTAACTTTTGTACCATTTTGTAGGTTGTCTGTATGACGTCACAGCAAAAAACATGTATGTTTGTCTGTTGCTCCAGTCTGTTTAAATAAATGTCATTTTATACAAAAACTGAAGTTTAGTTTGTCTTTAATTAGGGCCTGAGCACCAGTGGTGCGAAGACCCTATTGGAATTCCTGTTTCTTCTTCTTCTCCAAAATGAATCACATTTTTGAAAGACTTAAACATGCTCGAAAACTCATGAAACTTGCACACACACCAATAGTGGTGAAAATTTACTGAATGAAGTGCAAGCTATGTTTCACATACATATACAAAATTTGGTAGATACATGTAACACACCAATACCTACAAAAAAATCTCAAGGTACAAAGTTCAAAACCCAACATGAATCTGTTATTTTAAATTTTCTTGGCAAGTTTTGTTCCGCTTTTGCCATTTTCAGGCATTGTATTCAAACAAACTACTCCTAGAGATTTGAACAGATCAATACCAGATTTGGTCAGTGTAATCTAAAGCTCTTTGTGATGTCAACTTACAAAGATCTTGAGTTTTCATTGAAGGGCGTGTCTGTGGTGGCCTGATGAGCTTCGATGTTTCGCCATGAAACAGGAAGTTGGTATAATTCAGGCATATAATGTCCAATCTGCACCAAAATTCACATGTTTGATAAGACTCCTTTCCAGAAGCCATGCCCATACCCATGCCCATATTCTGTTATAGTCATAGCGCCACCTGCTGACAAGGGGAATTCGCATGTTTTATACTCTAACAAGCTCATCCTAAAGATTTAATGACATCAACATTATATTGGTCAGTCTAATCTAAAGGCCTTTGCACTGTTAAAGATGCGAAGATCTTGAGTTTTCGTTAAAGGGTGTGTCTGTGGCGGCCTAACAAAGTTTGATGTTTCACCATGCGCAAGGAAGTTGTTATAACTCAGCTATACAATGTTGGATCTGCCCCAAACTTCACACGTTTGATAAGAGTCCTGGCCTGAAGACATCTAAAGGCCAATATTCTGTTATAATCATAGCGCCACCTGCTGGAAACAGGAAATGACTTGTTTTACAATAACTTAAACATGCAATGTCCAATCTGCACTAGACTTCACATGTTTGGTAAGAGTCCTGGCCTGAAGACATCTAAAGGCCAATGTTCAGTTATAATCATAACGTCACCTGTTGGCAACAAGATATATCATGGTTTACACTAACTCAAACATACCATGTTCAATCTGCACCAAACTTCATATGTTTGTTCAAAGTCCTGGCTTGAAGACATTTACATGTCAATATTTAGTTATAGTCATAGCGCCACCAGCTGGCAGCAGGAAGTTTGGCACTTACGGACTGACATATTCCTCCTATATTTACCACTTTGCATTCTTCTTACCGTTCACTCTTTTCCGAAAGCCACTACGTGGCAGTGAGCCCAGATGCGAGGGACCTTTCAATCCTGCTTGCAGCTTTAATTACTTGTTAGAATTGTATATACTTCAGTAACACAAATTTACATTAGAGGACATGACATATTTGGCAAACACAGGTGTTCTTACATGTTCAGACAGAAAATATCATGGCAGCAAATCACTTTGACAAACTGGAAATTAGATTGTATATCATAGTCGAGGGTATTGCCTAATGCTCATGTCAAAAGTACAAAATAATCCAGAAATAATGGTTACATCATGTTCTTTGCCGTGTCTAGAACTGTGACCCGGGTTGGTGAAACATGATGGGATTAAATGTAAAACAACACGAAGCGCAAATACTCAGATGGGTGTTACATATCCCGAGGCGAGATCTTTAACCAGTTCACTGTGTTGACAGACTCATTGTGTAACATTTCACCTCCATCATTTACATTACACCTGCATCCAATTTGTACAGGAAACAACCTCTAAAGTATAAAAACACCCATTTTTGAACATATCTATATGATTCTACTTCATCACCGAGTCGTTTGGCTTCACAAGCATCAGCTTCCTTTCAGAGGAAACGTCTTTTCCTTTCCACCCTCCTGGCATTCCAGCAGACGGGCCATCTAAGGACCAGATGCTGACCGAACACAAGGAGTTCGTTGTCTGCGTGCACACAGGCCTCATGTGCGCTAGGAACGCTTCATATTTTCCACTTCTCTTCCCAGGCTCAAATAGAGCAGATGTTTGCTCCCAAGAGCTGTAAGTGGACCACTAACCTACTTTCCCTCCGCTGGTCAGGGATAAAACTGGATCTCTTCAGCTCATTAGAGCTCACTGCTGTAAATGGAGTGTAAAATGCTTAAGTTTACAGTTGGAAATGTAAATTAAATTTAGATATACATCACTAGGAGTAATCACTAGGATTATGTAGGGCTGTAAACAACTTAATCTTAGTGTAAATTTAGGGCTAGTTGTCACACTTTTTACTTAGGAGAGGTTTAGTTTTGAAAGTCAGGTAAAAACATTAGTAATGGCTAATGGCTTTTGGTGACAACATGCCCTAAAAACAAGATCATGTGACACTGAAGACTGGAGTGATGATGCTGAAAATTGATCTTCACACCACAGAAATAAATTAGATTTTAAAATATATTCAAATAGAAACCAGTTATTGTCAGCTAAATGCAGCCTTGGTGACCTTAAGACCTTAATTATTTCAAACTTTTTACCCACACTTCCGTGTGACAACTAGCCCCGGTCTGCACTATAATTGTTCCAAAAACAGCACCCCTTCTTTCCAACATGCACATTCATGATCAAGTAGAGCTGGTTGAGAAGTGTGTCATAACGGAACATGATGTTAATGTAACATCTTCGCCCTGAGCCCTTTTTGACAACTGTTAATAATTCAAGTGTCTCCAGACATGTTCGATAGGTGATGAACTTGACAAGGCCTGTGACAGGCCGTGCGTGTGGCAGGTGTTTACAGCACTACAGGATTAACCTGAGGAAAACGATCAGCTTGCGTCATCTGCGCTCTGTGTGCGGGGTTTAACCCGCTGTACATGCTTCAACACATATGAAAGAGAACATATGCCAAAGTCTAGACAAGCAGGTGAAAGAATGTCTGTTTTGAATGTACTGTTTTCCAGTGAAGTTGAAACAAAGCAAGGAATTAGAGCTTGAAATACCTACAAAGAAGCTCTGAAACTAATACAGTGCATCTATGAGATGGCAGTTTTTCATTCGCAACAGGTGCAAACACAGAAATGCAGACGTGGAGTGGAGACACTTCTCTCCCCTTTTACATAATGTCATGGATCTAAATATGGGAATGGAGGACACTTTCATAACTGTAACGTTAGGCCAGAAGCGGCGGGACATGTTTCTAAGTAGGGACGTGCTCCGCAAGTCACGGATTGTCCGTCGGTGACTGTGCTGCCAGAAGGGTCGGTCCTGACAACCAGTGGTCAGCAGTGCAGGCTCTGCCCTCTTTTACAGACATTCTGCAATGTCATTGGTGGAGGAGTGGCAGATCGGCTTCTGATTGGTTGCTACCTGCAAGTTTCTAGAAGGATTCTGAAATGTGTGTGTGTGTGTGTGTGTGTGTCTGTGTGTATATATATATATAAACTACCATTTTTTTTTTTAAAGAAGTCTCTTCTACTCACCAAGCTTAAATTTATTTGATCCAAAGTACAGCAAAACAGTAAAATTTTGATATATTTTTACTATTGAATATATTATAAAATGTAATGAATTCCTGTGATTTAAATTTTTAGCATCATTACTCCAGTCACATGATCCTTCAGAAATCATTCTAATATTCAAAAAACATATATTGTAACATTCTAAATATTACAATATATTATAAATCTTTTGTAACATTATAAATGTCTTTATCATCATTTTTGATCAATTTAAAGCATCCTTGCTAAATAAAATATTAATTTCCATAATTTCTTTTCAAAAAAAAAAAAAAAAAATATATATATATATATATATATATATATATACTAACGCCAAGTTTCTGAACGGTATAGTGTATAATGTTACAAAAGCGATTTATTTTAGATAAATGCTGATCTTTGCATTTTTCTATTCATCAAACAATCCTGAAAAAAATGTACTCATCTGTTTTAAATATTTATAATAATAGTAATAAAAATGTTTCTTGATCAGCAAATCAGCATATTAGAATGATTTCTGAAGGATCATGTGACTGGAGTAATGGTGCTGAAAATTTACATTTTATCACAAGAATAAATTACATTTTAAAATATATTCAAACAGAAAACAGTTCTTTTAAATAGTGAAAATATTTAAAAAAAAAATGTTTTTGCTGTACTTTGGATCAAATAAATGCAGGCTTGGTGAGCAGAAGAGACTTCTTTAAAAAACATTAAAAATCTTACTGTCCAAAAACTTTTGACTGGTAGTGTATATAAGAGTCATATTACATATATTAATAAATTAAATACATTTATATAATATACTGTATTATATTAAATACAAAAATAATAAAATATAACCTGAAGCTTTTGCTTCAGGATCCACCAGTTGCATTTAGTTAAATTATTAGCATTTTATTATTTGAATTAAGCATTTTTGACTCTTTATGTGGACCTTCAGAATAAATTCATTTTAAGGACTGCAAGCCACCAAGAAGCCCAAGAAAGAAAAAAAGGTAGGTAAGTAAGTAAGTAAATAAATACATTTTAAAAAACCCTGAAATTCTGCAACAACAAAAGTCTTTTGTTATCAAGCTGCATCAAAGCTTAGCTCTCACATCCGAGCTTTCAAAATCATTAAGCATTACGCAGCAAAATAAGCGAAGGCAACAATAATTCTTTGTTTTTTGGCCGCTTTGACCTTAAGCACACCATGCAAATGAGTCATGTTTGTATTTAATGCAGTGACACTGCGTGCAAGTCTTGTTCGCCGGCTTGCAGTTGCCGATACAAGGGCGGCCACTGTGCCAGTGATAAACAAGAACTGGTTTGGACTGGCCTCCGACAGAGGCGGCCCGAGCGGCAACGTAATAGCTCTGCGTGCGCGCTTACTTCTCGACATACATACTTGGGAGTGTTGAAATATTTTATCAGGGCACATTCAGCCCCGGGCTATGAAGTGGAGTTCACAGGGAGTGCGGGCTGACCTATCCGTGTCCGCGGCTCTCTCGCCTTACAGCTCCGGCCAGTTCAATCCGGCTGCCATTGACTTTTACAGGAGCTTATTTTAACCTGATCCATCCATTCAGCCGAGCAAAATGGCTCCTGTCTGCTTTGGTCTATCTATTTATCTTTCCATGTCTGGTTTGTTAATGTTAACCTTTGTGGCTAACCAAATATGATCGAATTTAGGTGATGTAATGCAGATTAAATTGTGTATTGTACACAAACATACACCTGATACGATGATGATTTATGATGCACGTAACCCAGTACTGTGTCGATATATCACACGCACATCCTGCCGAACATCACCTCAACCTGAGGAGTCCAAAAGTTATAAAAAACGACAGATGAAACCATGTATCATTAGTGTCCCTATGACACTTGGATATGATTGCAATGCAGTAGCGACATTTCTGCTGCATCTGTACTTGCAGAGGTTGTACTGGTGAGTAAGTGAGATATCAGATGTCCACCGTTCGGCTTAGCATTACCATACAGCAGTCGTACTGTAACCCAGACAGCAGACATATGTCAAAGATCTGCAGGCTTCAGATCCTTTTTAGACTTTGCAAACTGGCATCAGTCACTGAAGTGAGTTGATGACAGCTTGTGGTTTGGCAGCAGAACAGATGAACGCTTCCATTCCAGCTCTTAGATGCTTTTTAGCATGCCTCTTATATTTGAACGATGAGCTTGTGTCAGTCAAACTCCAACAGATACACAGCAAATAGATACGTGGAGGTGGCTCTTTTGCACTTAAGGTGAAGGGGAAGTGAACAATGTAGAACGGAAGGGAATGGAAACCTCCGACATCCACACGTCCATGAGAAAAGAGCCCGCATAGGTGTGATGGAAGCTCGAATGCTGAAAAGGCCTTGGGTGGATTCGCTGTAGCACCAGCCTGTGACATGTTCCACCTCGGTATGACCCGTCTGAAAACATGACAAACACGTCACTGCAGGATCTGCCAGACAGGATTGTCATCGTGGCTGTATTCATCATGGTTAATAGCTGACATGTCAGGTCAGAGTGATAAAGATGCCCTGGGGATATTTGAAATGAAGACTAGCACATTCAGGAGAAATTAGCAGAGGAAAACATCACTGCACATGCATGGACCCTGGACCACAAAACCAGTCAATTTTTTGAAATTGAGATTTATGCATCATGAATAGACAACTATTTGAAAATCTGGAATCTGAGGGTGCAAAAAAATCAAAATATTGAGAAAATCACCTTTCAAGTTGTCCAAATGAAGTTTTTAGCAATTCACATTACTGATCAAAAATTAAGTTTTGATGTATTTACAGTAAGAAATTTACAAAATATCTTCATCGAACATGATCTGATTTTTGGCGTTAAAGAAAAATCAATCATTTTTGGCTATTGCTACAAATATACCAGTGCTACTTAAGACACAGAGACACTTAGTCCAGGGTCACATATTATATCCAGTTAGTAAACAGAATAACTGATTAACAAAAGTTAAACAGAAATATTTTAAACTGTTAACATTCAAAAACTTTTAAAATACACGAAAGTAAAGTGAAAGACTACATCAGAGATTGCGTTACATTCTTTAGAACAGATGAGGATATGATTACAATTAGTTACGAAAGAATTTGCGATAACAGATTACAACAGATTAAAGATCTTTCTTCAGTTCTTGGAAATTATGTGACTCCTTTGAACAAGCTTTTTGAATTAGGCCTAGCCCACAAACAGGTCAAAAATAGAAATGTGTAGTTTCTTTGTTTCAGTCTTATAAATACACAAGCATTCAAAGTCTAGGGAAGGAAATTAATATTTTATACAGCAAACACATATTAAAAGTGAGCAAAAGTGACACTAAATACATTTGTAATATTACAAAATATTTTTATTTCAAATAAATGCTGTTTTTTTGAACTTTACATTCATTAAACAATCCTAAAAATTAAAGTATAAAAATATAAAGGCAACTGTATGTAGTTTTGTGGATTTTTTGCGGGTTTGGAGCCCCCTACAGTTGAGTGGAATTTGCTTTTGGAAATATTCCACTGTCGTTTTGTTTGTTTGGTTCATTGACATTGTTTACGTTCAGTGCCACCAATATAGCCCATTGATGGTGCGTCATTAAAACACTCTATTGTAATAATTTATTAATTCAGTATTACTGTTTTTATTGTAGTTTTGATCAAATAAATGCAGCTTTGGTGAGCAAGGCCATAAACCAAGGTGGCTTTTGAGGTCAAAACTAGTTCAACCGTCTGGTAGCTGCTGGTTTTAGCTGGATTTTCCAGCAAGGAATCACTGTCTGTGAGTAGATGAGAGTATCAACACAGATAGTGAGTAAAAAAACATCTCTTCATCCTCTTCAATGCTCTTACATCTTAAAACAGGAAATGACACGAGTCAGCACATGTCACAAGAACAAACTTTCTGTCTCAGATGTGATTCAGGCCTACAGCTCCTTACAGTCTTCGCTGAGCATGAGACATCGTTTTAAAATATAAAACGCAACACAAGCAGCCTCATTCACACAGCGGTGTTGCATGCAAACAGAGGCGCCAGTGACGCACTTCACTGAGACAATGATCTTCACACGATGAAAGAGGGAAGGAATTGCCTGTGAAAATGCTGTGCTGGCATTGGTGCCTACAGGGAAAGTTTAAACAAAACAAAGACTGAAGAAAGTGCAGTTTCATTAGTGCAAATGTTTATGTGGCTCTCTCAAGAGAGAGTTGGAGCTTCAGTAAGTTGTCTGTAAGAAATCAATCTGCTGTAAGAAATCAATATTAAAGTGTAGTTACAGTTTCACATCCAGTGAGTCCTATTCAGACAAAACTAGTCATGCGCGAGGCAGTCAGGTTAATTTGTGTTTCACAGACAATTTCAGTTCTGTCTGAAACGTGTGTTTTTCTTGGAACTATTTGGTAAAAATCACAGAGCCAGTGACCTACATTTTTGGTGTGTTTTGGAAATCTCATGCCACCTGAATGAATGTTGGTGATATTGTGCTTTTTCTTCTTATTCATTTTGAACCTTGACAAACTGAAATTAAAGAAACAGTTCACTAAAATGAAAATGTGCCATCCAAGATTTAGATGAGTTCGTTTCTTTATTAGAACAGATACGGAGAAATATAGCAGTACATCACCTACTCACCAGTGGATCCTCTGCAGTGAATGGGTGCCGTCAGGTTGAGAGTCCAAACAGCTGATAAAAAAAAAAAAAAAAAAATCACAATAATCCACATTTTTTCCTCTAATAAGTCAGTTGATTTTGATGTGAGAGGACAAAGTGAATGGACTTTTTCCCTTGGAGGAAGCATTATGATAAATTATGGACTCGCCAGAAGCTAAATATTACGGTTAAAACACTTTACTGATTGATTTGTTTCTTACAAACATGCAGCTTTTCTCTTCACAGGACATTAAATGATGGACTGGAGTGGTGTGGATTACTTGTGGATTATTGTGATGTTTTTATGAGCTCTTTGGACTCTCATTCTGATGGCACCCATTCACTGCAGAGGCTCTATTGGTGAATGTAATGCTAATTTCTCCAAATCTGTTCTGATGAAGAAACAAACTCATCTTCATCCTGGAAGGCCTGAGGGTGAGTACATTTTCAGCAATTTTTTTATTTTTAGATGAACTGTTTCTTCACAGACTACTTTACTATTTACTACTAATGCACCATGTTGCATTTAATGTGGTTTTGTGTAAGCACAACATGAATGTAGAGAAAGCTGCAATTAAATACACATCACACAGTTATTTTAGTGATGATTGAGGTCTGCTGCCTGCAGATTTCTTGAAGGCCTGATTTGGTGCAATCAAGTGTGTTATGCATTGAATCATGAGGCCGTGGGGGCAGCTGGTGGTTGTGGATTGGATGTCAGCGCGGGTGATAATCTCCTTTTGCGATCTCTGATTTTATTTACCTCTGTGTGCGTCAGACAGTAGCACAGATGTAATTCTCAACCCTGTTGTTGTCCTTTAACTGCATATTTGACCTGCGCTCTGATGCAGCAACCTTCTGGAGATGTTTATGTTTTCTCGAAAACAACTCTGCATGATTGAAATGCAGCAGGTGGTAAAGCTGCTGTAAGCGATTTAAGCCATTTTGCAAATGCAACCACATACCCACACTTTATACACACACACGTCAGCAAATCCTACTTTTTTAAGTTGACTAGTAATGTAACAGAGGTCATTGTGATTGCTCTGAATACCAGTTTCAATCATAAAAAACAAATAAAATTTCTTATGATTGCCATTTCAGATGTACAAGAGAAGTTACACCTTTTCCAGAGAAACCAGCACAAAATATGAATGGCAGTTGGTGGAATATTATAAATAACTTTTAAAAGGATAGTAATTCCAACTCTGTCATCATATGCTTACCCTCATGTCATTCCAAACATTTTTCTTCTACAAAAGAAGATATGTAAAGATTGTTGCTATCTCAACACTTTTTGCTACCATTGACTTGTATTATATGGCATAAAAAAATCCATGTGCCCCGAAACTGTTGGTCATCAACATTCTCCAAAATATCTTCTTTTGTGTTCAGCAGAAGAAAGAAATGCATACAGATTTGGAACAAAATGAGGATGAGTAAAAAAGGCATTAAATGGAAATATTCCTTTAATGACTTATCTTTCAAAAAAATTTTCAGAGGTAAATCAATAGCAGTTACATTTTTAACAATATTTCAAGTGTAATTTATGAGATTTGTAGTTATTTGTATTCAATTTTTCTTTGTAAAGGGCAAAAAGTTGACCCAAACTGCTTTCAAACTTAAGGGTTCATTAGTCTGAATATGCACTGAACCAAAAACTATCATAACGTCTTAGTTGATAATTCAGTATACTTTATTTTTGACAAAAGATCCCATGTTTTGGTAGTGACTGTACATTTGCGATAGTGACAGTAATGCTTTGGTAGCGACCACATCACATTACAGAATTTTAACTTGCATACTGAAACACTACTAAAACATACTAAAATACTACAAATTTGCATAACTGTACTAACATTTCCCCAAATAAAGGATTACGTGTTCCTTTTGTCTCTGCTGAAACAATGATGACATGTTCGTTAGTGACAATTTTATGGGATAACACACAAAAAAACTAGATGAAAGGTAACTAAATGTTTCAGTAGTGACAATTTTAGATACTTTTAAACCTAGCTCAAAGATGCTAATCAGCACATGGTTAGGTAGCACAGTTCTAAACAGTTGTACATACACACAAACTAAATGTTATGAAATAATTCCCAAGAAAGTATTTTTCCCCCCTTTTTTATACCTTTACATGAATAAGATGCCCTGAACCTGCCACCCACACTGCTGATCTCAGCACTTGCAGACTTAAAAACATACCAGCAGCAACAGAAAGTGAAAGCTGTTGTTCCTCTTTTGCAGAAGTAGTAATCAAGAGAACATCTTGTACTGCTGTGAAGCGGCGGCCAGGTGTTACGTGCACAGAGCCACGCGGGATGGGGGGAGGAGGAGGGTTTGGCTTCACACCTGTGTGAACGACACAAAAGCAGAGTAGGTTCATTTCAGGGCGAAAAACAAACCGGCTTGAACCAGATATCCTATCGCCGAGCATCAGCTCCTTTCTCACATCACAGAATTTATTATACCATACTCTCACTGGATAGCATCTTCTCATTTGTCTTGAGTGATACGTCAGAAATTCAAACTACACCTGCATGTATGGCATGAAATGCTTGCTTTAATATGTTCTTGTATATAGAATGTGTGTATTGATGGTATAATTTGTAACTTTTAACAGATTAGTTCACTCCATAATTATCATCCAAGTATTCATGTCTTCTTTCTTCAGTCGAAAAAGAAATTATGTTTTTTGAGGAAAACATTACAGAATTTTTCTCCATATAATGGACTTATATGTGGTGGCCATTGGTCCAGATTGAAGTTTCAAAGCAGCTTCAAAGGGCTCTACACAATCCCAGCCAAGGAATAAGGGTCTTTACTAGTGAAACGATTGGTCATTTTCTAAAAAAGAGAAAGAAAAATGATATACTTTTTACCACAAATGCTCATTTTGCACTAGCTCTGCATCCACAACTTTATGCATTACATAGTCACGTTGGTAAGATCACGCGTGACGTAGGCGGAAATACTGGCCCAGTGTTTACAATAGGGCTGCCCCCTAATAGTTTACTAATCATCGACAAGAAGAGGTTTGGTCGACCAAAATTTTATTAGTCGCAGAAAAAATACGGCTGATCTATGTGGTAATATAGTACATCGGGCAGGACATCCAAATGCTCTATCACCTATCATTCATCAACCTCAAATATGGCTTTTCATCTGAAAGATATATGTAGTAGAAAATTTAGATGGACACTAATTTTAATGTTAACCTAAAAAAATGCGCACTACTGAAGAGTCTGTGTGGGGTGCGGAAGCTAAATAGTAGCGCACATACTGCATGACAGATGAAGGTGCCAGTGAGATCACTTGCTCTTAAAATACTCCATCATTTTTGGTCATACAAATAAAAGTAATACATCTTTTGAATCTGTAAAGACAATAACAACAAAATGTTGTGCTTTAGTAAAATAATTAAAGCAAACAGGATGCGCTTTCTGCCATCTCTGTCTCGGTGAGCTTGAAACTTCGAAACTCTGTGTATACTCGCCTTACAGACATAAAAAATATATCTATGGAGAATGAATTGTCTACTTTGTAATTTGTATGAAATGCATACAGGTGCATACACTACACTGTAAAAAGTTTTCATCAGTTTTAACTTAAAAACATAAGTTAAGCAGCTGCCTTAAAATTTTAAGTTAAATCAACTTAAAACTATAAGTCATTTCAGCTCACTATAATAAAGTGTACTCACTACATACAAATGACTTGTACTTTTAAGTTAATTTAACTTATGAGTTGAAATGACTTGTTTTCTAGTTTTGAGTTGATTTAACTTAAAATTTTACAGCAGCTGCTAAACTTAAGTTTTTAAGTTGAAACTGGTGAAAACTTTACAGTGTACTGTGGAGATGACGAGTCAGTGTCGCCGATTTTATCTCTTAAACTGAAAACAAAGAAAGCAGTAGTTTATCAATAAATTATTAAAACATTACTGCAGTCTCCTTGCTGTTTTTTTCCCGGAGACATTCTTAATTATTATATGTGCTGGTGCACTGTGGCAAGCTTTTTTTGCGTGTGCTTGAACGCTTATTAGGCTATGTAGGCAATTTAAGGCTCATTATTATGATTTATATGGTTTAGTAATAAACATGCAACTAATAGTTAACTAATGCTTAAAATAAACTTCTACTTGACCAGAAAAATCTTTAGTTGCTGACAGCCCTAGTTTACAAATCAAATGTGCATAAAAAAATCAAACGCGCTTCACAAAAAAATGTAAATCAACAATGTTGGACGATTTTGAAGTTGGAGGAGAAAATATAATGGAGTTTTTCACCCTGCCTTACATTTTGAACCAGAGTACACAGATGAAAAACGAATGTGCGTGAAATTGAAGAGCTAGTGCGAGATGAGCATTTGTGGTTATAAAGTGACATTTGAATGTTTTTGTACTAACATTATTAAGAGCAGATAAAATTGAACATTCTATTAATGTAAATGGAACTTTAAGAGAACGTTGTTAGAACATCTGCCAAAATTCTGATTTAGTTCCCTGTTAGTCTGGAAGTCTGTTGCAATGACATGCAGGCATAAAACTCCTGATGTTAACCTTTTTAAGGTCAGGTTGTTCCGTCCCGTTATGGGATGATGTTTTTGTGCCAACTACTGAGCTGTTTACTGCCTAGTGTTCATCTAACCCCTTCTTTTCTCATCCCAACATAACATGTGAAACCCAGGACTATGTAAGCTCTTTTCTGCTTTTTCTTGCAATTTCACAATACTGACTTTTATTTTCTCAATGCTGATTTTTTTTTGTCATGTCATCTAGGGCACCAAATGAGCCAAGACTGTGACTGATACATCAGCATTCTGTTTTGCGTGTAAACACGTTCATTGTGCATGAATGCAGTCAGTTGCACCTGAATGCAGTTTGCACCCTCCTGAGCTATCATAGAACATCAGTTAGACGGCCCCAGAACAACTGGTCTGTTTTTCTTGACTTTGGGAGAGATTGGCCTGAGCCCAGGATCTCCTGTGGCGTCATGATTTGGAATTGTGTACACACAACATCTGCCTTTGCTTCTTTCTCAGCGAGAGAAAACAAGCGAGAAGCCACATGAGCGCCTGTGGTCTTTAACCTTCTGCCACAAGAAAAACATCTCCATATGAGTGTCACTGCAGCCACCCTGCGGAGTCACGCATCCCTCTGATGTCTAGATAAATATGGCTTCTCAAGGAGCTTTTTAAAAAACATTCTGATGAGGGTTTATCTGTTAAAATGTACATTAGACAACAAATACCTCATGCACCATCACCTACATGGCTGCATCACGCACATTGTCTTGTTTATCCAATGAGAGCCCAGAAACAATGAGGGGGCGTGTCTAGAACATCACGCCACCACTGAGCTGAAAGAACAGGTATTTGGGGAGGAGCTCAAGGACTGTAAGATTTACTGTACATACTGTAACTCATAGCTTTCACACCACAAAACATAGTCAGTAGGATATACTAACAATGCTAGTCTTTGACAACCATTAATCTTAAATGAAATAACAAACAAAAATATTTAATCCATGTCATATATCTCCTGAAAAAAAAAAAAAAACTGGCACAACCTGATTTATTGTGAACTAAATTATTATAATCATAAATATATATATATATATATATATATATATATATATTTATATATATTCGTAAATTACAATGCAATTTAACACAATTTATTACAATAAAATTATATTATTACAATATATTATATAAATATCTATGTGTAATCATTATATTTAATAATTATATAGAATATATTTATATAGTAACATATTTTATAATTATATAATATAAATAGTTTATTCTATATATATATATATATATATATAAATTTGAGACATTTTATGATAAATAAAAAAAGTATATATATATATATATATATATATATATATATACACATATATACATATATATATAAATGCTATTAAGTAAATACATTATAGTAAAGTTGAGACATTTTATGATGATAAATACATACAATTTTAAGGATTTCAGTATATAATATTTGATGATAAAAGTTGATTCTAATATATTTAATTAATTATATCTGTCTAACTATCTATCGTTACTATCTATCTATCTATCTATCTATCTATCTATCTATCTATCTATATATATATATATATATCATATATCTGTATCTAAATACAATTCCTAAATTAATAATTTTATTCTATCTATCTATCTATCTATCTATCTATCTATCTATCTATCTATCTATCTATCTATCTATCTATCTGTCTATCTGTCTGTCGATATATATATATATATATATATATATATATATATATATATATAAATAATATAGTAAATGTATAGTAAATTTGGGACATTTGTGATGAATAAAAAATCATATACTGAATTAATAAATATTAAATATTATTGCTTAAATTGAAATGTAATATATATATATATATATATATGAGACATTTTATGAGAAATAAAGAAGCATTTTTTGAATGATTACATATTAAATATAATTGCTAAATTAATCATTTTATTCTATCTATCCATCTGTCTGTCTATATATGTATCTATCTATCTATTTATCTATCTATAATAAATATAAATGTTATATATAATAAAGTATCTTTGGATAAAAGCTTCTTCTATAAACTGGATAAAAAAACATCTTCCAAATGATTACTTTAATAAAAAAATACATAGTGATTATTTTATTCAGTTTAAATCTAATAACAAACAGTATAATCTGTATCTGTATCTGTACAATACGTCAGTCTTTGAAAATGAATCACTCTTCTAACACAATTCTATGACCTTTACAACAGCAGATATAAAAGCAGTCAGAGAGTTTTGTCAATGACTTCCTCCATTTCAGAGCAGCACGTAGTATAATTACCTCTGACAATAGTAACTGTGAAACCTCTGAAGGCTGTCTTCCCTAAATTAATCACACAGACGACAATAAAAAACCCTCCCACCCTCAAAGATCCCTTCAGTGTGTTGAAGGCAGCACCCAACTACCGGTCTGAACTAGATAGCTCCAGCCTCAGCAGCATCGCAGTAGTTCCTCATCTGCTTTTGTTCAGTATGAGCCAGCCGAAGCCAGTCAAACCTCCCCCACAGACGCATTGTTGAACCAGCACACATCAACGACACATTATAAAACAGTTTTAGGCATAGTAGTGAGCTTGAAGTAACAGGAAGAATGCAATTATACTCAAAAGATATTTTAAAATGATTATACATACAGTTTTTTTTAGCTAACACACAATATCAGAACAGTCTAGAAAAACACCAGCAACTCCAGATGGTCCAGGCATTCGAGGGTCCTTATGACTAAGACCCACTGCACTGACTGTCACAAGTAGGCTAATGAAATGAATGGATTGTCACATGACCCCCACCGTCCAATAGGAACACACTTGCTTCATGGGATACACAGACTTTGCTCTACAAAACTCATAAGCGGTGATCTGTCAGCGTGTGTGCTAGCACTGATGTTACGCTCTCAAGATAGACATCTTGTACTTTCCGAAACCCTCTTCCTTGTGTCGGCGTGCATGCAAAAGATCAGCTAAAGATCATGGAAATTGTGCAAAAGCTGAGTTGCCAGCAACTGCTCACACCTCATGAGTAATGATTAGTGAGCGTGTGAACAATCTTGTTGTTTCTTAATACAACACCTATCAAATGTCAACGGTTGCCCTGAGGTAGTCACGGTAACAGACTGTTTGAGTTCCATGTGTTCTAAATCAATTGAGCAAGTTCAGTCAAAACATGAAAACGTGGTTCTGCATTCCAGGTTAACGATGAAATCTGGAGTGTTTTGCATGTTTTCTTCCTGCATGTGCACTTTTGCATGTAAACATGGCTCCATGGTGTATTTGTTCTTCTTGGGTCAAAAAGGCAAAGAAGTATGCACAAATATGTAGTCAATATGTCAGATTAAGTTAACACTTCACCCTATGAGTCTTTCTATGACATTGATTAGAGCAGCTCATGCACTTCACAGGATTAGTCTGTTTAACTTTTCTCCTGGACTGAGTCTGTAAGGGTGTGGTTGTGTGACCTTAAGACCTTTCAAGCTCGAACCCACAGCTGCCTCTTGAGACCAGAGAAACATTTTGTGCTTTTTGGGGGAAGTGGTTAGGGAACCACCCATCTAACTTCCCCTAAATGTGCTGTAAAGATATTGCCACCAGTTATGATAACACAGTGAGAGAATAGTAATATTCTATATTAAATTGATTACATAGTGCTTAAGACATATGAGAAAACCATGTGCAAAATCTTAAAGAGTTTCTTGTACTTTCCGTTGCAGGTCAAGTCATTGTCAGTGTTGACATGGTGTAGGGCGTCCTCTATTGGTGGTTGACTGCAATCACCAAATTAAGGATTAAAAACTTTTTTTGTTTTGTTTAAAACAATTTGCTGTTTAGATATAACAATGATATTTATTAATAGCAGCAAAAAGTGAAAATGAAATATTTATGCCACCAGTGTTTAAGTACATTTTGATTTCTTTAATATTTCAGCAATTACAATACTTACTGATGTTTATGACAATTGGTGCATGGGTTGAATTATCATCAGTTTATATTGCATTCACATTTGACATTTTTTTTTAAATACATAGTAATTAATATAATATACTATACTATACATATACTCATGATCACTTTAATCACTTTAATTAATAAAAAAATAATTAAATTTAATAATTGCTCAGTATTTATCTGTTCATATTACAATATATATAGTATTGGAGTCATTAAAGATTTTTGATGTTTTTTAAAGAAGTCTCTTCGTTACATCGTTACATTAATATATATATATATATATATATATATATTTTTTTTTTAAATATATAGTAATAATATACTATACTATACTATACATATACTCATGATCACTTTAATCACTTTAATCACTTTAATTAATAAAAAATTAATTAAATTTAATAATTGCTCAGTATTTATCTGTTCATATTACAATATATATAGTATTGGAGTCATTAAAGATTTTTGATGTTTTTTAAAGAAGTCTCTTCGTTACATCGTTACATTTATATATATATATATATATATATATATATATATATATATATATATATATATATATATATATATATTAATGTAACGATTATATTGAACACACCAGCCAAATCTCTCTAATAACATTAACCACATCAGTCATATGAATGTGCTGTCGACTTGACCGCCATCATTAAGACCGCCCATTCCCGGCCCAGCCCGCCAATCAAACAGCCTCAGACGCAATTCCGTTTCCAAACAACCAATCACAAGTAACGTTATGCCGACGCTTTGACCTTCGCAGCCAATCGGAAACGTTTCCGTGACAATCAACTAGCAACGCGCGGTGCTTGGCGTCTGTTTCGGGTATTAGCTGATTAGCTGGACTGCTGAAGCAGAACTCTAATCTCGTTGGTCTGATTTGTGTTTGAATATCAGCTATTTATTACCAAACTGCAAAAATGAGCCTGTCTCTAAGGTAATTATGAAGTGTTTGGTTGATAAAGAGTCTATTTGGAGACCAGTTGTTGGTGTGTGGAACATTGCTAGCCGGCGTTTCTGTTGACCGTTGACACTGTGTTTTTATTATTATTAGCAATAACAGTGAGTAGAATAGTAAAACAATAACACGTATCATAAATAGATGCAAAAATGTAACTCATCTTGCCTTACAAACAAGAGAACCATGCATTTACTTAATTTATTGTTATATAAATGAAACATCAAGAAGTTGAATATCAAGTCACCAGCAATTTTGAGCATCCTATGCATGTTCTGTGGGACCTAAAAATGCAGGTAGCAAATGTGTATGGAACTAATGGAAGGTCAGAATGAATAACGTGATTGATTTCCATACTTGTATTTTCAGGACTGACCTAACTGCTGTTGATAAGAGTAAAAGGAAGAAAAGGAGAGAACTTACTGAGGAACAGAAGGATGAAATCAAGGAGGCGTTTGAGCTCTTTGACACAGACAAGGATAAAGAAATAGATTATCATGAATTAAAGGTAAAGATGTCATTTTACAAACATCACACATGTGCAGTGTATATAGAAGATTTGCAATTACCTCACGATTTGGTCAATTACTCAATGCGTGGCCATACTGGTGGTATTTGGATGTAAACAACAGCATGGATTAGGGTTGTTTTGCTAATTTATGCTGTCTAAACCATGGAAAAAAAAAGTGTGGAAGCTGCTAAGTCATATAGAGAAGGAAAGGGCACAATATTTTGACATCATTGGTAAAGATACATACAAGCAGCATTATTAAGATATTAGCCTAATATTTTATGTACCTGACTGAAAATGATAAGAACAAACATGAATGTTGTGAAGATTCTTGCCCTCCAAATCCTGGTTCAGTGGACAACCACAAACGCATTTTGTTCCTCAGACAGTTTTTTGCACTCTTCTCCTTGATTTGTTTTGGCAGTCTATAGTACTCCAAATGTTTTCCCTGGTCTGACTGATTAGTACAGCCCAAAACATGACAATAATTGATCATTTTATAGCAGCAGTAATGCAAAATATGCAAGTTTTGTTTGATTCAGTGTCACCAATATGACCAATTGATGACGTGTAGTGAAAACACTCTATTTATCAGTTTAAAAGTTAAAATCTTAAAGGAATAATTGACCCAAAAATGAAATTTGTTGATATATGTACTCAACCTCAGGCCACCCAAGAGTTAGTTTCTTCATCGAAATTGATTTGGACTTTAAGTAAAGGACAAATCTTAGTCCAAAACTTGGTGTTACTTCATTTGCTCACCAGTGGATTATTGTGAGGCTTTTATCAGCCGTTTGGACTCATTCTGATGGCACCCATTCACTGCAGAGGATCCACTGGTGAGCAAATTATGTAATGCTTAGTTTCTCCAAATCTGTTCTGATGAAGAAATAAACTAATCTATATCTTCTATGGCCTGAGGGTGAGCACATTTTCTGCAAATTAACATTTTTGGGTCAATTATTCCTTTAATATTTTTGAACTTTTAAACTGTTACAGAGTGTTTTCGTAACGTGTCATCAAATGGCCATATTGGCGGCACTGAACTTAATAAAACGTACATATTTTGCTGATTATTGCTGCTGAAAATGATCAATTATTGAATTATATGAAGAGTTCAGATGCAAAACCAGCTAAAAGCCATCTCAGTCAAAAATGAGATGATACTGAGTGAATGCTCCTGACACATATTATATGTCCATCAGATACTTTTACTTCAAACTCAGTAAATTCCAGCCTCAGCCCTATCATAAGTACTTGCATAGAAACCTATACAGTATAATTAGAAATGCTAATTTGAAAGAAATACGTCAGATGGATTCAGAGGCTTTTGCATCTGAACTCTTATATATATATATATATATATATGAAGGCATCAAGGCACGTCCGACTCTAAATTCTGCTTTATTTCCTGTCTCCGGAGGTACCTTTTTCTGGTCGAATTTTGAAGGCAGCATGGATGTATCCTTCGCTGCCTTCGATTTCCCACAATCCTGTGCGTGTGCATTCTATAGGCTATATCAATAAAGATATTCTGTTGAAATTAAACTTGTTACTTTGTAATAGATGAGATTTTGACCATGATATACATTATGAATAGTAAAAAAAAAACATAAGCAATATTGTTTGTAATAATAGTATTTTATAAAAATGTTTATAAAAAAGGGTTCAAATGAGTAGTAAATAAAAATATGTATAATATACTACTACTAATATTGAAACAGCCTTTGATAACAATGACCTGTTCTGCAATAATATTTGAATCAGTGCTTTAACTTTTTGAGCAAAAAGTAGCTGCCATTCTCAGTCGTCTTCTCCGATGCACAGACCTTCAGCGTTAGGTAATCTAGCATCAACGTAACGTTACGCTGCCTCTGAAACCTGTCCGAAACTGTTCCTGGAGTTGCCTTCACATCCTTCGAAGTCAGTGCCTGATAGGGTAGACTTAACAGATAAAGACAAACTGATGTGTTTTTTTTTTTTTTTTTTTTTTTTTTTTTTAAGTACTTTTTTTTTTTAAAAAAAATTGTCAACAGTATTTATAATTAGAAAAAACAGTGTTATAATGTTAAAATAATGCAAAAAAAGAATGTTAAATGAAGAATTACATAAATAATTCATATAAATATTTATAAAATAAAAGACTAAATAAAGATGATGATAAAGCACAGTTCTCAAAGCAATGAAACATTAATATTTTAATATTTAATGTAAAGTTTTTGCACATCGTGTAATGTTTATATACTTATGGAAATGTTAACTGTAAACTGTAATATCTAGTGTTAATTTTGTTCCTCATAGTACCTCAAAAGTGCTGATATTTAAAATGTGTGTTCCAGGTGGCGATGAGAGCTCTGGGTTTTGAGGTGAAGAAAGTAGATGTGTTAAAGATCCTAAAAGACTATGACAGAGAAGGAACTGGGAAAATAACTTTTGAAGATTTCAGAGAAGTTGGTAAGTTGAGTTCATTACTCACTGTGTTTACATACATGCATTTTTATGTGACACTTGGAATGATGAAAATGAAAGTTTAAAAACCGTAAATGCACATTAAAAAAAAAACTTTTTAAGGCAGATAGTTGTCTTTATCCAATAAGGAAATGTGCATAAACTATAATGGAAACACATTTACTGAATAAATTGCTCTATACCCAGCACAAAACTCATCTGACTTCAACAGTTCATGTGATCGGACTAGCCAGCCCACCGTTCTCATTGCACATCATCTCAAATGTTGTTTTAATCATTCTGAAATGCCTCAGACAAAGTCTGTCAACAAGTCTGTCAAAATAATTTGTCAAATTATTTACCAGAACCGTCTCACACAATTACGTTCCCCAACATCATCCGCCTCTAAACGCAAGATAACATGACATTGTTTGTTATTACTGTGTTTCATCTGCATGTTCAAGTAACTTAGATAGGAAAAAAAGAGCCACAGGCTTCCCTGTTGCACCAACTTTCATGTTTTTTATTAATTATTTTTTCACCAGTTGCCGTGGAAGTGATGGAAAGGGATGGAAACGGTGCTTTATTTGCAAATGTTTTATACAATATTTTAATTAAATACACAACCTTAGATGGAAACATAGCTACTGAAATGCTTCGCAGAGATGATTTTGCTGAAATCAGGAGCAGATTCCATTAAAGGAGAACTCCACTTCCAGAACAACAATTCACAAATAATTTACTCACCCCCTTGTCATCCAAGATGTTCATGTCTTTCTGTCTTCAGTCGTAAAGAAATTATGGTTTTTGGGGAAAACATTTCAGGATTTTTCTTCATATGATGGACTTGAGTGGTGCCCTGTTTTTTAACTTTTAGAATGTAGTTTAAATACAGCTTCAAAGGGCTCTAAACGATCCCAGCTGAGGAAGAAGGGTCTTATCTAGCGAAACAATCTGACATTTTTTTTCGGAAAATAAAAATGTGTGTACTTCTTAAGCACAACTTTTTAGCACAGGTTCTGGGATGCACGTTCACATCGCTACGTACTATTAAATCAGGTAGAAAGGTCACGCGGAATGTAGGTGGAACCACAGACCCAGTGTTTGCAAAGTGAACGCGTAAAGACTAAGAAAGTGCAAGTAAGTCAAACACTGATTACAAACAAAAAGGTACAATGATGTCAAACGATTCTTAAGTTGTAGGAGAAAATAATATGGAGTTTTCCGACATACTCTACCTTTTTGATGGTGAACTTAGACGTGATTCATATTAGTGATGGGAAGTTCGGATCATTTTACCAACTCGGACCTTTGAGTCTCGTTCAGCAAAATGAACAAATCTTTTTTCATTTCGTTCATTTTAGCAAAATATAATAAAAATGTTACGTGTTACTTCCCTAACACATCTACTGCTTAGATAAACGTTGATCACACTACAAACAAGACAAAACTATAATGCTGTAAGAAACAGAAAAGATTCATTCATTGTTTACCTGGGTCTTTAGTCTATGATTAGCTCACCTCACCTCTTATCTGACAAGTTTTCAGGTTTGAGTCGTTCGTTCATCACGTGACAGCCCCATAAGATGAACGAACAACTCAAAAAAAACCGAAGACTAGACACAGGTGAACTAATTCCAGTACAGAACCTAATAGGATGTTGCGCATGTGCGACTGAACGAATCACTCCCCGAGACGACTCGTTCTTCCTGTGTCACATTAAAGAATCGTTCAAAAAAGAGTGACCCATCACTAATTCATAGCATCGTGAACGTGCATCCCAGAGCCTGTGCTACATGAGTTTTTGTGTTTAAAGTATACAAATCTTTATTTTTCAAAAAAAAATGACCGATCGTTTTGCTAGATAAGACCCTTCTTCCTCGGCTGGGATCATTTCGAGCCCTTTGAAGCTGCATTTAAACTACATTCTGGAAGTTCAAAATTCAAGTGGGGGCACAAATCAAGTGCATTATATGAAGAAAAAGCCTGAAATGTTTTCCTCAAAAAACCATCATTTCTTCACGACTGAAGACAGAAAGACATGAACATCTTGGATGACAAGGGGGTGAGTAAATTATTTGTAAATTGTTGTTCTGGAAGTGGACTTCTCCTTTAACATGATAGACCTCCTGTTTGCTTAGTATTATTAACTTTTGTGTTTCTAACTAAATGATATCATTCTCTTAAAGTGACGGACATGATATTGGAGCGAGACCCAAAAGAGGAAATTCTGAAGGCGTTTAAACTTTTCGACGACGATGAAACGGGAAAGATAAGCTTGAGAAACCTGCGCCGTGTCGCTCGCGAACTGGGCGAAGACATGAGTGACGAGGACCTGCGAGCCATGATTGATGAATTTGACACCGATGGGGACGGAGAGAGTAAGTTGCTGGAAGAGGAAAAACACGCTATTTTTATTGCCTCTGATGAATGGAAGTAATTACTGTGCTTTTCCCAGTTGGCCCAAAGTGCTTTTCTCAATTAAGGCACAGCAAATTAATGTATTGCAGCCAACAAAAATGGGAACAGTGGAAATGAAGGCTGAGTTGAAAGCTGTTTGTGTGTCCTTTGGCGTCGTGAAGAGCTAAATGTAATTTAATCAGCAAAATATTAATAATTGTCTGTGCTGTGAGTAAGTGGGTTAAAAGCAAAGTGAATTTAAGTGATCACTTTTGTTCTTGGACTCTTTCAGTTAATCAAGATGAGTTCATCTCCATCATGACCGGCGACTCGTGAGCAGCTGTGACTCAAAGAAAACGTGTCCTGAAGATTTGGCTGCGCATTCGCTGTGAAGAACCAATCGAACTGACAGACTGATCTTATTCATGAGCAGTAAACCACATTTCAGATGTATGGAACGGTAGGTCCGACTGGTGCTAAAGTTCTGGACGAAAGCTTGAACTGAACTGGACGTGAAGGATGAACAACATTTCAGGTCATGAATAGGTTGGTTAGATTTTTATAGGGGTACTTTGTATTTTAAAATCTCAAATGTGTTGTCTTCAATGTTAGTAGTTTGTATTGTAGTTGTTCATTTTGCATTTGAAATAACATTCCAAAGTACTATTTATTGTAAATACTCAGTAAAAACAAAAAAAAAACAAAAAAGACTTTTCCGTTTGTCTCTTTGACTAAATATCAGAGTCGTCATCATAAACCAGAAAACAGTGCTAAATGGAAATATTAACTTAAATTATACTGCAATAGCATATTTATTTCATAGATCCAATTGTAGACTGATTCCAGGCAACGTAGATCAGTTTTACAGAAACAGTATAGGTAAGTTCATGTGACTTGTTGCAAAATTGTAAAATTATAATCATTTGAATTAATTATATTTAATTCAATTAATAAATGAATGAATTGCTAAATAATATATTGAAGTTCACATAAAAGCAATACTAAAGCATCTTGATTTCTTTTTTTTTTTTTTTTTTTTTTTCTTTTAGTAATTTTAAATTTTGACTGATTTAATTTATCCATAATTTAATAATTGTGGTGCATCACTGATTTTTTTTTTTTTTTTTTTTGTGTTCAACTTAATCAATATAAAATACAACTTTTTAAATATTTTTTTTCTTAAATGTAATTTTTATGCTACTTAAAAATATTCTTTTTGAATATTGATTTTTTTTTTTTTTTTTTTGATTTTTTTTTTTTTTTACACTGGATTAAAATATTAAGACTTTTTCCTTTTTTAAAAAATATTAAAAAATATTTTAAAGCTTCGATTAATTCTAGTTGAAATAGATCAAATTAGCATGACCGTATTATCAATATAAAATACAGCTTTTTAAATATGTTTTTTAAATGGTTTTTAATATTTTGATTTTTTTTTTTTTTTTTTTTTTTTTTAATTTTTAAAACCAGTACTTTTTTAATGGATTTTTGTTAACACTGAATCAAAATATTAAAACTTTTTACTTTTTCTTCTTTTTTTTTTTTTAATATTTAAAAAATATTTTAAGTGCTTCAATTAATACTAGTTGAAATGGATCAAATTAGCATGACGGTATTATCAATATAAAATAAAACATTTAAGTTTTTAAGTGTGTGTGTGTGTGTTTTTTTTTTTTTTTTTTTTTTTAATGCTACTTAAACTTACTTTTTTTTAAATAGTTAAAATCATTACTTGTTTAATGTGGGGTTTTTTTTTTACACTGGATTAAAATATTAAAACTTGTAACTTTTTAAAATATTTTTTAATATTTAAAATATTAAATATTGATAAACTTTTTATCATTTTTTTTAATGCTACTTAAACATTTTTCCTTTTTTTTTTAAATCATTACTTTTTTTAATGGCTTTTTTTTTTTTACACTGGATTAAAATATTAAAGCTTGTAACTTTTTGTTATATTTACAAAATATTTAAATGCTTTGATTAATTCTAGTTGACACTGATCAAATAAGCATGACTATCAATATAAAATAACTTTTTTTATTTTTATTTATTTTTATATACTTTATTTTTTTACATTTTGTTCATACAATAGATAGATGGATAGCCCAATAATGTAGTTTAGTGGCACATTTTTGTTGGTTTAAACAGGGATTTTTCAGCCTTGGCCAGTAGAGGGAGACATTACTCAAAGAAAAGATGTTCTTCTCTTGTGGAGTTTTCAAAAGAATTGTTAGATGTTATAAAGAGATTTCTGACCACAACTTTTAATACTCAAAAATATAGTTCTTAATAATACTCCTTTTAAAATGAATATTATACCATCACAATCATTGCAAAGAAACTCGTGAGGAAAATCGAAACTCAAAATAAACACTAGTTTGCATTTGTGTCGATTTGTGTGTAAAGCAAACTGTTTAAAAAAAAAAAAAAAAAAAAAACTTTTTCAAAGAGTTGCTCAGGTTTTTTGGAAAAGTTTGTCGTCTACAAAAGTATCCTTCCTTGGCCCAAACTTGGGGCAGATGTCTGCCTATGTGAGATCGATTCAGCTGTCAAAACGATGTGACAGTGAGATGACAGGAAGGCTTTAAAAGGCTGAATGTGTTGAGCATCACCTCTTATAACACTATCCAAAATTAAACATGTGACCGCAGCTCTGCAGAGGCTGACAGCGATGACTGCATGCGTATCTGTGCCGCTGCGAGGATAATTTGGTCAGTGTGTCTCTGTCTGGAAGCAGAGGTGGCGCTGCATGAGGTAAGGACAGTCACCTACACACAACAGCAGCACAGAAACGGTCGTCATGGATACGGGTCAGCAGATCACAGATGGAAATAAAGCCATGTGGGCTTTGTTTTTTACCTGATGCATCTAAACAAAAAAATCAGGCCACAAAGATGAGCAAGGGTTTGACTAATTCTGGTTGAAATGGATCAAATAAGCATTACATTTATCAATATAAACATTTTAAATGTTTTTTTTTTTTTTTTTTTTTTTTTACATTTTATGTTTTTATGCTATTTTAAAAAAAAAAGTTTTATTTTTCTTAAACCATATTTTTATATGGATTTTTTTTTTCCCACTGGATTAAAATATTACAACTTTTTACTGTTTGTTAATATTTGAGAAACATTTAAATGCTTTGATTAATTCTAGTATTGCCAATATAAAAGACAACTTTTTAAAATATTTTTTTAAATTTGTTTTATGATTTTTTTTTTTTAATGCTATTTAAAAATATTATTTTTTTTAATTAAAAAAAAAATTATGGATTTTTTTTTTATTCACTGGATTAAAATACTACAACTTTTTAAATGCCCCCCGCTATGCTATTTAAAAAATATAATTTTTAAAATCATGATTTTTTTTTTTTTTTACTGAAATAACATTAAAAATACTTTTGTAATATTTAAACAAATATTTAAATGCTTCGAATAATTCTAGTTGAAACGGATTGAATAAGCATGACAGTATTGTCAGTATAAAAGGCAACTTTTTAAATGTTTTTTTTTTTTTCACATTTTATACATTATGCTATTTAAATATATATATATTTTTAAAATTTTTAATTTTTTTTTTTTTTTAAATTATTACAACTTTTTACTTTTTTAATATTTAAAAAAAATAATGCTTTGCTTAATTCTAGCTAAAATGGATCAAGTAAGCATGACAGTATTATCAGTATAAAAGCATGTTTTATTTTTTACTTTTTTAAAATATTTAAAAAAAATATTTTTGCACATTTTATTTTTATACTATTGATTTTTTTTTTTTTTTTTTTTTTTTTTTTTTTTTTTTTTCATTACATTTTTAATGTATTTTTTGTACACTGGATTAAAATTTTACTTTTTTAAAAATATATATATTTAAAAATATATATATTTAAGTGCTTCGATTAATTCTAGTTGAAACGGATCAAATAACCATAACAGTATTATCAGTATAAAAATATAAAAAAAATAAATATAAAAAATAAATGTATTCAATGTTTTTCTCTGTATTGTTTAACCCTTTGACTGTCACCCCCATTTTTGAACATAGACATAGAAGTGCACTATTCAAACTTAAATTATAATTCATGAACAAATAAATTTTTTAGCTTTCAAATGATTTATAATTTCTGATGATTTCTAAAACATGATAGTGAAAAAGGCAACGAAAAATACTTTTTGTGACAAAGGTCAGAACAATGTAGTTATGATGTAGATTTTTGAGGTGCACTCTTGACATAAATTAATCTATTACTGTTCCTACATAATGTGTAATATAGTGAAGTAAACGTAGGCGTCCCACTGAGGGGACGGTGACAGTTAAAAGGATGATTAGTAAGTGAAAAATATATATAAAAAACAAGGTTCCTGAAATCACATGTAGGAAAAACAATTCTACGATATTTTAAGACCAGTGTTTATAAATAGCACCAAAAACTGTAACCAAAGTTCATCTAGAGCTGAAATCATCGGATGTCGAAATGTGGTCAAATGTCGTAATACGATACGCTGAAAATCACTGGCGTGCTTTAGATGAGGGAAAAGCGAGGTTAAAGGTCACCCTGTCATTAACGTCAGGCAGTAGTGGCAGTAATGGCTTCCTTCTCAGTTGTCCAAAGAGTCTCCAGAGACAGGATCCTCCGCTGAATGTTTCGCTTTACAAACCGACCGAAAACCCACAGACTGAGATCAAAGCTCTCCTGTGACAAAACTACAGGTTAATTGTAGATGAGCCGCCGCCACGAGACATCATCAGAATCGCGGCACGACGCTTTCAGATGGTTGCGATCAGATGGATTAGTTTGCTTTGCTAATTACACAGAGCAGCCATTCAATAAAGAAGTCAATAGTACCGCCTAGGCGTTCGCCCTCTAATTTTGGCTTTGAGGGTCCCGTAACGACTGTAATTTGGAGCATATTTAACTTTGGTGTATCTTAAGTCGAAGCCACACGATCATGGCCTACTCGTACAAATTTCAAAACCTTCTAAGACATTTCCCCCACACATGGTAATTTAAACTTGGAGGGAACCGTTTGTTAAAAAGACTGGCGTATCCATCCATTTTAAGTTTATTTATAGTGTATACGATCCAATTACTATCGCTCAAACACAAGCTCATCCGTTTTAGAAGCTCATATGAACGCCACAGTGAATAAAACTGCATTTTTGAGGGCGACGTTTTGGCCCGGTGATGTCCGTCTTCCTTGTTATGCGTTGTCTGGATTTCGCTGAGCAAGTAAATCTGGACCTCAGGGCGAGGTTTTCCGTGACCTCCGGCTTTCTTTGGCTCTCATTGGTCCGCAGAGGGTCAGCTGACTAACGATAGCTGCTCATGTCTAACAGAGTGTAGGTCAGGATAAGGGATGTCTTCTGTCCCTGAGCTCTATGGGAAGAGATGCCGGGATCTGTCACCTCAGCGGTTCCCACGAACTCGGCTTTGCCCGCGGGGGCTCCGAGAGCTGGGAATTTGTGAGACTGTCACAGCTACGTCTTCATTTTTGTTGGTTGGTTTGGTTGTTGAGGGAATACAGTCTTATGTTGGTTGGCAAGAGTTGAAACCCAAGTGTATTTCCAAGCGCGCTGCTCATTAGCACCTACGGCAGGCTAGTTGAATGTCGATGAGATAATCAACAACCAGGTTTAGGGTATTAGATAATGAGCACAGACTCATTTTTAGGTTTCTGAGTCTCTACTTGTTTGATGGTTTCAATCAGATCTCCAAAATGGGTAAAAGGCTTTTCATCAGTACTTAACTCTTCTTCTCGATACGTACGATTTAAACTCAATTCATGTTTAAAATAGCAAAATCTCATGTTTCAGGATTTGTGCAGGCTACTATTTTTGGTAATCTAACATTAGCCCACTAAAGACATCCTATTTTTGTCCTATTTTTTTGGGCACTTGGTTTTTTTCTTTTTTTTTTTTTTTTTAAACATTTTTAAATAATAAAAAGGTACACGACCATTCAAAACTGTAGTAAAACATATATTGTAAAATATTATTACAATTTAACAAATGTTTTCTCTTTTAGTTTATTTTAAACTGTAATTTATTTCTGTAATTAAATTTCTGTTATTCATTCCAATATGTTTTTTGAAGCCTGTTTCTGCCACTGAATTAAAAAAAAGGTTATTGCGAATATTCTCTCAATTCTGACATTTTTCTTAGAATTGCATGATACGAACTTGTAATTACAGGTCATAAAGTCAAAATTGTGAGATCTAAAGCTGACTTTTTTTTCTCAGAATTGCTTGATATCAACTCAGTTTTGAAAAGTAAAGTCGGAATTGCGGGATAACTTGCAATTTTGAGTTATAAAGTCAGAATCGTGTGGTATAAACTCGAAATTGTGAGAAATAAAGTCAGAGATATAAACTCACAATTCAAACTTTTTTTCTCAGAATTGATATAAACTCGCAATTTCGAGTTATAAAGTCAGAACTGCAAGATAAAAACTTTGTCACACAATTTTGACTTTATAAGTCAGTAAGTTATAAAGTCAGAATTATAAAGTCGGAGATATAGAACTTTTTCTTAGAATTGTGTGATATAAACTTACAGTTGCAAGAAATATTGTCAGATTTGCAAGATAAAAACTCACAATTCAGACTTTTTTCTCAGATATGAGATATAAACTCTCAATTTCGAGGTGTAAAGTCAGAATTCAGATAACTTGCAACTGACTTTTTTTCTCAGAATTGCATGATATAAACTCACAAATGAAAGAAAAATTCAGATTTGTGAGATAAACTCGCAATTTCGAGTTATAAAGTCAGAATCGCAAGTTGCAATTGTGAATTTATATCATGCAATTTTGACTTTAGAATTTCAGAATTGTGTGATATAAACTTAGTTGCAAGAAATATAGTCAGATTTGATATAAACTCAATTTCGAGTTATAATGTTATAATTGCGAGATAAAAACTTGCAATTGCAAGTTATAGTCAGAATTATAAAGTCAGAAATAAACTCACAATTCTTCACAAAATAGACTTTTTTTTTCTCAGAATTGTCTGATATTTAAATGTACAATTGCCAGAAATAAAGTCAAAATTGCAAGATAAAGATGTGCAATTCTGACTTTTTTCTCAATTGCGTGATATAAACTTAAAATTGTGAGAAAGTCAGAATTGCGAGATAAAAACTTTTTTTTTTTTTCTTAAACTTGCAATTTTGAGTTATAAAGTTAGAACTGAGATAACTGGCAGTTCTGACTTTTTTTTCCCTCAGAATTGAAATAAACTCACAATTTCGAGTTATAAAGTCATATCATGCAAATCTCGAAATTGCAAGTTATAAAGTCAGAATTATAAAGTCAGAGATATTAACTCGCAATTCGGGTGTTTTTCCTCGGAATTGCATGATATAAACTCACAATAGCAAAAAATAAGAGTTGCAAAACTTGCAATTCTGACTGAATTGATATAAACTTGCAATTTCAAGTTATAACTTAAAAATAAAAACTTGCAACTGCGAGTTTATATCACGCAATTCTGACTTTTTAACTCGAAATTGCAAGTTATAAAGTTAGAATTATAAAGTCAGAGATATTAACTTATTTACTTATTTAATTTAATTATAATTTAATTTAGTGTGAATGAGAACTATCTTTGTGGTTAAAACAGCATTTCCATCTAACCCTGCTGCACATGTGTAAGTGCGGCTGAATTGTTTTATGGGCAGACGTTGAGAGGGAAAAAATGTTTGTCTGTATACCCACTCAGACAAATCATTACTTCATTTTTCGTTGAGTCAACAAGCACGATAATTGGAAATATTTCAACATTTTTCCCCCTTCTCATTTCTTTCCATGTCGCAGTTGCAATCTAGATGATGCTTCAGATGTCTGTGAATAACATATTCCATATACTGTACATAGTCACTTTAAGCGTAGAAGATCAAGCTTAAGCGAGATTTTCAAAGGCCCCGTCTTGTTGCCTATGCGAGATTAAGTACTGTATTTAGTGTGAGTAACACACATGCTCTTTTTTTCTAGTAATTGCAGCTTTATGCATCACATTTGCAAATTACATTTTTCTAATATGTTACAGAAAACTGTGCGACTAGTATTTAACTAAAAAAGGCAAGTGTTTTCAACATTAATAATATGACTGTCTAGAGCAGCAAATCAGCATATTACAATGATTTCTGAAGAATCATGTGACATTGGAGACTGGAGTAATGATGCTGAAAATTCAGCTTTGCATCACAAAAATAAATTGCATTTTAAAATATATTTAAATAGAGAACAAGTGTTTTAAATAGTAAAAATATTTAACAATTTTACAGTTTTTACTGTATTTTTCTCGTTTCATAAACATTAAAAAACTTCATTATTTAAAAGTTTTGACTGCTAGTGTGTTTTTAGCTAGATATTTTCAATTACATTTTGACTCTGTGCTTTTTACATCCCTAAAGATATTACTATTAATGCAGATTTGTTTTGCGTTTTAGGCTTTGAATGAGCAGTGCTTGTTTGGATCCGCTGTCTTCTATAATAGGGGCGTCGAATGTGCGTTTGAACTGTAGTGAAGCCGAGAGCCGCCCACTTACACTTAATCTTTCTCTCTCTCCCCCGGCCCGGCCTTGTACCCATCCACTAATGTGTCTGGCCTTTTCTAAACCTGCCCAAGGTCAGATTCAATGTTGATTGTAAAACGCTGCATCTGATGATTACTGGGGGATTAAAGGCGGGAGAAAATAGGCAGATGACGAGCGTTGCGATTGAGACGGGGGTGAAGCGGAGCGGGTGGGCAGCGCACAAGTTATATGCCTTTGGAGCTGGCACATGCTCAGCTGTTGGAGACTGGACCGCTTTTCCAGCCAGCATGTGAGTCATTCAGTAGAGATGCACCAGAAATAAACAGCCTCCCTGTTCTTCCTGGTTACAGGCCGGTCCCGCTCCCTCATGTGGTTTCTGTTCGGGGTGCTGGTGGTCTGGTGGGGTCTGAAGGGGGAAGCCTTGATGTGAAAAACAGGAGCACCAGCAGCATTTTGGGGTTTGAAAGATGTCATATTTAGGCAGGGCAGCTGACCCAGTTTAATATCATGTGTTTGCTGAACTGAAAATGTTCGCTGCCAGTTTGAGGCCAAGAAATGTGTATTCAAGCCAAAATAGTGCACACCAGAGTGACCGATATCCTAAAAGTCAGCATTAAATCGAAATCAACCCTCTGTGCTTTCTTCATACGCGCATTCCTGATATACCGTGAACGACTGTACGTGTTATTCCACAGAAAAAAAAAAAGTTTGTCTCATAATCTTTCACTTGCTCCCCCTCTAAAAACGACTTTCCTTGTTGGCTGACTTTTTTTTTTACACCCACTTTTCACAACCCAATTAATTTCAAATCCTAGGCTAGATCCTTTCTTAAACTCTAATTAAATCTTTATATAATATTAGATATAATTGATGCATAATCGTTTAATATGCAGTATGTATGTACTATCTAAAATTAAATCCATTATATATTAAATATAACATTAGCATTTTAATTTATATAGGATTATATATTTGTTATATAATTGACATTTTGCTTATACAAGCATATATATTATTAAATATAAAGTGTGTGTGTGTGTCTGTGCCAGTTCTATATTAAATTTAACATTAGTAAATAACTTTTTAATTTATATTATATTATATAATATATTATACATTTTGTATATTATATATTTGTATAATTATTATGTAAATTATATTTTATATTTATTATTATTATTATATAATTGATGTAATTTTGCTTTTATATATATATATATATATATATATATATATATATATATATATATGTATGTATATGTATATGTATATGTGTGTATGTGTGTGTATATATGTATATATATATATATATTTATATATATATACACACACACACATATGTATAATGTGTATATATGTGTATATATATATATACATTATACACACACAAATATATATATATATTTAAATAAATAAATATATATATATATATATATATATTAATATATATTTTGCTTCTAAAAATTTACATTAATAAATACAAGTTAATAAATATAAGCTAAATTACATATATTATATAGAAAATTTTAAATTGTATTAAAATAAATAATATATATATATAGTATTAACTATATATATGTAACTATATATAACTGTATGTAACTTAAACAATATAAAATAATATTCAAATTGTGGGAAAATATATTGTACTTATTGTACTTACATGCTTTATATTTTTTATTTGCTCTAAATATTTTAATTTTAATATGTATATAATGTAATTTATAATGTATTCTTTTAATTTATGTACTTTTTATCTTATAAATACTTACTGTTCATATACAGTGTGTGTGTGTGTGTGTGTGTGTTAAAAATTTCATTCCATCCATTTATTTATTTACAAATAATAGTTGTTTTTATTGTTTTGTGTATGCTGTATTATTTTTTTTTTATTTTTTTTTTTTTAGTTATTTTTACTTGATCAAAATAACCAGACTGCAGTTTGATTGAAATTAACTGGAATGCACAATGAAAAAACATGATTTTTGAAAACTGTTAAAAATGGAGTTATGTTTTTGCAAATGAACTTGTGTGTGTGTGCTAAAAATTACATCAATTACATTTATATATATAAATAACTCTATACAACTTAATATAATGTTTTATGTTAAGCCTATTGACATCCTTTTTTTAATGCCAAATAATGGGCTGTGAATATTTCATGTTACTTTAAGAGATTGATGAGTCATAAACCATTCTCATCTTTTTCCTTTGCCACTTTTGAGGAACCAATTGTCTGCTTTGAAATGTCTCCTTGACAATGGCGAAATGATTGTTATAGAACAGATAATTGGTGGTTAATTAGTGTATAATTGCTCAAGTTCTTAGTCCAGATGCCAGCGAGCAGCTTCTTTAAGCGGCACAAGCGTGGAAGCTGTCCACGGGATTGTGGCGCCACTGCGTGACTGTGGTTAGACAGCCTGACCGCTCTGATTTCTCTGAGCCAGGATAACAATATTTCATATATATACTTACCATCGCGGTGGCACCCTTTAAAAAGACGTATTGTCTTGAGAACAATCGCCGCCCACTATAGACTGCCGTCGTGCTGCGAGGAGCCAAAGGAGTGGGCTCCGTTTCACAAACTTTTCAGCTACAGAAAAGGCAGCCGTCCCATCGGCAGAATAACAACACTCCCACTGGGGAAATGGGAAATGGGGCTTTTGGAGTGCTTTGACTCGTATGAACCCTGCCATGCTATTGTCTGCTAATCCGAAATGGCCAACGTGGAATCTGTTCCATGAAATCTACGTTTTTGATGATGGAAATTTGGCTACTCTAGCTAAAATGGGTGTTTTACAGACAATCAGAATTGCTTTGTTTTGCATTATAAGCCTAGATGACCTGATGAATTGAATGTGAACACAATGACCCCAAAACATATACTACTGTTTGAACACACTCAAACAGTAGTATTGTGAAATATATTTATGATTTAAACAAGCTGTTTTCTGTGATGCAAAGCTGAACTTTCAAAATCATTACTCCAGTTTTCAGTGTCACACGATCCTTCAGAAATCATTCTAATATGCTGATTTGCTGCTTAAGAAACATGTATTATTATTGTCAATGTTGAAAACAGTAGTTCTGTTTAGTATTTTTTTGGAAACCTGTATTCATTTATTCAGGATTCTCTGAATAGAATGTTCAAAAAAAAAATTGTTTCCCCTCACAATATCAATTCAGAATTCTATGGAAGCCTGTTTCCGCCACTGAATAAAAAATTTAATAAGGTAATTGTGACTTTTTCCTCACAATTCTTGCAATTACAAGTTGATATTTCACAATTCTAAGAAAAAGTCACAACTGCAAGGTTTTATATGCAATTCTGACTTTATAACTTGCAGTTGCGAGTTTATATCACACAATTCTGAGAAAAAAGGCAGAATTGTACGTTTTTATCTCGCAGTTCTGACTTTATTTCTATTCAGTTGAATTTATATCACAATTCTGAGGAAAAAAGTCAGAATGTTTATGAGAACAATTAAGAGAAAAAAGTCAGAAGTGTGAGTTTATACAGCTTGCAATTGAGAGATTATATCATGCAATTCTGAGGAAAAAATAAATTCAGATAATTCCGATTTTTTTTTTTCTTGCAATTGAGTTTATATCACACAGTTCTGACTTTGTAACTTGGAGTTATAAGTTTATATCACCCTTTTTTCTGAAAAATTCAAAATTGTGAGGTTTATCTTGCAGTTCTGACTTTCTCGCAATTGTAGGTTTATATGATGCAGTTCTAAGAAAAAAAATCATAATTGTGAGTATATCTTGCAATTCTGACTTTATAACTCACAATTGCGAGTTTAAGTTTTTATCTCATAATTCAGATTTTTTTCTTGCAGTTGTTTGTCTCTCGCAATTCTGATATTATAACTTGCAATTACGAGTTTATATCACACAGTTCTGAGAAAAATTCAGAATTGTACATTTTTATCTCACAATTCTTACTTTATTTCTTGCAATTGTATTTATATCACAATTCTGAGAAAAAAAGTCAGAATTGTGAGTTTATGTCTTGCAGTTCTGACTTTATAGCTTGCAGTTACAAGTTTATATGACGCAATTCAGAGAAAAAAGTCAGAATTGTAAGGTTTTATCTTGCAATTCTGACTTTAATTTTTACAATTGAGTTTATATCTCGCAATTCTGAATATAACTCGCAATTGCAAGTTTCAATCATGCAATTCAGAGAAAAAGTCAGAATTGTGAGGTTTTATCTTGCTATTCTGACTGTATAACTCGCAATTGCAAGTTTAGGTCATTCAGTTCTGAGGAAAAAGGTCAGAATTGCAAGTTTTTATCTCATAATTTAGATTTTTTTTCTCGCAGTTGAGTTTATATCTCGCAGTTCTGACTTTATAGCTTGCAGTTACAAGTTTATATGACGCAATTCGGAGAAAAAGTCAGAATTGTGAGGTTTTATCTTGCAATTCTGAATTCATTTCTCACAATTGTAGGTTTATATGATGCAATTCTAAGAAAAAAAGTCATAATTGTGAGTTTGTATCTTGCAATTCTGACTTTATAACTCGCAATTACAAGTTTATATTTCACAATTCTGAGAAAAAAGTCAGAATTGCACATTTTTATCTCAGTTTTTACTTTTTGTTGCAATTGTGTTTATATCACAATTCTGAGAAAAAAGTCAGAATTGTGAGTTTATATCTTGCAATTCTGACTTTATAACTTACAACTGTGAGTTTAAATCACAATTCTGAGAAAAAAAAAAATCAGAATTGCAAGTTATCTCGCAATTGAGTTTATATCTCGCAGTTCTGACTTTATAGATCGCAGTTTTACAAGTTTATATGATGCAATTCAGAGAAAAAGTCAGAATTGTGAGGTTTTATCTTGCAATTCTGACTTTAATTCTCGCAATTCTTTATAACTCGCAAATGCGAGTTTGTATCACAATTCTGAGAAAAAAAAGTGGCTTCCACGGGAAATAAGCTTTCACTTAAAGTCATTAATTTTGAGTTCAAAACCTAATCAAAGTTTAAAATGCAGACAAAAGTGTCGCATTAGTGATGCTTTAGTGCATCCTTTGGCCTGCTTAAGTCTTTGCATGATTAACAGAACTAGGTTTTGCTTTAAGCTTGTCTTTGCAGATGCACTTGGTTTGATATTTTATAATGCAATGACATTTGTTATGTGGCTTAAGTGTCCAAATACTCTGAGGTCACTGTATATCACTCCAGTTGTGACCTTTGACCTTGCATTGCTGGGTGATGTCAGTCATGCGGTCTTTCAGTAGAGGTCACCCTTTATTCAGATCCAGTCATGACCACATGTGAAGCGTTCACATTTGTGCCACACAGGCCCTGGGTTGTGGTTTACGGCTACGTAAAGATTTACCGATAAGACTAGGAATGCAAAGATCAGCTCACTGACGCAACACTGGAAAAAAGTCTCTATTGCCTGAGGCTGTACATAAATTTCACATTAGCTACACTGTTCTCACAACACTGCTAAGCATTCACTTGTAAACAAAGGAGTAACTAACTCGCACCGTAAAATGGGTCATAATTCTCTTCACACTCATAGGGCTGATTTGGTCATCTAGGGAGCAACTTAGAGTTAAGCGCTCTCTGTTTTGAGCTAAATGAACTTTAAACGGTCACAGACAGGTTAATAAAGAGGCATGGAGACCCAGTAGTTTTAATGTAAGTGCTTCCTGGTAAGTGTAGAATCTCAATTTTATGGATCAAACTTAAGAATCACATTTGTGTAGAGTGACTATAAACACTGAGTAGTTTTGCACTTGTCAGTGTGCAATGCAGTTTTAGTTTAAAGTTTTGTAAATGTGCGTGGTGAACAGGTGGTTGTTATAGTATTTTGGGCAATTGCTAGTCACTGAGTTAAGTTACTGCATAACAATAGGCTGTGTGTGTGTGTGTGTGTGAGAATTATATAAACTTACAAAGTAAAAAATATTTTAATACAAGATATCTTATTTTTAGTTTCTTTTTTCTATAAATATATATTTTGACATTTTAATAAATAAAATTATATAATTGATGTATAATGTTGTTTATGATGCGTGGTTTAGTTATATATTTATATTATATTTAAAAATAATTCAATACCCATACATATGTGTAAATTATATAAATATAAAAACTAAATAAAGTGTATTTTAATACATATCAAATTTATTTTATATATATTATCATTTCTCTAAATATATATTTCTGAATTTTAATATAAATTTGTATATTTTATATACAATTGATATATACTTTTGTTTATGATGTAGAATTTATTTATATATTTATATAATATTAAAATAATTATTAAAAATATAACAATATAAATTTTCTCTGTGTACTTTAATTGTAATGTTGAATTTTTTTTTTTGTAATTTTTGTATCTTACATTTTTTTTGTCTAAATATTTCTTTTGTACTTTTTTAATTTCATTTATTTTAATATATACTGTTACATCTTATAAACAATAAATTAAAACCATATATGTTAAACATACATATAACTAATATATTAAATATATATATACTAATATATTAAATGATATAATATATTAAAATAAAGTCGCAAATTTATTTTATTTTATTGATACAAAAGTGTTTTGTAATTAAAAATTCTACAATATATATTTATTTATTTACTGATTTAATTTCACTTATTTACTTTTTTATTTGTTATATATATATATATATATATATATATATGTATATATATATATGTATGTATGTATGTGTATATATATATATATATATATATATATATATACACACTTATTTAAATCATTTATTTAATTTGTGGATTTATTTTATCTATTTCATTAATTCTCAATACATTTTCATTATTTATTTACTTTATTTCATTTATTTACTTATCCCCTTGTTTATTTATAAATTTCATTTCACTTCTTTACTTTTTTTATTTTTGTAATTTTATTTAATTTATTTTAATATATAATGTTACATCTTATAAACAATAAATTAAAACCATATATGTTAAACATACATATAACTAATGTATTAAATATATATATACTAATATATTAAATGATATAATATATTAAAAGAAATTAGCAATTTTATGTGTTACTTTTTTCTTTACATACTTTATTGTAATAATTATTTTGTAATAAAAAATTCTACAAAGGAATATAATTTTGTACATCTACTGACATATATACGTGATGTGATATATGCATGCATGTATTAGCAATAGCCAAAAATATAAATGGCCAATAAAACTGAATGGGCCCAAATTATCGATTTTTGTTTTATACCAAAAATCATTAGGATATTAAGTAAAAATCATGTTCCATAAAGATGTTTTGTAAATTTCCTACCATAAATATATCAAAACCTAATTTTTGATTAGTTTGGACAACTTTAAAGTCAGTTTTCTCCGGATTTTCAAATAGTTCTCTGCCAAATTTTTGTCCTATCCAAAAAAAAAAAAAAAAAAAAAAAAAAAAACCTCAGTGGAAAGCTTATTTATTCAGCTTTCAGTTGATGTATAAATCTCAATTTAAAAAAAAATTACCTTTATGATTGGTTTTGTGCTCCAGGGTCACATATTTATATTATATATATTATATTTATATATATTAATTAATTTTTTTTATTTCAAGAAATTCCCCCAATTTATTATTGATCTCTATTAAGTGTATATGACAACAAATCTTGAAAGAAAAACACAATAACAAATATTAAATATATAAATAAACATGAGTTCTCTCAGTTGGATGATATCCCTCATTAAATTGTGCTCTGGGAGGGAACAGGACCTCTTCCCAAATTAAGCAGCGCAGTCTGGAGCTGATGGGAAAAGCCATTATGCGACACAAACGGCATATAAAACGGCAAGCTTCAATGTTCTTTGTAGCTCAGTAAAACATTACATTCCAAGAAATAATTATGCGAAATGGCTCAATTTAGAGGGATAATTACTTATTCTTTGACTTCCAATTTTAGAGCGGAACATGCAAAACAAAAGAAAATACTGTACGTCAGGCCGCAACGGCTCGAAATTAAAATGTTCCATCTCCGAAATGTTCCATGAAAACCTTTCTATGTCTTTTGCCCATCATCTACGCATACTGTACAAACGTATTTGAATTATTCAAATCTTGCCCTTACCGTGACAGAGATTTAAATAGTTAACAGTTAAATAGAAAACAAATATTGCATGCTGATGACAAAAAACTAATTCAAACCAAGCTGATGACACAAGCCGATTAGGATGCGGTCACGCTTGGGACTCAAACCAAACAAAGCCGGTCCTATAGCGCATTCAAATCGTCTAATATGTTAAGCTTATCTGTCTGAAGCAGTCTATTTGTTAGCAATCTCAAGATGCGTCCAGGCTGTCTATCTGAACGCTCTGGCCGTCTGATGGCTGTCACTGAGGTCAAAACTTATCTATCGTAAACACTCAATACAGATAAAGTCCATTGTAAGCTGTCTGCTTCAAATCTGTGTGCTAACTTTCTCACACGCTCAGATACGTGACGGCTTTCCCACAGGTTTGTTAGCTTCTGCTACGTTCGAGATGATATGCCTCTTATTACAGTCAATTTGTTTGGTGTGTTAAACTTTCGGTTGGGTTGCTAAACAACTAAAGATTGTTTAGAAACACTTGGAGCTACAAACCTCTTTCTTCCATCGTTATGTTTGATTTTCCAATCCATCTGCGTAACGTGGGCATTATTTGCCTCTTGAATATAGAGTACTGCAGCAGTGATGACACATTTTTTGTAGGCCAACCCAGAAGTTTGTATCACCCTGGTTCCCTCGACAAGAAAACAATAGGATTTTTCCACTGGCTTTTGGAATATTACAGAAAATAAACTCCGTGACCAACAAAAGCTTATGATTCTTACATGTTTTGTTCATCATGGCAACCTTCACAAATGAACACGCTTTATGAATTCTGCAGCCTAAATACAGTCACTAGAAGTGAAAAGCTAAACGCAGGCTATAAACAAACTACACCACAGTCATATGACTTTAATGTCACCACCACTAAGCGTCTGACAGATCTTTCAACATTTTGCCTTAGAGTTTGAGCTAGAATAGTTTGCAAAAGCACGATTATAAACACAACAAGGCTGTAATGTCCTGACAACCTCTGTAGGCCCGTTTAGACACTTATCAGCCACCACCTTTTTTAATACAAGTAAAACTTCAAAAATCACAAGGGGGTTTTACTAATGTATTTTAAATTTCTTGAACTTTTCCTCACCACAGACCTTATTTCAGACATTTAACCAAAAAGCCCATTCAAAAAGGCCACTGACTTAAGGACAAAACCAGACGGGCTAAAATAGCATTTTTCTGCCATCTTCATCACCCTGATAGCGAAATACCCTGTATTTAACCCCAGAGTTGCATTGATAACTAATAAAATAAATAAATAAATAAATACATAAAAGTAAATAAATTAATTAAATAAGTAAATAAATAAAATACACAAAGTAAATAAATAATGGAAATGTTCTGAGAATGAATGAAATAGATAAAAAAATAAATCCATAAACAAAGTAAATAAATTATTTAAATAAGAAAATAAATATATTAAATAAAAAAAAATAAAAAAGTAAAAAAGTGGAATTAAATCAGTGAATAAATGAAATAAAGTAAATAATGAAAATGTAATAAGAATTAATGTAATGTAATGTAATGAGAAGTAATGAAATAAATAAATACATACATCAAGTAATTAAATAAATAAATTAAATAAAATAAAGTAAATGAATTAAATGAAATCAGCAAATAAATAAACAAGTAACTAAATTAATAAAGTAAATAAATAATGAAAATGTAATAAGAATTAATGAAATAGATAAAAAAAATAAATCCATAAACAAAGAAAATAAATTATTTAAATAAATAAATTAAATAAAAAATAAAGTTAATAAGTTAAATGAAATCAGTAAATAAATAAACAAGTAAATAAATGAAATAGTAAATAAATACTGAAAATGTAATGAGAAGTAATGAAATAAATAAATAAATACATAAACTAATTAAACAAGTAAATAAAAAAAGTCAATTAAATCAGCAAATAAACAAGTAAATAAATTAATGAAATAAAGTTAACAAATAATGAAAATGTAATAAGAATGAATGAAATAGATAAATTCATAAACAAAGAAAAAATGATTTAAATAAGTAAATAAATAAAATAAATAAAAAATAAAGTAAATAAGTTAAATGAAATCAGTAAATAAATAAACAAGTAAATAAATGAAATGGTAAATAAATAATAAAATGTAATGGGAAGTATTGAAATAGATAGCTCATATACCTTAACACATGAATCCCAAACACGGTGAGTTCAACAAATGTTGTTTTAGGAAAAATTTGACCCATATGAACCAACAGTGACAGCAGCAGCATAAAATAAGGCTATAAAACGCATAAGCAATGACATATTTCAATAATATTTAACATATAATTCTTTAAAGCATGCTGGGTACATCCTTCAGTGTAAAACTTTGTTCAGGAGGCTCAGTTTGAGCCAAATAAGTTTTGTACTCTTCTGATAGTGCAGTCAGATTGATAATATTACTGAATATTAAAGGGATAGTTCATCCAAAAATAAAAATTGTGTCATTACTCACCTTCATGTCATTCCAAACCTGTAAGTCCTTTATTCATCTTAGGAACACAAATTAAGATATTTTGATTAAAAATGCAAGATTTCTGACCCTGCATAGACAGCAACGCAACTAACATTCAGTGCCCAGAAAGGTAGTAAGGACATTGTTAAAATAGTCTGTGTGACATCAGTGGTTCAAACTTAATTGTATGAAGCTATGAAATTACTTTTTGTGTGCAAAGAAAACATGCATGAAGCATGAAAGCTTCATAACAACTGATGTCACATGGACTATTTTAACGATGTCCTTACTGCCTTTCTGGGCCTTGAACATGTCAATTTCATTGCTGTCTATGCAGGGTCAGAAAGCTCTCGGATTTCATCAAAAATATTTTAATTTGAGTTCCAAAGATGAACGAAGGTCTTACAGGTTTGGAATGACATGAGGGTGAGTAATCAACGACGGAATTTTCATTTTTGCGTGAACTATCCTTTTAAGTGTTTTTTAAACCCCACTTACTGTGACCAGGATGTCAAATGTAAATGCAGGAGGAAGCAGTCCATTGTGCAAAATTAATGGCCTAATTGTTTGTTTACAGATTTCTGTATCCTTGTTTACAGACCACTGGTGCACGTGTGCATGTGTGCTGTCCTGGGGCAGGGTCACTTTAATGCCCTTGCTGAGGCCTGTCAGCCATTAGCTCAGCTATGTGACCATATGTGAACACTTGGCCCTTTGACATGCCAATGACTGTCGCCTGCTCTCCAAAAGACGTACGAAGCGCTTTCCACTCTCCAGTTCCAGTGTTTAAAGACGCCAAACCGTATCTATGAGAATATCAGGTGCGAAGAGGTGGGAAGAGTCTGATAAAGTGTATTTTTGGGGATTTGCTAATGTTTATGTGTGTGTGTGTGTATAATATAAACTAATTCTAAATTAGATCATTAAAAACTATCATTTTTAAAAATCAGTTTTTACCATATGCAACTAATCCTGACGATCTGATCCTTGAGCGGAAATATTTCATGTGGCCACCAGCTCATATTGGTTCAGACATGAGTGCACCACCTGTTTCTGAGGATTGTTACTACAGTACCTGTTGTTTCTGTTGACCCAGGCTGACACTTCAAAGTCCTGCTACACATTGCTGACATGCTAGCCTGTACTTGCAAGCATTCTTACATGAATGCACTGCAGACAGCTGAGGCCAGTATAAACTTCATAATGGACTGACGTTGGCATTAGCCTAAGTCTTTCAGAGAGAATGTGAATGCAGTTTGACAAATGCTAGCTGACATAATTACAATGGAAAATGTCTGTCATATGTTATGCTTTATTAAATGGCACTCTGGAATTCTTCATTTTAATAGGTTGCTGGATTCTGTATTCAGTAATTTTTGTATATACTGACCGCTAGACTATTATACCAGTCTTTTTATATAATTAAATATTTTCAACTAATATCAATATACGGTCAGACACTAAAGTGTGTTGTTGTTTTTGTTACTCTTTTCTGAGGAAGATCCCATTTACTTGTTTGGCATTATACCCACATAGAAATTATGGTCAGAATTTTTATTCTCCCTAATATTGTTCCTAATCTCATTTAAATGGCTTTTCTTTGTTTTTAATATGTTTTCTTTGGATTGTTTGACTACTTACAACTTGAGCTAATATAGGTAAATACAGCTTAATTAATTAGTTGTCCCTGCTAGCTAAATTTTACATACATAAACCAAAATCTGGCTCTAAACCTCTCTTTTCTTCTTTATTCATAGAAACCATTCAAGGTTTTGTTAATCCTAAAGCAGTGAAAACTGTATCATATTCATCTTATTTGTCCTTTTAAGGTGAAAATGTTTTTTCTACACTAACCATAGTTTAGCAATGGTATTTGTAGTAAAACTGTGGTTATACAAAAAAAAAAAAAAAAAAAAAAAACGCATTACTACGCTTTTACTATAGTAAATGCAGGTTTAATTGTATTATTAATAACTAATACTTTAATGGTTTGATGTTCCAATCTGAATCAAAAGATTCACGAACATCATTTGGAGGCCGGAGCGTGGAACGCGATTCTCTCAATTCACAAAAAGATTCACAAACCCTCTCCGAAGATCCGATCTAAATCAAATGATTCACGAACTCCCTCCAAAGGTCCGATCTGAATCAAAAGTTTCGTAAACCCACTCTGAAGTTCTAAGTCAAATGATCCTTGATCCGTGCTCCGGAGTTCCGATCTGAATCAAAAAATTTGCGAACCCACTCCGAAGTTACAATCTAAATCCAATGATTCACGATTCGCACTCCATAATCCCGATCTGAATAATAAATCAGTCAATTTGCAAAATTATTCACAAACTCGCTCAGAAGTTCCGATCTGAATCAAAAAACCACAAAGTCGCACCGAAGTTCTGATCAAAATCAAGTGATTCGCTATCACTTGATCGCTAATCAAATGATTCATGATCTGCGCTCTGATCAAAGTTCCGATAAAACTTTAAAGTTCCGCTCTGAATCAAAATGTTTGTGAACACATTCCAAATTCCGATCTAAATCAATTGATTCACGAAAGAATCACGAACCCGCTCCGGAGTTCAGAACTAAATCAAGTGATTGCGCGATACGCGCCCCGAAGTCCTGATCTGAGTCAAATGATTTGCGATACACGAAGTTCCGATCTACATCAAATGATTCGCAATACGCGCTTAGAAATTGCGATCTGAATCAAATGATTCATGATACGCGATTCGATTAGAGTGCTTCGAAAGAGTGAATCATTTTGCAATGCTGTGATTTTAACTTCGCACCGAAGTTCTGATCAAAATCAAGGGATTCGCTATACGCGCTCCGTCCGATCTGAATCAGATGATTCATGATCTGCGCTCTGATCAAAGTTCCGATAAAACTTTGAAGTTCCGCTCTGAATCAAAATGTTTGTGAACACATTCCAAATTCCGATCTAAATCAAATGATTCACGAAAGAATCACGAACCCGGTCCGGAGTTCAGAACTAAATCAAGTGATTCGCGATTCGCGATACGCGCCCTGAAGTCCCGATCTGAATCAAAGTATTCGCGATACACAAAGTTCCGATCTACATCAAATGATTCGCAATACGCAATTTGAAATCTCGATCTGAATCGAATGATTCATGACACGCGATTCGATTAGAGTGCTTCGAAAGAGTGAATCATTTTGCAATGCTGTGATTTAACTGATTCGGAGTTTCGAAAAGCTCAGGTTAACCCATCACTATACGTGCTTTTTTTAAAATAATTGCAAGTAATGTCAAAACTCGAAAATGAAATGCTTTTTTGCTAGTGAACCGCTTGAACTGAATGATCGAAGTCACAAGTTTGAATCAATAGGAGCACTTCCAGTGAAAATGACTCGTTTGATTCAATTTGTCTGTTCCTCTGCTTCAGCCATGTTTACACTACACAACGAAAGAATAAACGAAAAAAGTATGATGTTTACAAATAAAATATCCATATTTGTATTCCAAAGACAACACTGAACACAAATCTACGAGCATGTTAGATGGAAACATTGTGCAATATAATCGAGTTTGTAGTTTAATTCACTGTATTTTAAATAGTTTGACCACTGCAGATCATTTGATGAAAACATCCATTTATCAGCATAAATTTATCAGTATATATTGTATTAAATATTTGAGACGTTATTGTTGTATCTGATTGTATTGGTCTGTAGAGTAATAGTCAATGTAAAAAGAGCAAATAGGAGAAGCAGATGAACACAAAACAACATAACATAAAGTTAAAGAAGGTAAACTTTATCATTCAGTTGAACTGTGCATGTATGTATAAACACTTTGGCTACCTTCATGTCCTCATTCTGTCCATCATACATCCTTGAAATTGCATAGTTGTGTAGCATATTTACTTTTCGGGTAATATAAGTGGTATGACATATTTAAGATGCGGCCGAAATTACAACAACAATGGTTACATACATACATATTTAGATGTTTGGTCAAAATTATTGGATTATGGACAATTTAGTTGTCGCTGTATATTGGCAGGGACATACACTCATGGTTTCTTCTAAATTCTACACTATCACTGTTGCATCAATATGTATTTTTAACAGTACTGAAAGTGCTAATTTCCCAATTTTTTGCTTTCGTAGGATGAATCTAGCGCCGGCACAGATCTCACGAAAACGTCTGTGCCGAGATATGCTGAGAACTAAAGACGAAACAGGCGAGCACAGAGCCGTTAAGGAAGCCATCTGTTCTCTGTAAGAGGAAATCAAGCCGTCGGATGATAAACAGTTGGAACGTGTCGGGAGGCTTGTTCATCTACACTATCTGAGAATGAGATGGGATGAAAAACCAGCACCTGTCACTCACTCTGATAGCGTCTATCTCACTGGAGAAGTGTCTGGAGCCCTGTGTGGTCTTCCTAATGGACGCCCCGCTCCTGTGTGACGCTAACCAGCCTTTTCCACGTCTGCGTGCTGCCTGTCTCTTTGCCAACAGTTGGTCTGAACTGGAAGCAGCAGAGGTTTGGTGAAAACACCAAATGACAACTTCCTTTTTCTTGGCAGATCTGAAAAAGCACAACTTTCTGTGGCTTGTATAATATATGTGATGTTGGCTTTAGTTTTGTGTGCTCCGTAGAATTAATATCAGGGATACATAAAATGTCGGTACAATATCAGTTATCAGATATTATATAAAAATTAGTTTTAATTAGTTTTATGTTTTTACACAAAATAGCATAGAATTTAAATATCAACTATTCATCAGTTATGAAAACAATTATCCGCTTATCAGTATTGCCCAGAATTTAATGCTGATACAGTATTAATCCATTACATCTAATATATTGTCATTTAGAGAAGAAATTAATCAATAATGCTTATTTAAATGCAAATTAAAATGTATTACAAAATAATATTTTTTTTCAAACAGGTTTCCTAAATGGTTTATTGGTAGGTATTTTAATTTGAATTTGTTAATATTTAATATTAATAATATTAAGTAGAATTTTTTTTTTTTTTTTTTTAATGAAGGGATGTGCAAATGGAGAGTTGAACATGATAATTCTGTGATCAGTTTTGTCTGACTTTTTTTTTTGGTTCATACAATAAGTTTTATAATTGTTGTTATTATTGCAAAGTAATAATTGCTTTCAAATGTTTTCTTAAACATTTCCTGTTATTTAATTGGTAGGTATTTTAATTTTAGTTTGTCAAAATATAATATTAAAATTAATTATTATTATTGTTTAAAAATGGTTATTGGTTAAAAATGGTTAAAATGGTATTATTATGGTTGACAATGAAAATTGTCATCATTTTTTGTCATGTCTTGCTTTTTTCAGGCTTAAATAGTAAACATTTTTATTAATTTAAATAAAGCTGAAAAAAATAAAATATAAATATTAGATAAAAAAATATAAACTTCTTTTTTAGATTGCCAAGGCAGCATTTCTAATTTTTATTTAATGTTGAAACACTCCAATCACTAACTGCAAAGTAAATAAATGAAAACTTGAACTGAAATTAAATAAATTAAATATAAAAAGTAATATTTAAAAAAAACTCCGTAATAAAAATGTCAAAATGCACATAACAAAATTAATAAAAATGTAATAAAATGAAAATTGAAAGTTTAAAATAAAAGCTAATTCAAAATATTAATAAGAACTATAATAGTAGCCTGTATAAATAAATAAATAATGAAAATCATTTTTATTTAAAATGTTTTGTATTCCACAGAAAAAAAAGAAAATCATCAAAAAAGAAAATCAAGGTTTGGAACAATATGAGGTGTGTTAATGACTATGTAATTGATTTGCTTTAATATTCAATTATTTTACAGATAGCTGAAATTTCACTCATATTACTATTGTTTTAACTATCAAAATTGTGCTATCAAGACAAACACTAGCGCTCAGTATCCTGTGGATCGAAATGTTCTGGACAGACTTTGTCACCGTTAGATTGCATCAGTCACACAGTTGGAAAATTCTGTCACCATTCCCTTCGACGTATGAGTCGTTTTCATGTGCTCGGCTGACACATGACAGTCATGATGGAGATAAATAAGGAAAACTACAAACTGTAATCTAAGAATCTGTGAGAAAAACCACTGTGCATTTGTCATAACCGTCTAGATTGTAACCTGTCCGGAGCGCAGACGTCTAAATATGAAAGTAGGGCAGATTACGATGCAGCGAGGGCCGTTCGTAGTGGTCTGCGGCGGGAGTTGCATTAGAGAGGCTCGGGCTGCTTCAAATATCCACATCGATGACTGTGGCTGTGTGGTTTCTTAGTTTCGGATGATTCCAGTCTCAGGTGACACAGATCAGGCACTATTAAAGGATTCTTCCGACCACAGTTTGCTTTGGCGGAGGCCCTGACGTGAAGCATGAGGCTGGACATGCGTCTTTTCCACACCGTGGCACGGCTCCATGCGTTTATGCTCTGCTTCTTTGGATTGTGGTGGAAAAAAATCCTTCCTCTTTTGAAACTGAGACTCATACACGAGCGAAACAAACCATATGTACCTTATGTGATATGTTCCAGTATGATGTTGGTGAAATGTGGTTTTTGTTTGCTGTCTAGAGCAAATAAACCAACAGATGTTGTGGAGAAGTTCCAAAGATGAACAATCAGATCATTTGGACAGGATTTGCAGCATTATTCTTTTTAAAATGCAAGTTTGGATGCATATTTCAGCAAATATCTACAGTACGCTCCTGAAAATAAAGGTTACAGAAGGAGATCCATAGAAGAACCATTTTTGGTTCCACAAGAAAGCTTTCAGTGATCAGTTCTTAAAAGAAGCATTTTGCCCTCAAACTTCTAAGGTTCCAAAATGGAATTTTCACAACAATGTTCTTGAAAAATGAAGGTTCCCAAAGGGGCTCAGAATAACTATTTTGGGTTCTTTGAATAACCTTTCAGTAAACAGGTCCGTTTTCTTTTATGTTTTCATATTTTCATTTTAATAATCTGAAGAATACTTTTCCATTATAAAGAACCTTTTAAACAAAGAAAAGATTCCATGGACAGTAAAGGTTCTTAATAGAACCACAGATGCCAATAAAGAACCTTTATTTTTAAGAGTGAACACCATAGAAGAACCATTTTGGTGCCATTCTGCAAAGAACCTTTTTGTGAGCAGTTCGTAAAAGAACCTTCTTTTTCTTATTGTAAAGAACATCTAAAGAACCGTATTCCACTAAAAAGAACCTTTCAGCAAATGAAAAGGTTCCATGGATGTTAAAGGTTCTTCATGGATCCAAAGATCTTAAAAAATAAAGGTTCCAAAAGGGTGTTTTCAAAGCAGTGCCATAGAAGAACCATTTTTGGTTCCACGAGAAAGCTTTCAGTGATCAGTTGTTAAAAGAAGCATTTTCCCCTCAAACTTCTAAGGTTCCAAAATGGAATTTTCACAATAATACTCTTAAAAATAAAGGTTCCAAAAGGGGCTCTTTGGGTTCTTCAAAGAACCTCTTTAGAAACTGAAGCATTTTTTCATATTGTGAAGAACACTTTAATAATCTTAAGAATACTTTGCCAATACTCTGAAGAACTATTTTGGGTTCTTCAAAGAACCTTTCAGTAAACAGAACCATTTTTTCGTATTGTGATGAACATTTTAATAATCTGTTGAATACTTTTCCATTATAAAAAACCTTTTGAGCAAAGAAAAGGTTAAATGGACAGTAAAGATTCTTTAGATGCCAATAAAAAAACAATAAAAAAAACTTTATTTTTACCCTTTAATTATGAACCCCACTTTGGGTTCTGCAAAGAACCTTTCAGTGAGCAGTTCTTAAAAGAGCATATTTTTCTTAGTGTGAAGAACATCTAAAGAACCTTATTTCACTATAAAGAACCTTTCAGCGAATGGAAAGATTCCATGGATGTTAAAGATTCTTCATGGAACCAAAGATCTTTGAAGGTTCCTAAAGGGTGTTTTCAAAGTGATGCCACAGAAGAACCATTTTTGGTTCCACAAGAAAGCTTTCATTGATTAGTTCTTAAAAGAAGCATTTTTCCCCTCAAACTTTTAAGGTTCCAAAATGGAATTTTTCACAACAATACTCTTCAAAATAAAGGTTCCAAAAGGGGCTCTGAAGAACTATTTTGGGTTCTTCAGTAAATGGAACCATTTTTTCTTATTGTAATGAACGTTTTAATAATCTGAAGAATACGTTTCCATTATGAAGAACCTTTTGAGCAAAGAAAAGGTTAAATGGACAGTATAGGTTCTTAACAGAACCACAGATGCCAATAAAGAACCTTTGTTTTTAACACCATAGAAGAACTACTTTGGGTTCTGCAAAGAACCTTTCAGTGAGCAGTTCTTAAAAGAGCTTTTTTTCTTAGTGTGAAGAACATCTAAAGAACCTTATTCCACTATAAAGAACTTTTCAGCAAATGGAAAGATTCCATGGATGTTTAAAGTTCTTCATGGAACCAAAGATCTTAAAAATAAAGGTTCCAAAAGGGTGTTTTCAAAGTGATGCCACAGAAGAACCATTTTTGGTTCCACAAGAAAGCTTTCATTCATTAGTTCTTAAAAGAAGCATTTTCCCCTCAAACTGTTAAGGTTCCAAAATGGAATTTTCACAACAATACTCTTAAAAATAGAGGTTCCAAAAGGGGCTCTGAAGAACTATTTTGGGTTCTTCAAAGAACTTCTTTAGAAACAGAAGCGCTTTTTTCACATTGTGAAGAACGTTTTAATAATCTGATAAATGCTTTTTTCATTATAAAGTATCTTTTAAGCAAAGAAAAGATTCCATGGACTGTAAAGGTTCTTAATAGAACCACAGATGCCAATAAAGAACCATTGTTTTTAAGAGTGAACACCATAGAAGAACCACTTTGGGTTCTGCAAAGAACCTTTCAGTGAGTAGTTCTTAAAAGAAACATTTTTTTCTTAGTATGAAGAACATCTAAAGAAACGTATTCCACTATAAAGAACCCTTCAGCCAAGGGAAAGGTTCCATGGATGTTAAAAGTTCATGTAACCAAAGATCTTAAAAATAAAGGTTCCAAAAGGGTGTTTTCAAAGTGATGCCACAGAAGAGCCATTTTTGGTTCCACAAGAAGGCTTTCAGTGATCAGTTCTTAAAAGAACCTTTTTTTTCTTAGTGTGAAGACATTTTTAGTAATCTAAAGAACCTTCCAAAGGTTCTGTTGATGTTGAAGGTTCTTCACGGAACCATCAAGCCAATTTGAGTGAACACAAGAAGAACCACTCTGAGTTCTGCAAAGAACCTTTCAGTGAACGGTTCTTAAAAGAACCATTTTTCTTAGTGTAAAGAACATCTAAAGAACCTTATTCCACTATAAAGAACCTTTCAGCCCAAGGAAAGCTTTCATGATATTAAAGGTTCTTAATGGAACCAACTATTCCAATTAATACACACTTAAAAATAAAGGTTCCAAAAGTGTATTTTTGCAGCAATGCCATAGCCGAACCCTTTTTGGTTCCCCAAAGAACCTTTCAGTGAGTAGTTCTTAAACTAAATTTTTTTTCTTAGCATGAAGACATTTTTAATAATCTATAATCTAGTTCCAATGATGTTAAAGGTTCTTCATGCAACCATTAATGGCAATAAAGGATCTTTTCAGAGTGTATGTAGAGAAATATGTTTGCTAGAGATTGAGTGTTGTCTGGGAACTGCTGGTGAGCCGTGTTAAAGTCTCCAGGGCATCTTAGCGCAGCAGGTGAAGCCCCCTGTCACGGCAGATAAGGAATCTCAGAAACATGCGACGGACTCCAGGCATGCGCGGCAGCTCCACAGCAGGAGATTACTTTACACTCCATCATGGCTTTCACAGTAACTCAATCCACAGAACAGCAAAGACAAGCTCCTAAGTGCAGAGATATTAGTGCCTGCCAGTTCCCATCATGCACCGTTATCACAGACTCAGAAGCTGCTTGCTGAAAATTAGCACTCGTGTAATTGGCGTAGAGGTAAACTGAAAGCAGGTTTTGACCAATAAATGATAAAACTGCACATTTTACCCTCAAAAAGCTGTTTGATTCGAAATTAGGTGGTCCCTCGTGTTGGTGGTCACTAACCCTCAACTATCCAGATGCTTTTCATTTCCAAATAAATTGTATGTGACAATTACGACTAATTATCGTAATTATAACAATAAATAAAATACAACTGTACCAGTAAAAACCTGTTCATTGGTTAACAGAACTGTAATAGATCTAATGGGACACTTCATGTAATTTTACTTTAAAATACAGTTCGATGTACAATTTTCAGAAGTGAAAAAGTGTATTATAAAGTAAAAAAAAAAAAAATTAGTAATTTGATATAGTAGTATTATTGCAGTTAATAAAATAATAATACTGTAATTATTATTAATAATAATAATAATAATAATAATAAGACTGCACTGTGTTCAGTTGTAAATTTAAAAAAGTAAAAAAAAAAAAACTTTGAAAAAAAAGAAGTGAAAAAGTATTATAAAGTAAAAAAAAAAAAAAAATTAGTGATTTGATATAGTAGCATTATTGCAATGCACTGTGTTCAGTTGTAAATTTAAGTCAGTAAAACGTAAAAAAAAAAAAATCTACCATATTTTCGTTAAACTTCAGGCAATAAGCTGCGGGGTTATTACCGTAAACTTGATTTTATTTCATTATTTTATTTTATTTTATTTTATTTTATTTTATTTTATTTTATTTTTACAGTGTAGAGAACTTCCAGTGTGTAATTTGTGTTTGGCTACTCTGATTTGTTTGTTAACTTATGTTCAGTGATTGTCAAATTATTTTATTATCTTCATGATTAAATTTCTGTTATGAATCAGTAAATGTAAAAACTCCTTCATTTCTATTTTGTAATCGGGACACTTCATGTAATTTTACTATAAAATACTGTTCGACGTACAATTTTCAGAAGTGAAAAAGTGTATTATAAAGTTAAAAAAAAATCAGTAATTTGATATAGTAGCATTATTGCAGTTAATAAAATAATACTGTAATTAATAATAATAATAATAATAATGCACTGTGTTCAGTTGTAAATTTAAGTCGGTGAAACTTAAAAAAAAATTCTACCATATTTTTGTTAAACTTTCATCAATAAGCTGTGGGGTTATTACCGTAAACTTGATATTTTATTTTATTTTATTTTATTTTATTTCATTTTATTATTATTATTATTTTTTTTTTTTTTTTTACAGTGTAGAGAACTTCCAGTGTGTAATTTGTATTTGGTCAACATTTACTTACTCAAAACTGTATTACTTTTTTTTTCAGTGGAACATCAATGGTGAAATTCTGAAGAAGATCCAGTCTGCTCATTCAGTATGTATGAACTTTTAGGACACTTCAGTCATTTACTGTCATTTTCATACAAATAAGAAGTCAGAATTATTCTTCAAAAATGCACCTTTTATGAATGAAATTCACACAGCTTTGGAAATGGTGACAGATTTTTCATTTTCCGTGGGAACTGTTTCTTTTACGCTTAAGTCTGAGGTTCGTTTCTTCCCGTCAGATAATTGAACCATTAATCGGGGGCTGGAGATAAGGCCTCTAATCAGAACCACATTAGCTAGTACTTCCTGCTGTCATGCAGCCTCATGGATGAAGTCCTGCCCATCATCCAAGGGTCGTCAGAGGCCGCGACCCCTAGCTGTGATCCCTCAGGCCCCGAGTAATGGCTCCACTGCAGGATGGCCAGACGCCACGTAGTGTCCTACACCCCCCGATTCATCCGCCCATTGCCAATTTCCTAAAAAAGGTGTCTTGTGTGCTAATTACGACCAGTGAAAATCCATTTTCCCTGCAGTACGTCTTAAAAACATTGTTTGAATTTGATTGAGGCTGATGCAAATTGTCTTTAATTTTAAGATTTTCCGCATGAAATGCACTGGCATCCACGAGCCGGAAAAGATAAGGCTCTGTTTGTTAAAGAAAATGTGTTGTATTTGTTTTGATTACCTGGTGGGTTTTCGGCGGACTTACTTCAGGCCACAGTTTACTCAGCGCCAAAGAAAGAATTGTGTGTGTTTCATACGACGTACACTGTCCAGATGTTTATTATCCTGTCAAAACCACTTGGTGGAAAAGTGACGAGAACGAGCGAATGTTTACTTTGCACTTTCTGGAGGATGCCATTAGAAAAATTTAATTCGAATCAAATTACGATCTGGCACGTATGTTCTTTCAGCACGGTTGTATTTAGCATATTAGTAGAGAGCGGCTTTTATAAATGACACAGTAAATGTACCGTGAAAAAAACATGAAATCCAGGACATGTGATGCAATCGGAATACTCACAAAGTACCTCAGGAACGCACACATCCTGTTAACGGCGGTTCCGTAATTTCGGGCTGTGCAAACACGTAGAAAGGAAAGAAAAGCACAAGTTGTCTGGCCTCTGAAAATGATGGGCCCAACTGACAGTGCATCATTTTATGCCATGAATATGAGTATTCAGCTGATGTCTCCAAATGAACTGTGAACAAAAAGCTATTGAGAACCAAGAAAGGCTCTTCAAGGTAATGGTAGACGCTGGGCTCGATGTTTGTGCCTTTTATTTGTTGGAGTTTATTTGTTCACCACATTGGTTGCATGACAGCAACAAGAAATAGGTCATTCTATGAATCAGCAGTCTTGTCTAGCATGATAGGAGGTTTTTCAGATAAATTGAGTTGTTTAGTAACTAAAGCTAAATTAATTCATTTTTTATTTAATTTAATTTTTTATTGAAAGACATTAATACTTTTCTTTTTTTTTTATTTAGCAAGGAGCACTGTTACAAAAAAAAAAAAAAAAAAAGAAAAAAAAAGAAAACAATTTTTACTAAATAATAAGATGTATAACTGTTTCAACACTATCAGTTATATTTTAAAATACATTAAAATAGAAAACAGTTTTTTAAAATTGTAATAATATTTCACAGTTTAACTTTTTACTTTGCAACTGATCAAATTAAAGTAGCCTTGGTGAGTGTTCATTAATATTATATATTATTACTGACCCCAAACCTTTAAATGGAAGTCTATATATAAAGTAGACAAAATATTTAATGCATTTTGTCATTTTTTTATTTATGCATCTTTTTATTATTTTTTATTTTATTATATTTTTTTAATTGAAAGACATTAATGCTTTTTTATTGATCAAATAAAATTAGCCTTGGTGAATATTCATTAATAAACTTATTTCAAAATCATTATATATTATACCTGACCCCAGACTTTTGATTGGAAGTGTATATATAAAGTAGACAAAATATTCAATGCAATTATTTTAGTAATTTTTATTGTAAGACATTAATGTTTTTTTTAAGCAGGAAGCACTGTTACCAAAAAAAAAAAAAAAAAAAAAAAAAGCATAACTTTTTCAACACTAATAATAAGAAAAAAATCTTGAGCAGCAAATCAGCATATTAGAATGATTTCTGAAGGATCATGTGACACTGAAGACTGGAGTAATGATGCTGAAAATTCAGCTTTGATCACAGGAATAAATTACACTTTAAATATATTAAAATAGAAAATGGTTATTTAAAACTGTAATAATATTTCACACTTTACTGTGCTTTTCATCAAATAAAAGTAGCCTTGGTGAGTATTTATTAAGAGACTTATTTCAAAAAACACATTATTACTGACCCCAAACTTTTGAATGGAAGCATATATATAAAGTAGACAAAATATTTTATGCATTTTGTCTATTTTTTTTTTTTTATAGATACACTTTTTATTGTATTCCTTTTTTTATTGAAGGACGTTAATGTTTTTTTTTCTTTTAGCAAGGAGCACTGTAAGCAAAGAAGCATATTAGAATGATTTCTGAAGGATCACATGACACTGAAGACTGCAGTAATGGTGCTGAATGCTGAAAATTCAGCTTTGAAATCACATGAATAAATTACATTTTGAAATATATTCAAATATAAACAGTTATTTTAAAATATAATAATATTTCACAATTTACTTTTTTTGTATTTTGATCAAATAAAAGTAGCCTTGGTGAGTATTCATTAAGAGACTTATTTAAAAAAACATTATATATTATTACTGACCCCAAAATATTTAATGCATTTTGTCAATTTATTTATTTATTTTTTTAATAGATACTTTTTTTTTTATTCATTTTTTAGTAAGGAGCACTGTTAAAAATAAAATAAAATAAAAACAGCAATTTTCACTTAATAATAAGAAGCATAAATATTTCAACACTAATAAAAAGAAGAAAAAAAAGAGCAGCAAATCAGCAAATTAGAATGATGTGACACTGAAGACTGGAGTAATGATGCTGAAAATTCCACTTTGTATCACAGAAATAAATTACATTTTAAAATATATTAAAACAGAAAACGGTTATTTAAAATTGTAATAATATTTCACAATTTACTGTGCTTTTGATCAAATAAATGCAGGCTTGGTGAGTATAAGAAATGTGAAATATAAAGTATTTTTTCTTTTTTGGGTTCCTGTTTTCTAGAATGACCCAAATATCTAAACCACTCCAAACAGCAGAGGAAATGGGTAAGCTGTTAATGCTGTTAAACTCTCTAGAGACTAATATTTATATTGAATCTACAGTGTAGTTTCTGCATTAATGTCTCATTGATCTGCCCTCAGATATCATCACTTCATCCTGTGGAGGAAAGAGCTGAGAGGCCCATCCTCAGAGCACTTCCCAAGAGCCTGACTTGACTAAGTGGCGGGAACATTAGCATTTTCAGCCGGGCCGCTGGGATATGCTTGGAAGAGCACCGTAGGAGAGGTGCGGGGCGAAGAAAAATAAGCGACGGCACTACCAATAAGTCGCCCTTGAAAAGAACCAGATGTGTGCGCAGAGATCTTTCGAAAATATTATCTTTGGAGGTCGAACTTCTCAGAACGGCGTTCTTCTCCCAACCCCCGCAAACCGCCACTTGCTCGGCGTACGCTTCTGCGTGCCGCATGTTTCGATACTTTTGTTTTTACGCAGTTTCAGTCGCATTTCCCTCATTTTTCAGAGGTCAGAAATGTAAATAAGGCCCACGGTGCTCATTGTTTCTGCATTGCTCCATGGAGTCTGCTTTTAAAACACAGTGAGACTTTGTGTGGCGGCTCGAGGCCCTGACAGGCTGAAGTCAGCTCACGCCACGGCGTGTCGGGGAAACGGCACGGTTGTTCTCCTACACAGAGGCACCTCTATGGAAAGCCAAAAGACCAAAAAAACCCACAAACCTCAAGGCTTTTTTGAATAAAACTAGCTGGAGTCTCTTATGCAACCTTTTTTTTTTCTGTGGCGACTAGAGCAGAAACACACATGCAAATCCGTCAGCTAACTCGTTAGGATAATAACTCGAACATGTGGGTTTTTTTGCACCATCCATCCTGCCGTAACAAAGCAAAAAGCCTTTGAGCGATAAGTCGGCGGATGGAAGCGCAGGGGTGAAATATTGACGCTCGATTGCGCCGCCGACAACAAAAACAACAAAAGGTTTGTGTTGGGAACTGCTTCCCTATAAATGTGTCACAATGTTGGAGCCCCTCCTGGGTGTGCCGGACATGGTGTTCCCACAAGATCTCTCTGGCTCGGGTGCTCTGTCATTAGGCCTTGCCACCGGTGCCACACGCCACTCCTAGTGCTGAGCGGAGGGAGCGCGAGGCCAACGAGACGCAGGTCTCATTGCCAGAGCGCTTGAGCCTCCCCCATAACCGCTTCAGACGCGTTTTACTGGAACTTCTGCTGTGGAGACAGATAATTGACTTTCTCTATATTCCATGCGAGTTTGTTTAAATTGTCTGTCTGTATACACAGGTTGTGACCAGTCCAAATCCAGTCTGTCCAGTGTTGGGCGACCGCATGGCGTTTGGTGTTTTCAGATCAGTGTCAACTTATCGATCAAATGGACAGTTCCAGTAAATCTCAGGTGAATTTGTTTTACAGTACCTGTCATTTCCCAAAAGCCCCGCAATAGGGTTATAGGTTTTCACCCATCCGTGTTAAGATGGTCACTGCGTGGGCAAATGTTTGTTATCTTTGGTTTCAGCTGGAGGTTCGGTGTCTCTCTGGGACTGGTCGACTTGCATACCAGGACAGACCAGCAGGGCCCTCCCATTACCACATGGTGACCAGGGATATGTTCCGTAAGAGTCATGTGACCGCTAGTGTCCTCTTTCCCAGTGTATCCCATTGCAGAAGATGTATGTGAATGCAAACTTTACATTCATGCTGATTATGACAGTATGTTCAAAGCAATGCTGCAGAAATGATGCATGCTGTTTTTAATCAGTCTACAGTACTGAATGAATCATGTTTGGATGGATCTCTGGAAACCTGTCAAGAACCAGTCATATTTCATCCCAAATTCAAAAGAAAAACAGAAAAAGAAAAGTAAACATATATACAATATATATAGAATTTTTCTCTCTATATATATAATGTATATTTTCTCATTTTATATATATATATATATATATATATATATATAATTAAAAATATTATTTATAAAAAAATATATAATCTCTCTCTGTAATAAATATATAAATTATAAATCAATTCTAAAATATATAAATATATATGAATTGTATTATATATTTTGCATTAGTTTTTGTATCAAATTTTGTATTCTATTTTTATAAATGTAAAATCTTTTGATTTTACTTTTTTATTGACATCATTTTTTTACATGTTTGTATGTCTCTCAATTTTCATTTGTATATTGAAAAAAACATTACTGTAATGCAAAATTCTTATTTATACTGATATTAATAAAATAATATTTAAATTGTATTGATTTACAATTGCTAGCAGTTGTTCTTTTTGAGTAATGTAGTAATAGTAAATAATTTATATATTTATCATAATTTGAGTAAATTATAGTAAATGAAAGTTACCTGTGTTACTGTAATGAGAATTTAATTGATCATCACTGAGAATACAGAAAATTAGAAATCAAATATTAAAATTAAAATGTCCAGATACGTTTTGATAATGAGAATTTGTCCTGAAAATAATGACACAATCGCAAAAAAAATTAATAAATAAATATATAAACAGAACAAAAATACACTTAAATCAGATCTCATATTCTTTGTGTAAAATATGAATGATTTTTTTCTTCTTTTAAATTAGTGGATGAAATTTAATTTAATTAAAATGTTTCTGTGAGACAGGGTTACTAAATAAGCATTAGCATTAAGCATTAACTGGGAAAAAAAAAAAATATATATATATATATATATATATATATATATATATATATAATTTCAGCCAGTTGCCAAGGCAACATTTCTTATTTTTAAGTACTAAAAAAAAAAAAAAACTTGAAACTAATAGCTAAAATATTTGTCCTTAAAATGTCACAATTACCACAAAAAAAAAAAAAAAAACTAAAACTGACTTAATTTTCTTAAAGTATATAATAACGAAAATGAAGTCTGTTTTAGGAATATCTTTGAAAAATATTATAAAATATAAAATATTAACTTAATAAAAAAAAGTTTGAGTATACTTTATACTTTTATATTTTTTAAATTTGAGGATGAAATTTAACCTGGCAGGGTTATTAACAGGTTTACTAAATAAAATAAACATTAATTTAAATAATAATAATAATAATAATAAATATTTTATTTCAACTAGTTCAACATTTCAACATTTCAACATTTTCTCAATTTTTTAAGTACTAAAATAACTAAAAAAAAAAAAAAAACCTAATAAATATAGACATTTAAAAAATGAATAAAACTGACAAAAAATGATTAAAATGTAAACTAAAATTTTAATTAAAAAGTTAAATACAATCCCATTCAAAACTAAAACTATAATACTACTGTATGCCAATGATACTAAATTAACACTGCTGTGAGATTTACCTATTTGGCTACAGAGATGTTGCTTCCCCAAGAACAGTATGCTCTTGTCCTGTCAAATACAAATTGAATTTCATCTAAATTAAATTAATCTGCATGAAAAGCTGCAATATCTTTCTGTAAGGGGCAATAATCCTGGGCACTTGTGCCAAGGCCAACAGAGGCCTGCATGTCAGTGATACTTTCATCTAAATATACACGAGACTGACGGCAGCAGGTGAGAGGGGCCCTCCCAGACGCTCGCGCTGAACCATCACGCATACGGTGCGGGCCGTACGCGAGTGTCTATGTGCTCATGTGTGTGAGTGTGTATGTCCTTGTTGGGTGCGGTTTGGGGCTAGGATGCCATCTCTCCTTCACTGTGGATCGAGATCTGAACTAAACGCAACCCAATTTTGGGTTTCTCTTCAAAGCCAGCTGGTCTGGCTTGATTTTCTTTAGACTTTTTGACATATTAACAATCTTTTTTTTTTTTTTTTTTAAAAAAGACTGGCCCACAGCAGGTGCTGGAGGGTTGATCTTCCTGGAGAAGAACGTTATCGGACTGGTAAGTGAGCAACAAGCCTCCAAATTGAACAATAGCTTGATGTTGGCGAAAAAATGACGTGTCTGTGGTCAAACGCGAGTCAATAAAGTGTGTGTGCTAGCGTGACACGGTGTTTCAACACGTCTTGTTTAGGGAATGCGGACCTGAGAATAGAAATAGAAAGATACAAATTTAGAGAGGTGGGATTTTTTTCGGGACATGGTTTGCCTTCGTAAATAGATATGTTTGTCTAGGAGATGAATGCGGGAGAGGATCGCCGTTGACTAATATTGTGTCAAGCTTGTTTACGGCTCCTTTTATGACAAAAAAAGCTTTGACGTGAATGTTGCTTTCTTTGTCGGAGAGTTTGAGGACTTTATCAAACTGCTATATGTTTAACCCACATGTTATGGAGGATTTTCTCTTTCCCAAAAATTCTAGTTAATATTTTACCATTGAACAACTGACTAACAGGTAGATTACTTACAAATTGTAATCCGTTACCAATTCCAAATTATACATGACAAAAATTGTAGTTAGTAACGCAAGCCATTACGTTACACATTTCAGGTAATCTAATCAGACTACTTTTAGATTACTTTTGACCTAACTTGTTTATCACATTGATTTAAATAGGACAATCTTGTACCTTATTGATATAAAAATACAAACAGAAAATATATATATATATATATATTCCATTTGTTGTTAGTTACAACATGAAGTTCATTAAACACTACATTACATCAAGGTTACTCAAACTGGGCTTCGTGAAGGAACTGCAGGGGGTTTGTGTAATTAATTAAATAAAAAATGTCAAATTACGACAATCAAATAAAAAAAAACGACAATCAAATTAAAACACTTAATACAAAAATACAACATTATACATATTTACCTGCATGTCATGTGACCATCAAAGTAATATGTAATCATGTAATCAATAAAAAGTAAGTGTGAATTCTGAATAGGGGTATTTTAAAATGTAATGTAATGTAATCTAAGTACTTAATTTTTGGAATCTGATTACGTAATCCAGATTACTACCAGCACTGGTTACACTTGCGGTGTTCCCAAAATGACCGGCCTACCAAAAATTGCTTGTAAATCTATAATTCTGATATATTATTACCAAATATTGTTTTTAATCTTTTTTATCAACTTGCTTTTTTTCAATTAGCACAGGTTTTGTAGTTTTTTTAAAACGATTGATCGTTTACCTGTGCTTATGCACCTCAATTTTGAATGAACATTGCCAAAATGAGCAAAAATAGGTGTGGAATCTCAGATCAGTTAGGCCTACAATCAACCAGTTGCAAAGAGAAACACAAAATCTGTGGAAATTGAAAGAAAATAAGATAACAGAAATAGTGAATCCAAGATTTGGTGATAATACATTCTGTATTATTACCAAATCTTGGATTTAATCAGTTACTACCCAGCACTGTTTACACTTGTGGTGTTCCCATTCAAAAATTGCTTGTAAATCTCTAATTATGCTATATTATTACCAAATACTGGTTCTAGTCTTTTTATCAACTTGTTTTCTTTCAATTAGCACAGGTTTTGTAGTTCTTTTTTGAACTGATTATTCGTTTGCCTCATTGACCTGTGCTTATACACCTCAGTTTTTGAGTGAACGTTGCCAAAATGATCAAAAATAGGTGAATAAGCTCAGATCAATGAGGCCTATGATCAACCAGATTCAAAGAGAAAAACAAAACCTGAAGAATTTGAAATAAAATGAGATGACAAAAAGATTGAATCCAAGATTTGGTGATAAAACATTATTATTACCAAATCTTGGATTTAATCAGTTACAGCCCAGGTTAAACTTGCAGTGTTCCCCAAATGACTGGTCAACAAAAAATTGCTTTTAAATCTCTAATTATGCTACATTATTACCAAATATTGGTTCCAAATCTTTTCATCAACTTTTGTTTCAATTAGGACGTTTTGTAGTTCTTTTTTGAACTGATTGATCATTTGCCTCATTGACCTGTGCTTATGCACCTCAATTTTTGAGTGAACATTGCCAAAATTAGGTGAATAAGCTCCAATCAGTGAGGCCTATGATCAACCAGTTCCACAGGGAAATACAAAACCTGTGGAGTTGCAAAGAAAATAGAATGACAAAAATATTGAATCCAAGATTTTATGATAATACATTCTACATTATTACCAAATCTTGGATTTAATAAGTTACTACCAGCACTGGTTACACTTGTGGTGTTCCCAGTCGAAAATGCCTGGCCTACCAAAAATTGATTGTAAATATCTAATTATGCTATATTATTACCAAATATTGGTTCCAGTCTTTTTATCAACTTGTTTTGTTACTATTACCACAGGTTTTGTAAGCTCAGATTAATGAGGCCTACGATCAACCAGCTGCAAAGAGAAATACAAAATCTGTGGAAATGGAAAGAAAATAAGATAACAAAAATATTGAATCCAAGATTTGGTGATAATATATTCTATATTATTACTAAATCTTGGATTTAATCTTTTTGTCAACTTGTTTTCCAAGAGATTTACAAGCTTATTTTAAAAGGTCAGTCATTTTGTATTTGCTGCTAGTGTATTTAATATTGGAATAAAAAGATAAATATGACCTGGGTCCACAAAACCAGTCATAAGGGTCAATTTTTTAAAATTGAGATTTATATATCATCTGAAAGTTGAAAAATAATCTTACCCTTGATGTATGGTTTGTTAGCATAGGACAATATTTGTCCGAGATACAACTATTTGAAGATCTGGAATCTGAGGGTGCAAGAAAATCAAAATATTGAGAAAATCGCCTTTAAAGTTGTCGAAATGGAGTTCTTAGCAATGCATATTACTAATCAAAAATTACGTTTTGATTTATTTACGGTAGGAAATTTACAAAATGTCTTTATGGAACATGATCTTTACATAATAATAAAAAAGAAAAATCAATAATTTTGACCTATACAACTTATTTTTAGCTTTTGCTACAAATATACCCATGCAACTTATGACTGGTTTTGTGGTCCAGGGTCAAAAATGCGTTGAAATTGGGGATTAATAAGTGTGTACATTTAAAAAAAAATGGTGTAGAAACAATTTTCACTTAGAAATTGCTAGTGAATTACAAAAAAGAAGAGTAACATTGAAATAAGCATTACATTTTTAAGTAGAAAAACGGAAATAATATTTTCTAGTAGTAAATAGTAAAATACACTCCAAGAATCTTTGTTTTATTTACAAATTTGGAAAGTTACTTCCAGTTTGTGTTTTTGGTAAGAGTGTACATAATATTGAAACAAAAACATAAAATTGTGTTAAAATTAGGATTGAATATGTTCACGTCTCTTTAAGCGAATGCTATTTGCTGTCACTAGATCCTCATGTTTCTTTCTCTATAAAGGCCACAGCTGTACGGTATCCATCAAGAGTGTTTGAGATAATGAAAGGCACATCAAGGGCATTTGAGGTGCCCACAAAACCACTGATTCCTGCCCACAACCACTGCAGCCTTCTCCTCTTACAGCTTCGGTTTCAAAACAAGACGCCGTGATAATGCTATCCTTATGTACCGAGTGTGAGTGTTTGCGCCAGTGTTTATACAGTTTAGACTCTCTGGCTGTCCCGATGGTTGATGCTCTAAAAAAGCTGAACGTGTTCGAGGAGGAAGCGCAAACTGACCCACTTTGGATGCTGAACGTCAATGCAGCAAGATTTGCATGTTCAGCTGCACCGTGCTCAGTTTTTACCGCATGAGTTCGTATTTTGGCTCTGTGTATTCAGCTTGGTTATTTTAATAGAATATTGTATTCTAATTACATTTCTATATTTGTTAAAAACATTGGACAAAAGAGTCTGCTGATTTAAGTGATGTAAAGTAAAAAGGCACCATCAAGTGCAACTTGAGACATCAGTTGCTTAAATTAAACATTACATTTTTATACACAAAATTAACTAAAATATTTGACAACGGTGTATTTTTAATTTTGGCTATGGATATTTATGTATGTGTGTGCATAATTTGCAATTTTCTGATTAATTTTATAAACGCCAAAATGTTTTCTTACAGTGCATTTATACTTTCACTTCTTATGTAGTTTAAAAATACTTTTTTTTATTATTTTTCTACATTATTTTGATGAAGGTGGAGTCTTAATTTCAAATTTGATTAGTCATTTTTCCTTTTGTTTGATTCTGTATTTACGCTTTTGTACGTAGGTTTTATGCAGCATCATAAACCTAATGTAACATTTTGGGCATAATGTAGTGTAATATGAGATCTATATTTTTAAAAGGCATACCTGCAAGCATAGATATCAGGTTATGTAACATATTCAGTTTTGACGTGCCTTTAGGGCAGGTTTACAGAGATTAATGCCTGAGAACTCGTCAGGTGAGCCACATAATGCGGCACGATTTGAAGTGAGTTTTGCACGCTAGGACTCCCTCAGTGAAACCAGAGTGTGAACTATAACAATAGAAAGCATGTTTTCGGTGTTCAGGCTTATGTGTTGCGAATTACAGGTGTCTAGCCGTGAGCTGTGGGTTTGGCGACACATGCAAACAACTACATAAGCCCTCTGTGAATGGGTTAGACACGCACAGTCTATTTCTACTAACAAGTTCTCTGGGATTGCAATAATTAATTTTGCTGCACTGTCACAACAAAACAGATTGAGCAGAATGACATGGGTATTTCACAGGAAACTTGGTATTTAATGAATTATTCTAATAAAAATAAAAATTCAGTCAATATTTACTCACCCTCAAGTTATTCTGCTAGTCAATTAATAGACACCCTCAAAAATATTCATTTTGTCCAAAAATGAGTACAGTTAAAATATTTGTCTTTTTAATGCAATCCTGTTATTTGCTTTAAAACAGAACTTGAAGTGTTCTTCAAGATGGACTGTTTATTTAATCTTTTGACTGGGAACTAGCTGTCTCTTTCTCTCTTTAATGCATTTTTATGACAGCAGGTAACGTGTGCTGCATCTTTTGAGCTACTCATTTTCATCTCGATATAACTTTATTACGCATTCATGGAATTGTGTGGCTTTTAGGCCACGTGCACACACATGTAAAGTTTCAGGATTGACACCGTATTTAAATATGAAGTTCGCGTGTGTACAGAACGGAACTCGCTCTCAAAATTGCCACGGCTGATGTCATGGTAACAAACAATAGTAATGTTTTGCTGACTCATGTGTTTTGTATCGGCTATTTTTGACTAAAGAGTTACCTTAGGCGAGTTTAGCTAAACCACCGTCGAAGGAGCTGTTGTGGTTTGTTTATGTTTGGAAGGTTTGCAGAGCGCGCCTTTTAAGTGTTGCCATGTCCACTTGTTCTAAGCGAATTGTATTACGTGTCTTTTGTCTTTGAGCTCAGCTCATACACATACAGCGATCCATTTTATAGACTTAACAAAGTAGGCAGGTGCAGGTCGCGATATTTTGGTGTGTTATTTGTTTCCAAGTAAATGCGTTTGGATTTAAGTTGATTATTGACTATGCTGGTTTTTATTGCAAGATCTGGCAACACTAACGTACCTCGTTTCCTGTGATTTCTTGCACTGCTTTCAAATAAGAAGTCTATTAACTAGTTGTTCACTTCGGTTCCGTACACACTAAATGTTGTTTCTGTAAGTCCGGTTATGACCTTAATTTTTCAAGAGTTAGCCCTGGTGAAAAAACCAGCATATGCTGGTAGCTATGTTTTGATGCTGGAATGCTGGTTAGGTAGGTTTTGATGCTGGTTTAAGCTGGTCCTTTGCTGGTTTATGCTGGTCCTTTGGTGGTTCATGCTGGTCCTTGACCAGCAACATGACCAGCAAAAACCATTTTTTTCACCAGGGAGTTCTGTTGTTGAATGCGGTTGTCACTCCAGTAATGACTGAACTGTGTGTACAAACAGAATTAGGCACTGAAACGTGATTGACAACCGAATTTAGCTTCAGCTACGTTGTCTTATAAACACAAACTATTGCAAAATTGCTTCACAGGCACTTAAGATTACGCTCAAACTATTGCTAAACTTCACATGGAGGTTTTACCCTTACCCGCATTTGGCAGCTCTGGGGGAAATTGTTCAATGAAAAACATGCCCCCCTCAAAGTGCCCATGTTCCTTTGTGAGCGTCAGCATTAGCGGCCTGCCAGGAAAAGTGTTGGAAAGGTAAAGGCTTGTCAGTGTTCTGTCTAATAAAACATGCATATAGCTTTTCTTGGACAGGAGTGGTTAAATTCTGTTTCCGCTCCCTTGCTAATGCGCAGTTATCGAGATTAAGTTTAAAAAACTTTAACAGACTCGGTCTCAGCTGAGTGAACAAATACACAAGCCCTCTGATCGAGCTTTTATGGTTATTGAAAGGACGTGTGGCAAGTGTGGATTGAGGTGTAATACTCCAACCCGCCACTAGTGTGCGCTGATGAGTCACAGACACATGTCGCTGCCGCCTCACTCATGTGTATTTCTGATGTTCAATGATTATTCCCCCAGACTAATAACTAATTTATATAATTTGATGAATATTTTATTTTTCTAGGTGCCAAACGAAGAACCTGAAAGCCTAAAAAACATTTGATGGAGACACAAAAGCAGTGAGGATTCAGAAGGAGAAGATAGTAAAGTTGAAACAGAAGGTTATGAGCAAGTGATTGGTAAGATTTTTTTTATATTATTATTATTATTTTTTTTTAATATATATAATTTTAAATATTTCATTATGTATTTAAATTATGTACTTAACAAATATACTTAGACATTATTTAATTCATATTACATTTAGATTTATTATGCAATTTAATAATTATTATATAAATATACAGTTAAATTAGTCAATGAATAGACTAACTATACGAGATTATAATATAAATATATTAATATGCCATTACAATTAGAGTATTGGTTGTAACAATTATTCTTTATTGAATATTATATCATATTTAACTTTTTGTAAATTGAATCAGATGAAGAAAAAAATAATAATAAATATAAAAGATGCTCAGAGATATTGGTAACTAAGTACAGTAAGTTTACCTTCAAATAACTGGACAAATGAAAACCGATGTGAACTCTTGAGTGCATTAATTGAAGACGCGACGCGACTGACGCTTTGGTGATTAAAGTAGGAGCGTTCTACTAGAACGCGTCGCGTCACACGCGTTCGGGTGTGAGTTACTGTACGCGTTAGACCCGCCCCCTTTACAAAGAGAGCGAGACGGAATGATTCTCTCTCCTGTGTGACGAACAGACGCTTGAGAGGATCGTGTCAGTAAACTAGGGGAGATCTCAAACACTGCTGACCCACCCCAGGATAACTCTGGACGTCTTCAGTTGTTTTTTCCTGTTATTTAAAAAAGCGCTTTCGCTTCCATCGCCGCATGTGTCAAAACCAATGAGAGACGCGGAGTTCAGCGATCATTCTCACATTGACGCGCACATGAAGCGCTTTGACGCGGTTCTGGATTTGGAGAGCGTGTGAGGAGTTCTGGACCGGTGCGTGTCTGACCATTAACACCCGCGTATGCATGCTTTCTGGACCTGACACACTCATGCATTACAAAGTAAGTTGAACTGTCATAACTAGAAGCCTTTTGGTTAACAGAATAGCATGATTAGTTAGTATAGAATACCATGGTATAGTTTTATCAAGCAGTAGAAGAGTATAAAGCATAAAACTAGTGCAGTATACTACAGTTTAGGTAATATTATATAGTGAAATAGAATAGTATGGAAGTATGGAATAGCTTAGTGTTGTTTAACAAGCATTGGAATAGTATATTAGCGTAATATAGTTAGTATAAGTATACAGTAGTATAATAGAATAGCATAAGTAACATATACAAGAATAGTACAGTTTAAAAAGTAATAGAATAACAGTACACACTAGTATAGAAAAGAATGGTTTTACAAGTAATGATAGTATAATTTAAGTACTATAATAGAGTATAATCATTTACAAGTAATATTAGTCAAGAATGTCATATTTTCAGTCATGCAATATTATATACTTGAACAGTATAGTTAAAAAGCCATAGCATATGAGATAATATATAACAAGTAACTGATTTTAGAAATCCAAATATGTTATTTTTTTTGTTGGAGTTATGCATTGGCTGTACTGTTTTATTATTTTTTATAATTTATTAATTTTTTTATAATTTAAATGTTGTGCTTTAGGTAGCACTAAACAAGCAACTTTTCCAAAACGGTGTAATTATGTGAATAGCATTTCTATTTATACTCACTGTGGTAATTGAAGAACTGTAAACAAGTTATTTTATATGGCAGCGCTTACTGAAACGCATGGCTTTACAGTTAACCTGGAATATCCAGGATGGGGTTCCCAGCTTAGTAGACGAGAGAAGTGCTCTGCGCTGGTGCTTGTACAATAATAATGACCAAAGGGCAAAATGTGATCCAGGAAAGCCTAGTGCTCCTCCCTATGCTTAATAACATTCACTGTGGCCTTTTTGTGAGAGGTTTTTTTTTTTAACATGCACATTGTTAGTGAAAGAGATGAAGAGAACAAACAAATACGCATGATTTTTAATGCAGAGAAGCTTGAAATGCTTGTACGCAAACAGGAAACGTGTGCCATGCGCTAAGACTCTTAAAAGTATGGCACACTCTTCAACTGTTTATTGCCATCAGGAAACTATAAACCTGACGTGTGATTGCATTAGTTAGCGGTGAATGATGGCAACTTAATAGCAATAAATTATGACAACAACAGCCACTGTGTTTTCATTCACACAAGCTGTGCACGGGGTCACTTAATGGTGAGACGTTAATGATTAAATATTGTAAGTAAAAGATAATATTGATGATTTTTTTATCAGTTTGAAAAGATAATTGTCGATTTAGATGTTATGAGGCCTGCTGATGATTTTAGAGCTAGTTTCGGCGGTGTGTCGGTTTAAGGGAAAACCAGCAGTTTCGTAAAGGGCTTGACGGGATGAAGTTGTAATTGTGGTGTTAACAGCTAGTAGCAGCATATATGGATACGAGTGCAGTCAGTGTATGAGTTGTGTAGGTTATCCTGCTGGGTGGTCTAAGTGCTGGTCAGACCTCCATCGCACTTTCCTTGGTTTTCTTCATTAGCCACTGAGTGAAATGCAGCAAAACCTCAAAAGTATGTCACCATCATCGTTATTGAAAAAAACAGCTGTGCTGATTATGCTCTCGAATGAAGATATTTGAAAAAAAGTTAAATGTCATTATAGAAAAGCCAGGTTTTCCGATGCAAATGTACAAATATTAAAATATAGATAAATGTATATATTTAAACAACAAATTGTAATCATTATATATTAGGTTTTTTTGTTATTCAAACCCAAAAACCTAAATATAAATTTTAAAATAATATCAAATCTATTTTATATTTTTTTTAATTAAAAATAAAACAAACTAAAATGCTTTTGAAATATAAAATTTATATTAAACCAAAACAAAATGCACTTATTTATAAAAATATATTTATATATTTAGATTTTTGGGATTTAAAACTCATTTTAGTGTTATAAATATATCAATTAAAAAAAAAAAATATATATATATATATATATATATACCTTTTTAAATATATTTTTTATTTTTTTGTATTTAATATTTATTTATAACACTAAAATGAGTTTTGAATCCAAAAAATCTGAATGTACTTATAAATAGGTATATAAAGTAAACTAAAGTAAAATATCCATTTTTTAATTACAAATATAACACATTTATAAAGCAGATTTTTATGGATTCATTATAAATAAGGAAAGCCATTGCATGCGTTCATTATTTTTGCACTCGGCATATTCAACCTGGTTTTTAACCCTAGAAAAGCTCATAAATGAAACCTAAGCTCTCCTGGTCTGTGGCTTTGCTGATCTTGCTCTCAAAGCAGTTTTTCGGCACAGCTTGATTTTGCCACAAAAAAACTTGTAATCTATCTTTGTCACTGGTGTAAAATGCTCAATTCACTGCGTTACATCCTCCAGTGAGGATGTTTCGCACAGAGAACTCTTTGTACGGTGGGCCGTATATAGCGTTAATCAGCGAACAACCCACCCCCCCCCCCCCCGACGCGTGCGTCTGGGGATATTTTTAGTGAATCATGTGTTCATAGTTTAGTGTGAGGTTAGTTAAAGTATTTAAGATGTGACTTGTCGGGTCTGAGGTAACAGATACTGCATCCACTGTAACACGGCACTGGACTCCAGTCCAGTTATTCCCATCAGTGCTGTTTCATTGGGCTTCTGGTTCAAACTGTCCATCTTTTGGACTTGTTGTTGTGACATCTGTACACTGACTGATTTCAAACAGTGCAAGAATTTCAAGCCAGGTGCCTCTCAAAGGACAAATGGACATTCTTGACCTCCAGCTGATGAAGGACGGTTACTGACAAAGCTTGACGGCAGAAGTTGAAGCTGTTCTTTGTGTGTCTATAAACATGATAGTTAAGTTCCTGGATGCCGATTGGTCAATAAAGGGTTTCAATTGTTCTAAAATACAATATAGCACTAGCTATGGTGTGAAACATCTGTTTACTGGCTACTGCAGCATGCAAAATCTTCAGCTTGAAGAGTAGCAATTACTAAAAAGGTTTAATGAAGCAATTTTTACGTGAAAGTTTGTATCAGGGTTAATTTAGGATGTCATTTCAATAGCAAAAAGTTGACCAATTTAACCTGAATTTACCCCTAACTGGAGTTGTACAATGTTGTACACCAGTGTTTGTCAAAACATCTACTTTTTTGTTTCTCTAAAAAGATTTGTACGAGTAAATAATGACAGAATTCTCATTTTTGAGTGGACTGTCTCTTTAAGACACTCTAGGCTGTGCTATATGGTGAATATCTCATGCCGTATTGCTTAAATATAGCACTGACCTCAGCCAAAACCTCAACTTTTCTCCATCCTCAAAATTACAGAGGTGCAGTCCGTGTTTGGTTGTAGCAAACTTGCATGTTTGCGGTCTTTTTTTTTTAGGCCTGACCATGTTGCTCGAATCATGTAAGTTTGTCCTTTGATTATGTGTCAGAATTTTTCCGCCAATTCCCACAATGAGGTTTACTTTCAAAATGAGTGTCTAGAGAAGACTAGCATCTCTATTCTGCATTTGAAGTCAGTGAAAGCACAGAGAGCTGCAAATTAAATAGTGTGTTGTTTTTTGAAGTCGCATATCCCACAACACCTCTGATTTGACGCTTATAAACAACGTTTGTTTCAGTTGTGATGAGCCGTCAATTTCAGCCACTGCTTTTGTTGTTAAGGGTAAAAAGTTCAGAATTTTATTTTTGGTTCTGTCGCAGTATGTTTGGTAGAGGAAGTCTGCGAGGGGGAGTTTGAGGGGGCCGTCGAGCTGAATACCTGCCGTCATCCTGGTTTGGTTTACAATGCTCCTGAGTTTCCACGTCACTTCCTCCCCATGAGATCGTTCCCATGCTGCTGTAAACACCCACACCCAGACCTCCAGACCGCCAGTGCCAGATCAAATTCAATTCTTATGATGCAGATACTGTGAGAGATAAACAGATCTAGTGAAGCACAGCTAGCCAGTAAACTTCAGGGCCCAGATTTCCAAAAATCTTATGAATTCTTAAGAATGTTGTAAATATTTTTTTAAAAACGTCTTGTTTTTTTCTTAAGAAAAAAAAATAACAGGCTTTGGTGGTACTTTATCTGGTTGTTGCCAAAGTCAATGAAAAACACCTCGGCTCGCCATTAAATGTTAGTTTTTGCTGGAAATTTCAAGTTGTTTCTGAATTTTAAATTTTGTAGCTAATAACAATCATTGTTTACATTTATCATTCCTAGAGCTGGAGGTTATTTGAACTTTAAGAGGTTATTTACAATGATTTTTAAGAACATTCTTTTCTGGAATTCTAATTAATCTTAAATTCTATCTTTCATTCTTAAGAAGTATTTAGTTAAAAAGAATAGCAGTTATGAAGAATGTTTCGTGAATTTGCCCCCAGCTGTAAAACATACTGCAACTCAATCCGTTAAAAAATGCTCTCACAATAATTTGAGTTTAAGAATGGGCATCCATTTGTACAGTAACTTGAATGTGTGTGGCTGCCAACCCGATTTCACAGCAATCCGCTCATATTTTACGAAGTGGCTAATTCGTTTGAGTTCATACAAGTGAGGTCGAATTGCTGTGAGGTTGATTTTTGAAAAAATCATACATATTTTACGAGGTGACAAATTTGTACTAATTCGTATGACCTCACTTGTATAAAATCATGATAATTAGCCACCTCGCAAAATATGTACAAATTGCTGAGCTCGTGTTGAAAGCCTCGTATATAAGTTACAAATGGACACCTACTCTTGCATTAAAAATACGGTGAGAGGGTTTTCACCAATTCGTACAAGCGAGGTCGTACGAATTAGCCACCTCCTAAAATATGTATAAATTGGCGTGAGATCATTTTTCATTTTATTTTTTTAAATCATACAAATTTTACGGGGTGGGCGATTTGTCCACATTCGTATGATCTCACTTGTACAAATTCGTACAAATTAGCCACCTTGTAAAATTTGTACAAATTGCCGTGGGATTGGGTTGAAAGCCTCGCACATATAAGTTACAAATAGACGCCCGCTCTTACGTTAAAAATATAGTGTGAGAGAATTTACACCAATTCGTGCAAGTGAGGTGATATGAGTTAGCTACCTCGTAAAATATGCACGAATTGCTGTCAGATCGTTTTTTTGAAAAATCATATGTATTTTACGAAGTGGCAAATTCGTGTGAATTTGCACAAATTAGCCACCTCATAAAATATGTACGAATTGTTGTGAGATCGGGTTGAAGGCCTTGCGCAAATGGACGTCCACTCTTACGTTGAAAATATAGTGTGAGAGGGTTTTCACCAATTCGTACAAGTGAGGTGATGCGAATTTGTACAAATTAGCCATCTTATCAAATTAGCTACATCGTAAAATACGTACAAATTGGTCATGAGATACGCTGGAGGTTTCCGGTGCCATTCACTTTCAGTTATTTTTGGCTGTACAAAACAGCTTAGTTTAGCTGCTTGATATTGCAAATTGGTATTTCTTATTTTAATCTATTGTAGTCATTTTATACACGCTGGTTTGTAGCACAGATAGTTTTATTCTTTTATTAATCTAGCTGTAGTGCCTAATGAATCAAAAGTGTCATACAATCACAGAAAATAGCCTATTTTCACATTTCAAAGGAAGATGGATAGGCTAGCATCGCGATTACTGAATCTGTACTTAAGGCTAATGATTTAAACAAACCACCAAAATGAAATATTACACTTCAGGATGTAATTCAAAGGATCGGAGGTAGAAATGGCCACCTGCTTTCTTCAGGTCACTTACCTGCTGCGTGAGAGCGCGGTCCTGTACACGCTGCCAACGGCTCCAAGTGCCAAGAGCGGAGAGATCAGCCTACACCGTGAGACTTGCTCTGATGTCAGAGCCAACCAGCTGGCAGGATCTGTTCTCCACGTCGGGCAGCCTGACAAAAACACTTAAGGATATCGATCACAGGTCTGTGTCTAAGCCATGAACTGCTAACAGCAGGGCAAGTATGCATTTACTCTTGGCAAATATTATACAGTTTGCTTTGCAATAAGAAAAACTCCATTATATTTAATATTATAGTTACTGATAGATTTTGCTGCATATTAACAAATAAAACATTTGTTTCCATTATTATTTTTTGAAAGAATCTCACCAAGGCTGCCCTTATTTGATCAAAAATACAGTGAAATTAGTAATATTTAGCAATATTATTAAAATTTAAAATAACACTTTTCCATTTTGATTTATTTTAGAATGTAATATATTCTTGTGATGGCAAAGTTGAATTTTCCGCATCATTACCCCAGTCTTCAGGTCACATGATCTTTCAGAAATCATTCTAACATAAACCATAGATCAGAAGTTTCATTTTAGATTTTAGCTAAGGTGTAGATTTAAAAGACCACATATTGAGCAATGTAATATTAATGTCATGAATGCACTGCTTTTAAAATAATGTAACAGAAAACAGAAGTGATATCTTAGCATGTGGCTACGAATGGCCACAGAGTTTCAGTTGGCAGTGTGTATCGGTTAGCGGTGAAGCGCAAACTCGGCGCGCACACACTGAGAGAACACAGCTGTGTGACACACATCTCCACAGCAAAAGGAAACCATGCAAATGAGCAACCAACTATGAGCAATGCACCAAATGCCTGGTGCTCTTGCTTGCATAGTTTTGAGAGCTATTTGCCAGAATATTAACCAGAAGGTTGCTAATGGCTAGATTGTAGCTGACAGTGATTGCAAGCTTTGCTTTTGTAATTAGGTCGCTGAAAGTCCTGCAAAAAACTAGGACATAATTTGAGATTTTCCATCGATTTGGGCATATAAGGAAGTGTAGCATACCAGGCTAAGCTAAATGTGATTTCAGAGAAAATGTATTGAATTAGCTTATTTTTCTTTGTATTTACCCCATTAGCATTTTTTTTCTTGTGTTAAGCATAATTATAATATAAATCAGTGAAGTTTATGCTATAAAAGGTTTTATATGTGCCAGTAAGCTTAATTAAAAGTTAATTTTATTGTAATTCAATTGATACACTGTTAGTTTATTTTCTTTTTTTCACTTTAATTTTATAATTTTTATTTTTAATTATGTCTATATATTTATATTATTTTTTAGTTTATTCAGTTTTATTTATTATAGCAATCCAAGTTAAATTAAACAAAAATGAGAATTAATTTATTGGCAATTAGCTGGAAAAAAGTAAAATCACCCAAAAATGTAAAAATAAATATTTTATAATTTTTATGATTTTAGTTTTTATTTTCTTATTTATTTATTTATTTATTTATTTATTTTTAGCTTTTTTAACTTTAATTCACATTTAGTTAAATTTATCTTGTTTTAATACGATTAACAGAATGATTTTTTGCAGTACGAGCCAAAGTCAGATCTCTCTAATCTCGTGCTAAGCGGACAGCATCAACCTGGACTCACATGGCCCACGGCTGTTCACGCACAGCGCTCCGCCAGGAGCCGTGGGTTCAGGATATGGGAATGTAGCGGGGCGTCTGGGAGCTGGTCTCGTTCCGTGGTACGACTAACCTCCACAGCTCGTGTGCTCTCATTGAGAAAGACAGACGCTGTCTCCTCTTTGTCCTTGGGAAGTTTTGAGGCGAGCCGTAAGGGTGGGGCGGAGAGTGACTTGTCCCCATTCCGGCACTGATTGATACAGTCTCTTGGCGGCCGCTGCTCTGAGCCGTAGCACGCTCCCTTGATAGACAGCAAAGAGATGTAGCAGTCCTCTCCATGAGATACAGCTGGGGGGAAAAGCTGGCAGAACGTATGTTCTTGAACATTTCCATGTGTTTGAAAGCCACTGGGTTGTTGAGGTTGATTGGCATTGTTCGCTTATACTCTATTACTAATGTGTATACCTGGATAAACCTCTAAACTCAAGTATTAAATGCCATTTGCGAATTAATCCATAAGTGTACTATTACTTTTCCAACCACAGAAAACCCCCTATTAATTGCATAGGAATATGCTAAAAACAGTCAGAAGAACTGCATAGTAATGCCCTGGCAAACCACACAACACATAACTTAGCAACCACATAACAACACCTTAGCAACCACATAGCATTATGTGAAGAAAAAAACACTCAGAACACCTTAGCAACTGAATAACAACACCCTAGAAACAAAATCACTCAGAACACCTTAGCAACTGCAAAACAACACCCTAACAACCGCATACTGTTGCGCTGTGCTTAAAACTACCCAGGACACCTTAACAACTGCATAACAACTCTCTAGCAACTAAACCACTCAAAACACCGTAGCAACCACATAACAACACCCTAGCAACCGCATACTGTAGCATTGTGTTTAAAACCACCCAGGACATCTTAGCAACTGCATAACAACACTCTAGCAACTAAACCACCCAGAACACCTTAGCAACCACATAACAACACCCTAGCAACCTCATACTGTAGCACTGTGTTTAAAACCACCCAGGACACCTTAGCAACTGCATAACAACACTCTAGCAACTAAACCACTCAGAACACCTTAGCAACCACATACCGTAACAACACTTTAGCAACTGCTTCCTGTAACATTGTGCTTAAAATCACCCAGAACACCTTAGCAACCACATAGCAACACTCTAGCAACAAAACTATTGAAAACACCTTAGCGACTGCATAACAACACCCTAGCAACAAAACCACTCAGAACACTATGGCAACCGCATAACAACACCCTAACAACCACATATTGTTGCGCTGTGCTTAAAATCGCTCAGAACACCTTAGCAACCGCATAACAGCACCTTAGCAACCACATACTGTAGCATTGTGCTTAAAATCACCCAGAACACCTTAGCAACCACTTAACAGCACCCTAGCAACAACATACTGTAGCATTGTGCTTAAAACCACTCAAAACAACTTAGCAACCTTATAACAACAACCTGGTAACCGCATACTTTAGCACTGTGCTTAAAACCACTCAGGACACCTTAGCAACCACATAACAGCACCCTAGCAATCACGTACTGTAGCATTGTCCTTAAAATCACCCAGAACACCTTAGCAACCACTTAACAGCACCCTAGCAACTGCATACAGTAGCATTGTTTTTAAAACCACTCGGAACGCCTTAGCAACCGCATAACAGCACCCTAACCACCGTATACCATAGTATTGTGCTAAAAATCACCCAGAACACCTTAGCAACCACATATTGTAGCATTGTTCTTAAAACCACTCAGAACACCTTAGCAACCGCATAACAACACTCTAGCAACCACATATTGTTCCATTGTGCTGAAAACACACAGAACACCTTAGCAACCTCATGACAACACCCTAGCAACCACAAGCTGTAGTACTGTGCTTAAAACCACTCTTAACACCTTAGAAACTGCATAACAGCACCCTAGCAACCATATACTGTAGCATTGTGCTTAAAATCACCCAGGACACCTTAGCAACTGCATAACAGCACCCTAGAAACCACATGCTGTAGTACTGTGCTTAAAACCACTCTTAACACCTTAGAAACTGCATAACAGCACCCTAGCAACCATATACTGTAGCATCGTGCTTAAAATCACCCAGGACACCTTAGCAACTGCATAACAGCACCCTAGAAACCACATGCTGTAGTACTGTGCTTAAAACCACTCTTAACACCTTAGAAACTGCATAACAGCACCCTAGCAACCATATACTGTAGCATCGTGCTTAAAATCACCCAGGACACCTTAGCAACTGCATAACAGCACCCTAGAAACCACATGCTGTAGTACTGTGCTTAAAACCACTCTTAACACCTTAGAAACTGCATAACAGCACCCTAGCAACCATATACTGTAGCATCGTGCTTAAAATCACCCAGGACACCTTAGCAACTGCATAACAGCACCCTAGAAACCACATGCTGTAGTACTGTGCTTAAAACCACTCTTAACACCTTAGCAACTGCATAACAGCACCCTAGAAACCACATGCTGTAGTACTGTGCTTAAAACCACTCTTAACACCTTAGCAACTGCATAACAGCACCCTAGAAACCACATGCTGTAGTACTGTGCTTAAAACCACTCTTAACACCTTAGAAACTGCATAACAGCACCCTAGCAACCATATACTGTAGCATCGTGCTTAAAATCACCCAGGACACCTTAGCAACTGCATAACAGCACCCTAGAAACCACATGCTGTAGTACTGTGCTTAAAACCACTCTAGACACCATAGCAACTGCATAACAGCACCCTAGCAACCATATACTGTAGCATCGTGCTTAAAATCACCCAGGACACCTTAGCAACTGCATATTGTAGCGTTATGCTTAAAATCACTCAGGACATCTTCGAAACCACAAGACACCACCCTAATAACCGCATGCTGTAGCATTGTGCTTAAAATCACCCAGAACACCCTGGCAACCAACTTGGTATCAGACCCTCACAGTGATGGTATAAAGTTGTGTTTGGTCACAGCAGAGCTCATCAGGCCCTTCAGAACCATGAGATTTGTTGTTACTTCCCATTTTGTGTGTTGTGGAGCGATTTATGGGAAGAGGCATCTTTTATTGTTTCTTTTCAATGATGTCACTTCCTTATGAGGCCGTTTGCGAAGATTTCCTGTCATTATGTCCATTTGTGCGAGCTGATGGGTGTTGTTTGCAGAGAGCAGCTTCCTCCTTCGAGTCAGAGTCAGCTGTCTGACACCTCTGGGGTCTGCCAAGAGCTCTGAGGATCTGCTCCGACGTGCTCCGACAAGTTCCTCTGCTGCCTGGCACATCTTCAGAGTTTCAGATGCCCTGAAAGATGGTGATAATGAAGTTGTACAGGCTCCAATCTCAATTGTGTTAACTGACGTTAGCCAAGTTATGCCAGAGGCTGTCTCGAAATGCTTTTTGAGGGCTTGCTTTTGTTTATTTCTGCCTTTTTGAGATCTTTATTAGCCGTCTTTATTACCATTTTTAGATCCCCTAACCTTAAAGCGATAGTTCACCCAAAAATGAAAAAATAAATGATTATTAAATAAATCATAATTTTATGATTCTCCCAAGTTGTTCCAGACCTATGAGTTTGTTTCTTCTGTTGGGCACTGAAGAAGATATTTTTGTAACCAAACAGTTAATGGTAGCCATTGACTTCCACTGTATTTTTTCCTAGCCTATGAAATATATGAAATATTAGCCAATATTATTAGCCAGTATTAGCTTTTAAAAATATTAAGTATTGGCATTGTTCTGATATTGTATTGGAAGTATTTAATTTAATTTAATTTAATTTAATTTATTTTTTCCTAAGTTTTGTTTAGTTTTATTATTTTTTATTTTTTAATTATATTAGCCAATATTAGCTTTTAAAAATATTGTTTAATTATTGGCATTGTTCTGATATTGTATTGTAAGTATTTTATTTTATTTTATTTTATTTTATTTTATTTTATTTTATTTTATTTTATTTTATTTTATTTTATTTTATTTTATTTATTTTTTCCTAAGTTTTGTTTAGTTTTATCTCTTTAAAAAAATATATATATTATATTAGCCAATATTAGCTTTTAAAAATATTGTTTAATTATTGGCATTGTTCCGATATTGTATTGTAAGTATTTTATTTTATTTTATTTTATTTTATTTTATTTTATTTTATTTTATTTTATTTTATCCTAAGTTTTGTTTAGTTTTATTTCTTGAAAAAATATTATATTAGCCAATATTAGCTTTTAAAAATATTCTTTAATTATTGGCATTGTTCTGATATTGTATTGTAGGTATTTTATTTTATTTTATTTTATTTTATTTTATTTTATTTTATTTTATTTTATTTTATTTTATTTTATTTTATTTATTTTTTTTTCGTAAGTTTTGTTTAGTTTTATTTCTTTAATATATATATATATATATATATATATATATATATATATATATATATATATATATATATTAGCCAATATTAGCTTTTAAAAATATTGTTTAATTATTGGCATTGTTCTGATATTGTATTGTAAGTATTTTATTTTATTTTATTTTATTTTATTTTATTTATTTTTTCCTAAGTTTTGTTTAGTTTTATTTCTTTAATATATATATATATATATATATATATATATATATATATATATATATATATATATATATATATATATATATATATATATATATATATATACATATATATTAGCCAATATTAGCTTTTAAAAATATTGTTTAATTATTGGCATTGCTCTGATATTGTATTGTAAGTATTGTATTTTATTTTATTTTATTTTATTTTATTTTATTTTATTTTATTTTATTTTATTTTATTTTTTCCTAAGTTTTGTTTAGTTTTATTTCTTGAAAAAATATTATATTAGCCAATACTAGCTTTTAAAAAAATATTGTTTAATTATTGGCATTGTTCTGATATTGAAAGTAGATTGTTTTATTTTATGTTTTTTTATGTTATTTTTTCTTATTTTAATTTATTTTTTTAAATGTTCAGAAAAAATATATTTTATTTAAAAAAAAATAAATAAAAATAATATATATATATATATATATATATATATATATACAAATTTAAAATAAAATAAATATTGGCATTCATCTGAATAATTATTGCCATTATGTAGATTATGCTGTGACCACATTTTATTTTATTTTATTTTATTTTATTTTATTTTATTTTAAATCAGGAAAAAATTAATATTAGCCCACATTAGCTTTTTAAAAATGTTAATTATTGGCATTGTTCTGATATTTAATTCAGTGGATTATTTGCCATTTTTTTGTAATTATTTGTGAAATTTGCAAGCAGTTTCTAAGTAAAAATTGTTTATACGCCTGTTGTTTTTCCTATATTTAGGTGTCAGAATATCATGGAGATGTAAAAACAAAAAGAGTACGGTATTTTCCTGGATACAAGTTGCTTTTTAAATAATATGAAACATGCTGCGACTTGTATAATGCAATTATATGTCAAGCATGCAAAACGTTCGTGCCGAATGAGATATGTGAGCCCGTATTTATTTGTATAGCGCATTTCCCACATGCCAGGAGTTTTAGTTTCACTTAAAAAATAGTTTAGGCTTGGTATCGTTTACTGTATGTTATTTATAATTAATAGCATTATTATTAATGTTAGTTTTATACTTCATTCCCGTTCTGTTCTTAAATCTAAATTTGAAGGATCTGTTTTTTTTAACCAGTTCAGATGTATTTTCCAGGAAAATTCAGTAATTATTTACTAGAATGCTACAGCAACCACTTAGCATCATGCTAAAAAGGCATTAGCATTGTGGCAGAGTTAACTACCAGGCACTTTTTCTTCAGAAAATGATCAAACTGTGTTGATAGGTGTTGTAGAGAAAGAACAGGACATGGTGGATCTTAAATGAATGTAAAATATGTTTGAATTTTCGCTGACTGTTTAGCATTTGCGCTAACTGCTAATCTACCACTCTGAGGCATTTTTTTTTCAATACATATTCATTGAGTGCACAGTTAGACAGGATTTGTTCACTCATGTGGGCATGAGCGACACATTCCCCTTCAGGTTGCCCTTTTACCACAGCTAATTTGCAAAGCACTAGCTGCTAGCTAGGAGGTCTTTCTGCCCTTCTCTGGAAGTTGTCCTGGGTCTAATGGCCCCTCAGGAGACTGTCTCAGTCATATCTAGGTGTTATCTCAGCGCTGTTTTATTTCGGTGGCACCATGCCGCTCTTCACAGGACGAGGAGATATCTGTCCTCTCCTGCTGCCCTCGGGAGAAGCAGAGAGGCAGATTAACAAAGTGACTTAATGTTGCACATTACTCTCTGGAGATCCCTGCTTCTGGTTTCTTGGCACCGGGCCGCCCTCCCTCCTACTCAAGTAACACAGCGGCTCCTCCCACGCCTGTCTCTCTCCGTCTTTATCTTTCCGTCACATGGGTAAACACACTAGCATCTCTGACCTCTAAGCCATTTTGCCTCGGCATGTCCAGTTCCTGTGGGGCTTTTGCCGAGAGCTTGTTCACAATTTCAGAACATTTACCTGGCAGTTCCCTCTTTATTCTCTTGGCTTTGGTCCGATGTTGGCAGCAGGTTATTATTTTTTTAAATATATTTTTTATATATTTTTATTTTATATTTTATTTTATTTTATTTTATTTTAGGAAAAAACATTATTAGTGAAATATTATTTTTTAAAAACATTGTTTAATTATTGGCATTGTTTTGAAATTGGAAGTAGATTGTTGCATTTCTTGTTTTATTTTATTTTATTTTATTTTATCTAAAAAAAAAAAAAAAAAATTGTGGTATTTATTATTTTATTTTATTTTGAGAGTAGATTATGTTATGACTATTTTATTTAATTTTTTTTTCTCCATCCGGAAAAAATATTATTAGCCAATATTAGCTTTTACAAAATTTTTGGCATTGTTCTGATATTGGAAATAGATTGTTATTTTATTTTATTTTATTTTGTTTTTTTATTTTCAGGAAAAATATTATTAGCTATTATTAGCTTTAAAAAAATATTGTTTAATTACTGGCATTGTTCTAATATTGGAAGTAGATTATTGCATCTATTATTTTAATTTATTTTATTTTCAGAAAAAATATTATTAGCGATTATTAGCTTTAAAAAATATTGTTTAATTATTGACATTGTTCTAATATTGTAAGTATATTATCTGTTTTATTTTGTTGTATTTTATTTTATTTCTTTTCTTTATTTCTTTTTTTATTTTATTTTATTTTATTTTAGGAAAAACATTATTAGCCAGTATTATTTTTTTTAAAAAAACATTTTTAATTATTGGCATTGTTTTGATATTGAAGGGAGATTGTTGCATTTATTATTTTATTTTATTTTATTTTATTATTTGCCAATATTACCTTTTAAAAAATATTGTTTAATTATTGGCATTGTTCTGATTTTGGAAATAGTTTAATTTTTTTTTATTATTAAATAAATAAAATAAATAATAATTATTTTGATGTATATTATAATTATTAAAATAATTGTGTTATTGTATGTGATCCAATTATTTTGATTTATTTTATTTAAAAAAACATTGATTTTTATATTTTTGTTTGCATATGTGCTAAACTGTTACCATCTTGTCAGCTGCATATTTATAATATTTTATAGAACTTTTCTTGTGGTTTACAAAACTGATTATGGGCCATAACAAAAATAATTTGGATACTTGATCATGACTGGTTCTGTGCTCAAAATTAGCTGCCAAACTGCATAAATAACTACCATCAAACGAGACAACAATGTACGCCACAGCATCTTCAAGATGTCCTCGGATAACTTCCGCTTGAACCTGAAATGAAACCTCTACGCAAAACCATACTGATCAGTTAGCTGGAGATGTATGAGCTGGACATCATCGGCCGAGTGGCTAAAGGGAACTCTTTGAGCCTGGGTTTAATGGATTACACGTCCTGAACAGCTTAAAGTTATGTAAGGAGTTTGTCACTGGGTGACCGTCCATCACGCTCTAAGCTATGTTGAATAAGGTAGATGTAGATCTTGAGTGAGAAATAGTGTTTGAATGCAGATTTTCTGCATACCAAAAGACACTCAGCATTTGATCTCGACTGTCTTGAATTTACTGTAAGTTTCCATTTTTATTGGCGCGCTCTCTTATCCGAGCGGAGCTTGCCGAGGCTTTTATCGTTTGGTATGCTTTTCAAATTCAAATGAAAAGCTGTCACAACATTCCTGTAACTTCCTCTTCTGCTTTTTCCATCCCTCCTTCATAAATCCATCACATCTCTCTGGCTTTTATCAGTCGACTTGAAGCACAATCAAAAGGTCTTGTCTTGATGCATGCATTGGCAAGTTGTTGACCATGTCTAAGTGAATAGAAGCACTTGCCCCCTAAGATCTCTGTTGCTGGCTTTCAGTTTCTGTACAGGCCGCATGTTTTCCCTCCCTCTCGTTGTGAGTGTGAACATTTCACCTCTGCTCCCCAAAGCACTTTGCTTTCACTTATTTGCATTGTGGGTTGCCCTTGAGTTTTATTTCCTCTTGTGCAGGTTGCTCTGGTCTTCAGCTGGGTGCTTGTTCTCTCTGAGGGCTGATGACGACCACAGCCATCTGTGTGAACCTGTAGGGTTAACGCAAACCCTCTGTCACTAATGAAAACCTATTTATTAGAAGTAGTAATGCTTCCTAAAATATTACTATTGACTTAGACTGGATTGATCCCCAAGGAGAAATTAAAGAAATTAAAGTTTTAAAATATAACAAATACATTTAACTTATATTTAAGCATATGCATCACAAATAATATGCTTAAAACAATATGATAACTCTATTCAATATATTCTCTGAAACATGTTTTTTATTCCTCAAGTTTATTTGGTATATATTGGATAAATGTTATTAATATTTCAGTTAATACAAATATTTGTAAATATATTTTACATTTTATTATTTAAATATGGCAGCAATTTTTTTAAATAAGTACTATATATATATAAATAAAAAACTTAATTTTCTAAAGTTCATTTTTTAAAATATTATATATAGGTTAAATATAAATACATAGATATTGTAAGTATTATAAATATATATATGTACTTGGTTTGATTGAAACTTGGTGCCATATCCATTTAAAAAAATGGAAAATAGATAGAAATTAAAAAGATATATATATATATATATATATATATATATATACATTTATTTATTTATTTTAAACAAACACTATTTGGCAAAGTCAATTATTTTTAATTAATTAATATTTTAATTATATAAGTACTTGATTGGTTAACTTGCTTCCATATCTATTTTTAAATAATAAAATAAAAAAAAATAAAATAATAAAATCAGTATTCTCAGAAATGTTTACAAATATTTTTATTTATACTAAAGTATAATTAAGTTCATATTTTTAAATATCATAAATATACGAATATTACGAATATTATAAATGTATATAAGTATATATAAGTACTTAAGTGATTAAAACGTGCTGCAAAGCCATTTTTAAATAATAAAATAAGACAAAAAACCAGTATTCTCTGAAATAAAAAAATGTAGATTTTTTTTTATTTATACAAAAGTATAAAAATAAACTAAAGTATGTTTTTAAGATATTATTTGTGTGTGTATATTATAAAATATAAAATAAAATTGAATACAAAATATATAAATGTGTATATAAATGTGTGTGTGTGTTATATAATCTAAAATTAAATGCAATACAAAATATATTCTTTAAATTCTTCTTTAATTTTTTGTTGTTTTTTATGTTATGTTACTTTTGTTTTGTTCTGTTTTTGTTGTTTTGCTATGTTAATCATGTTTTATAAATCAGTTGTGTTTTCCACAAAGCCCCGATTTTGTGTGCTGTTAACCCAGACGCTCTTTGTTTTTCCCACATTCGAGCACTGAGCGATATCACAAATCAGTCTGATAAAATCTGTGTCTCTTTCTCTGTCTTGTCTGTTCAGGAACGAATGCCGGAGTCTTTGAAATAAGAGGAACGAGCAAAGAGGAAAGACCGCGTTGAGGATCGGAGCGAGAGCGAGCGAGGAAGGAAGACGAGTGTGAACCGTACTTTTGGAATAGGAAGGAATACCAGACCGAAATAATGGGGAGGAAAAAGATTCAGATTGCGCGGATAATGGACGAACGCAACAGACAGGTAAAAAGTGATGTTATCTTGACCGAAAGAATGGAGATGTGATGCTCATTTCACAGAAATGCAATAAATCCTTAGCAGTCTCTCTCACAAACACACGCACACACCAATAGCATGCATCACTTAAAGGAGAAGTCCACTTCCAAAACAAAAATTCACATATGATGTAATCACCCCCTTGTCATCCAAGATGTTCATGTCTTTCTTTCTTCAGTCGTAAAGAAATTGTTTTTTGAGGAAAACATTTCAGCATTTTTCTTTATATAATGGACTGATATGGTGCCCCGAGTTTGAACTTCCCAAAATGCAGTTTAAATGCGGCTTCAAACAGGCCCAAATGCGGTTGTGAATGATCCCAGCCGAGGAAGAAGGGTCTTATCTAGCGAAACAATCAGTTATATTCATTGAAAAAATACAATTTAAATACTTTTTAATCTCAAACGCTCGTCTTGCCTTTCTCTTCCTAAACTCTGTGTATTCTGACTCAAGACAGTTCAGGTATGTCAAAAAAACTCCAATTGTATTTTCTCCCTCAACTTCAAAAATCATTTCAAAATCATCCGACCCAGTCTGTACAAAGTGAACATGCAAAGGAAGATCAAACACCCTCAACAAAAAAGGTAAAACAGCGATATAGGACGATTTTGAAGTTGAGGAAGAACATGAGATAAGAGTTTTTCGACATACCCTAACTGTCATGAACCGAAAAAAAAAAACAGTTCAGGCAGAGTAAGATGAGATGAGCGTTTGGCATTAAAACGTATATATAAATTGTATTATGTTTATTAAAATAACCGATCGTTTTGCTAGATAAGACCCTTCTTCCTTGGCTGGTATCGTTTACAACCGGATTGTTTAAAGCTGCATTTAAACTGCATTTTGGAAGTTCAAAATCTGGGCACCATATCAGTCCATTATATGGAGAAAAATGCTGAAAGGTTTTCCTCCAAAAAAATAATTTCTTTACGACTGAAGAAAGAAAGACATGAACATTTTGGATGACAAGGGGGTGAGTAAATTATTTGTAAATTGTTATTCTGGAAGCGAAGTTCTCCTTTAAGGAAGTGCCAGCAGCTTCTGACGACAGCATCACAAGACACTCACAAGCTGGATTCTCACTTCGGACTGGCTGGTTTAGTTTTTGCCAGTGTTGCGTGTTTGTGTATGAATGTGGAATATGATTGTCCTAAATCATCATAATTGCCATTTTTAATTGCGATATTAAACGCATTGGCTCTACCTTAGAGGATATAATGTGGAGAGTCTGAATAATTGAGGTTTGTAACGGAGTAGAGGAAACCGTGCCTGTACCAGCGGGTGTGTCATTCACCACAACTAGCGGTTTCCAAACTATTACTCACCCAGCCTATTAGACAGGCAGGATCTGAAGCCACATCTGACAACACTTATAAAGCCCATCAGCCTTTTACCTTCCCGATCAAACCAGCTTTTTCCTGTCATTCCTAATGTTGTGACTTTGTGGCACTGGTTCACATGGTTTATTTCATTCAGAACTTCATAAATAAGGTTCCTGCTGCTGTTATATTTACCATGTATAAATCCGGGCATGTGTTGTGCAGGAACTCTAGTGCAGGGCCAAACATGAAGTCATGATTTGGAGCGGGAACCGTTCAATTTCATGGCGTATGCTGATAGCTGCAGGTCATACCACCAGAGCACTGGCTCTTAATAAGCTAATAACCGTCAAGTATCCATGAGAATTGAACTCACCGTCTTCAGGTTTCAGCCAGTGTGAACTCGGTTAAACTCGAGTTGGAATTTGGAGTGACAGGAAGGTAAATTTAGCGATTGCAGTTCAAAGAAATTTAATACATGTGATGCATTCTGGGAAACTAAAAAGTTTTTAGGTCTGTTGATCTATAAACTATAAACAAAGTTTTGTCAAGCATTCAGAGTTTGGCCTGCTGAGTTATATAAATTTCCTTGAATTCAAATTTAAATTTAAATGTTCAAAGTTTGCTAAATTAATTTCAATTTAGGAACTGAATTGGAATTTAAAAGGTATTCGCAATTCAGTTCTTAATGGTAGTTTAAAACGTTTAATTTAATGACCTAAAAATAAAAATGTGCATTTGTCATTTCTGATCACCAAGGCTGCATTTATTTGATCATAAATGCAGTAAAAATAGCAATATTGTGTTTTCTTTTGTGTTTTGAAATGAAATTTATTTTTGTGATGCAAAACTGAATTTTCAGTATCATTAGTCTTCAGTGTCACACGATCCTTCAGAAATCATTCTAATAGTGTTGAAAACTGGAATATTTTTGTGAAAATGTGATACTTTTTTAAGGATTTAAAAGCATTTATTCAAAATAGAAATCTTTTGTAACATTATAAACGTCTTCATTGTCACCTATGATCAATTTAATGCGTCTTTGCTAAATAAAAGTATTAATTCTTAAAAAAAGATAATCTGAAGGACCTTCACTACCAGTTGAAAGTTTTGGAACAGTAACATTTTTCATGTTTTTTAAAAGTCTCTTCTGCTCACCAAGCCTGCATTTATTTGATCCGAAGTACAGCAAAAACAGTAAAATTGTGAAATATTTTTACTATTTAAAATAACAGTTCTCTATGTGAATACATTTTAAAATGTAATTTATTCCTGTGATTTCAAAGCTAAATTACAGGATCATTACTCCAGTCTTCAGTGTCACATGATCCTTCAGAAATCATTCTAAAAAATTATAGAAATTAAAGCATTTATTTAGCAAAATTAAACTGATCAAAAGTGATAATAAAGACATTTATGTCACAAAAGAATTTTATTTTATATAAATGCTGTTTTTCTGAACTTTCTATTCATCAAAGAAGCTTAAAAAAATTATACTCAGCTGTTTTCAACATTATAATAATAATTAGAATGATTTAGAATGATTTTAAAGGACATCACTAGGATTAATGATGCTGAAAATTCAGCTTTAAAATCACAGGAATAAATTATATTTTAAAATATATTCAAATAGAAAGCAGTTATTTTAAATAGTAAAAATATTTCAAAGTTTTACTGTTTAGCTGTATTTTGGATCAAATAAATACAGGCTTGGTGAGCAGAAAAGGCTTCTTTAAAAAAAAACATTAAAAATCTAACTGTTGAAAAACTTTTGACTGGTAGTGTATAATGTAAAAACAAGATCTTTGGCCAACTCAGGAACTCTGTTCAAGAACCTTTTAAATTATTGTACATTTTCCTCAGAGGTTTTGCGCTTAAGAAAGGTTAAGTGTTCAGCCTGTTGCGTTACGTGTTGTTCTTTGCTTCTGAACAATGCTTTAGTGTTCAAGTGGACAGCAGCTCAGAGCGCAGGATAAATGGCTGCCTGTCATCTATGTTTCCTCCCCCCCACCTGTCTCCACCCCCCCCCTTCAATGACCAGCATAGGGCCGGAAGCCGAGGCAAAGCTATTGTGGAGGGGAAGCCATTGGACCCTTCCTGTTATGACAGGAAATGCACTCAAATGTGCTTCCTGACCCCCAGTGCAGTGGCACGATTAACCCCCTCTCAGCGCCCACCCTTTCCCGTGTTGTGGTGGTGAAGTTCTCAGTGGATGTTCTGCGTGAAACGTCTTAACTCGTGGCAAATAAATGCACAAGCTTCTTTACAGGGGAAGCACGGTCGTGTAAAGTTAGCTGCAGCCTCAAAGTGCAGTTTAGCATCAGAAAGCATGTAGGAAAATAGTCTTTGTGACTCAGACTTCGAAGGTAAATCAAGACAGGCTGAACATGGCACTGAAAGCATGAAAAGCGAACGTTTTTTTGTCCGTATGTGTGTGTGGGGGCGTCTCAGTGAGCATGTGTAAGACATCTGTCGCTCCCGGTGCATGTGCATGTGTGTGCGAGTGTGAGCATAATCTAAATCATGTGGAGGTGAGAGCATCAGCGTGCTGAGCGGTAGGAGTGAGAAGATCACCCTGCTGGAGTTTGTTTGTGACAGAGAGCATGACGTCTGAACTCACGCACAGGGATCAGCAACACACAAACACCACGTAGATTAGAGATTCACATGCGTGACTATTGCACATTGACATGCATGCGTGAAGTATACACTCTTGAAAGACAGAAAAGTCTCTTGAATATTTCTCGTAGACAGAATAGTTTAACCAAAATTAACATGTGATAAATTATCTGTACTCTTGCGTGTGTGTCTGTTTGGTATTTTTATTTCTCCTAAGGAATTTTAAGATAAACATTTAGGCAAACAGCTCTGGCTCATTTGAATAAAGCATGGCGCTGGCAACACCAACGTCATGGGTTCGATTCCCAGGAATGCATGAAGTGATAAATGATATACCTTGTGGGCGAAGTCACTTTTCTGCCACTGATTAAAAAATAAATAAAGGTTATTGTGACTTTCTGTTTCAATTCTAACTTTTTTTTCTCAGAATTGTGTAATATATGAATTGCAAGATATAAACTCACAAATCTTTTTTCTCAGAATTGCGTAAACTCGCAATTGAGAGTTATGAAGTCAGGATTGCAAGATATAAACTCGTTTTTACGATATAAACTCGTTTAAATCTGACTCGTTTTTACGGAATTGCATGATTAAAAACACAATTGAAAGATACAAAGTCAAAACTGTGCGATTTAAAAACTCGCAATTCTTTTTTTTTTTTCTTAGAATTGATATAAACTTGTGATGGCAAGTTATGAAGTCAGAATTGCATAATAGAAACTCGCAATTGAGAGTTACGAAGTCAGAATTGCGAGATATAAACTCACAAATCTGACTTGTTTTCACAGAATTGCGTGATTAAAAACTCACAATTAAAAGAAATAAAGTCAGAATTACGTGATGATAACTTGCAATTCAGATTTTTTCCCCAGAATTTATATAAACTCACCATTGCAAATTATTGTCAGAATTGCATGATATAAACTCGCAATTCATATTTTTTTTCTCAGAATTGATGAACTCGCAATTGAGAGTTATGAAGTCAGAATTGCGAGATATTAACTCAGAAATCGGACTCGTTTTCATAGGATTGCATGATTAAAAACTCCAAATTGAAGGAAATAAAGTCAGAATTGCAAGATACAAACTTGTAAATGCAAGTTAGAAAGTCAAAATTACGCCATTCTGACTTTTTTTCTCACAAATGCGACCTTGTATCTCACAATTCTGACTTTTTTACTTGCAATTGCAAGTTTATGTCTCACAATTCGGACTTAGTAGCTCATAATTGTGTTATAAAGTCAGAATTGCAAGATATAAACTTTTATTCTGAGAAAAAGTGAGAATTGTGAGTTCATATCTTGCAGTTCTGACTGAATTTCTCTGAATTGCAACATTATTTCTTAGAAATGTGAGTTTATATTTCAATTCTGAGGTTGTGAGTTGTGAGCTTAAAAGTCACAGTGATCTTTTTTTATTTACTGTTCAGTGGCAGAAATGTGCTTTGATACTTTGGATGAAAGCGTTTGCCAATTATATAAAGTAAATAAGACAAAGCTGATAGTTAAATGAGACATAATTGAGAATTCCAGTAGATCTGTTGAGTTATGAAATTTAAACCTTTATGCGATGCATTTATACTACATGCCAACATCCCATTTGTGACCATTATGATTCTTTTATTGCGTTTTAAGAGAAAATTTTGAGAAAATTGATATCTCACTGAGACATAATTGAGAACTCTCGAGTTAATGAAAGAGCAACCTACACTATTACTGTATTTCAGGAATTCTTAGGAAGATTTGTTTTTTCATTCATTCTTCTTCTAGAGAAAACATCTGCTGCTTTAATGAGTCCTCTCTAAGAACTTTATTAAGTCTCCAAAGCTACAAGCCAGCTCTTAGCAATATCTCATTTTGATGCCAGAATATAATATTCCAGAGTTTGAATATTTCAGGCAGATGCCCAAGAGAGTTCTTCGGGGTTTTGTGCGGCTGTTTCTCACTGAATTTCATTGCCATCTCGTCACAGATGGAGAGCTTGTTCTGTGAGGGTTTAAATGGTGTCTTTGGGAAATTGTCCTTTCCAAATGGAACGTGCGCAACGCTGCCGGCGTGCCTAGGTGATGCTGGGTCATCATTAGCCAAAGCAATCCTATGAACCCTGCCACCCAGGGGCTGTCAATTTGTGAAGCGTGCTGGGCAGAATTTCACCTTGAACTCCCCAGTCTAAATTTAGCATGGCATGCAGAGCTCTGATAGCTCCCTAACCAGAATACCCTGTCAAACAATTTGGTTTTGGACAGGATGGGACCATGCACACTCCAGCAATAAGTTTCATTTTGATAGGGCCTTTTACTCAAGTCATGCAATTGCCAATAAAAAGAATTGCAAGTGCATTTGAATATTTTATTGTAACAGTTCACAAGAAAATATAGCTAAATTGGAGCCATGGAGTTGTGGGTAGTATGTTTTTAACTTAGGAGCATTTCTTGGACAGAAACTCCTGTGGCTCGAACAGAAGAGCATGTTGTTTGATTCATGGGAATGCATTAACTGCATGGTGTCAAATCTGTCCCAATTTAATCTTCTCCTTGTATTTTGTTTCATTAGGTTACGTTCACAAAGAGGAAGTTTGGACTAATGAAGAAGGCCTACGAGCTGAGCGTTCTGTGTGACTGTGAGATCGCCCTCATCATCTTCAACAGCACTAATAAACTGTTCCAGTACGCCAGCACCGACATGGACAAAGTTCTGCTTAAATACACTGAGTACAACGAGCCCCATGAGAGTCGGACTAATTCGGATATCGTGGAGGTGAGTTTGTCAAAATCAAGGTTCCAGAAGTTGAATCAGATGCATCACCTAACCCTAACTGGATCAGGATGCGTTCATTTTGGTAGAGCTTGCTTCAAGTTCTAGGATTTGACACCTGGCCCGTGTCTAGTGGTGATTTGTTAGGGAACATGTTGTAATAGTCCTTGCAAAAGACGTTTGGCACATGCCGTTGCGCTCTGTAAGAACGGATCAGGCTAAAGGACAGGGACGAGGACGGGACCATGTCCACGTTACGCAACAGGTTTAAGAGAACGCGGCAGGTGCCACTGTCCAAGCCAGGTGGTCTGACAGAGACTTAAGATCTTGCTTGCTCATCACCGCCACCTTTTGTGACATGTGAGCTCCAGAAAAGGTCACGGGGCAAGCGTGGGGTTGCTTTAGGTAAGGGTTTCCTCTGCCGCTAATCTAAGACTTCGGCGTCTTCTGCCGAAACTGTTCTCAGCTCTTCCAAACCACCTGTCAAGCCTGACTTTGGGAAGAGAGAACTAGAAGGTTCCCACCCCACATGCATGAAAGGCCATGGCGCTCCCTTTGGGAGCAGTGGGAAAAATGTTTCCCCTGGAAAAGTCCCTTTTCCAGTAAAAACACCCAGCTGACTTGCTTAGAGGACTGGTGGTGCCACACAAACAAACTGTCTACTCTTACTAACTAAGTAGGGGATGAAGAGAAACATGAGGATGAGGAATAACAGTGTAGATGCTGAAAGGGGCGTTTTTAGGAGCTCAATTGTGGTGAGGGATCTCTTTATCTTTGTGCGTTCGAGCATGAGCCGGTTATTGTTTCGCAACTCACTTCACTTGCACATAACAAGCTGCGAATTCAAACTCTATTATTATACTTTGACTGTTCAGTCTAGTGTAACATCGTTCGACAGGCCATTTGCAACGTTGACACATGCATTACAAGCAAAGCCCTGGGGTCAGACTTAGCTGGGATTCTGCTGGGTTTTTTTTATGAGGCTGAGAGGGAAAACAGCATGGCTTGCCTCATGAGAGGAGAAACATCAAGTCTCCACGAGGCAAATCTCACGGACACCCTGCCAAGCCAGTAAGGAGCCAGGATAATCCCATTTCCTCGATTAGTGTAATCTGAAAATGCTCCTTTTAATCCTAAAAAGCCGACAGCGTGCACTATAACCCCATGTCGTCACCCCGAAACGCGTTTTCCAGACCCCACACCTTTTAGATTTCCTCTCTACTGAGAATCGTCAACGAGACTGCTGGCGCAAAGGAAGGAAAATGTTAATTATTTCCAAAGGTCGCGTTGTTAATGACTACATGGCCGGCTAATGAGATTGAGCAAAGCTCTGTGCGTATGGTAGTTGACCTCTTGTGTTTGGTCTTGTGCTGGAAGGCATTGGAGGTGACAACCTTCCACTCCTCCAATTTCACCCACACAAACCTCTGAGAAAACATGCCTCCAGCGCTTGGCACATCAATCTGATTTCAAATCTAACGAAGAAAACATCGTCAGCCTACTTTTATAAACTGGCTCCATTTCAGGCACATTTGCCTCAAACGTTTTTCTACTCTCCTAATTTAGATAATTTGTCTTCATGTAGTTGCATGCCAATGCATTCTTAAGCACTTGATTTTTTTTCCCCCCCATTCTCAGTTCACTCACAGTTCTCCTTGTGAAAAGGTTTGCCTTACAGTCATTGCTTCACATTCCATTATGCACTTCGTTACGTCTTTGGATAATTTTATGTTTGGATGTTGATGGGATTGTTTGGTGCAGCAACGGTTCCCTTGTGTATTCAGAGGTGCGTGCACGCATGATAGCTCTTGATCTTCCGTTGAACCTTGATGACGATTGACAGATTAAATCCGTGAATCAGATTTGCTAGGCTTACACTGCTCTGTGTTAACACTGTCACATTGCAGTCACAACATCAAGAGGATGCCAGGAACTAGACCTTTATGCTGTTGTAGACGATTTCTGATCTGATCTGAATTTGAATCTACAAAATGTTAATTATTCTACCAAAATAAAACGGATCATGTCAAAATGAACCCTATTTTTGTATTCAGTACTGACCTGAGTAAGATTTTTCAAAGATGTTTACATATAGTCCACAAGAGAAAATAATAGTTGAATTTATAAAAAAGACCCCGTTCCAAAGTTTACATACACTTCATTCTTAATACTGTGTTGTTACCTGAATGATCCACAGCTGTGTTTTTTAGTTTATTTATAGTTGTTCATGAGTCCCTTGTTTGTCCCGCTGGTCTTCAGAAAAATTCTTCAGCTCCCACAAATTCTTTGGTTTTTCAGCATTTTTGTGTATTTGAACCCATTTCCAGCAATGACTGTATGATTTTGAGATCCATCTTTTCACACTGAGGACAACTGAGGGACTCATATGCAACTATTACCGAAAGTTCAAATGCTCATCGATGCTCCAGAAGAAAAAAAACATGCATTAAGAGCCGGGGGTGAAAACTTTTGAACAGAGTGAAGATGTGTAAATTTTTCCTATTTTGCCTAAACATCATATTTTTTCATTTAGTACTGCCCTTCAGAAGCTACAGAAGATACTTACATGTTTCCCAGAAGACAAAATTAATTAACTTTACCCTGAACTTCAAATTCAAAAGTTTTCACCCCCCGGTTCTTAATGCATCGTGTTTCCTTCTGAAGCATCAGTGAGCATTTGAACCTTCTGTAATAGTGGCATATAAGTCCCTCAGTTGTCCTCAGTGTAAAAAGATTTTAAAATCATACAGTGATTGTTGGAAAGGGTTCAAATAAAACAAAAATGCTAAAAAAACAAAGAATTTGTGGGAATTAAAGGATTTTTTTTGAAGAACAGCAGACAGTTAAACTGTTCAGAACAAACAAGGGATTCATGTCACTTAACGATCACTTAAAAAAAAAAAAAACCCTCACAGCTGTGGATCATTCAGGTAACAAGTATTAAGAACCAAGTGTATGTAAACTTTAGAACAGGGTAATTTTTTATAAATTCAACTATTATTTAAATGTCTTTTATTTGAAGTATCTTATTCAGGTCAGTACTACATAAAAAATAATATGCATTTTGTATAATCCCTCTTATTTTAGTAAAATAATCAACATTTTGTAGATTCTGCAAAGTGTATGTAAACTATGGTTTCAACTGTATTTATTTAAGTATTCTATTAAGATTCGAAATAAATAATTTTAGTATTTTTCCAGTTCCACACTCATCCCTTCAGGAATTTTACCAAAAGAGAGACGTCTTTGTTTTGCATTCCTTCACCGCCCCTCCTTTTTCACAAACGGGTTAACATGAGTTTACTGCTTCACTTAGTAACAGCGTGTTGTATTTTGCGCTTTTGGCCTGAGACTCATGGTTATTTTTAAGATGGAGGACTTTCACATTCTTTACCCCTCTGCCCCTTTTCCGTCCTCTGTCCTGGGCAGAGAGCAGCTGAAGTTCTCATAGCGTTGGAAATGAGGAGCAGACGCCCAACTTGTGTGCCAGACCTCCTCCCCGTTCCAGGCCTTTGTGTTTTTATGTGGTCCTTCCCCATTAAATGCCTGAAAACCGGTAGTTTTCTAAAAATAGCAAGCAGCACAGCTAAAAATAGCCCCGGCCCGGCAGTCGTGCCAAGGAAAATGGAGAAGAATAGGCGTGGAGTGCTGGAGAGGGAGAGAGAGAGGACAGCCGCGCTTGTTTTTTCCCCCCACTCCGTTTTCTTGTAGGAAAAAAACTGACCACAGACGGCGGCGTACTTCAATAAAGCCTAACTCAAATTCGTTAGGGTGGCGTTGTCACACTTTTAAGAGAGTTCTTTTGATTACGTGACTTCTCGTGGCATGCTCCTCTGCACTTCGCAGACTGTTTCTGTCGGCTCATATCTGCCATCTGTTCAGCTATGTAAACTTGAAAACACGGTGTGAAATTCGAGTGTGCGGTGACCTCAGCCCACATTCGGGTCATTGTTCTGATCCGCTCATGCTTAGAGTTTGAAACGCAGTATTTACTGCCCTGTTTTCTTCATCCTCGATTGAACGACATCAGAGGGCGGTTTTACATTCCACGATTAATCTGAACCTTGTTGCGTGAGTCAGGTTTTCCAAGACCCGACGGCAAGCCAGCGCAGCACAAAATGCTTCTCTTTTACCATGGCTCTATTCTTTCTGAGAGTGCTAATTGTTAGCTGGTAACAGTACGGTTTTTAAAGCCCATTTCCAGATATGCTACCCTTGATAAGGAGTTCCAGAGACAAAAGCTGTTAATTGATGGCAAGGGAGGAATGCTGGTGGTCTCACTGGTGTCGCAACTGATCGTAGATGTAAGGTTGGTTGTTATTGTGGCATGCAACGTGTCAAATACAGTTCACTCTTGTGCTGTGAATGATTAAGGTCCACAAGAGCCCATTATTGGGCTACAGTGACTTGATCAGTAGTAATTTACCATGAATAACCATACTGTCCTCTATAGATGCTGCACTCTTAAAAATAAATGTTTTTACTGTGAAAGAATCCCCCAAAGAATCTTTCAGTTCCTAAAAGAACCATTTTGAAGAAAATGTAAAATATCTAAAGAACATTTTATGCATTTAAAAGGTTCCATGGATGTTCAAGGTTCTTCATAGAACCATTGATGCCAGTAAAGAACCTTTATTTTTGTCTGCACCAATAGCCTAGTTTGTTGCACTATGGCGTCCCGAGTTCGAATCCCAATTCGAGGACCTTTCCCGATCCCGCCCCTCTCACTCTCCCACTTCGCTTGCTGTCAACTCTGATCTGTCCTATCATAATAAATGTTAAATAAAAAAACAAACAAAAAAATTTTTAATAGTGTGCAGTGAAAAAACAAGGCAGCCTGCTTTTGAGAGGTCAAATGACAGCAAATGTTAAAGTCCACTTCCAGAACAAAATTTGATAGATAATGTACTCACCCCTTGTCATCCAAGATGTGCATGTCTTTCTTTCTTCAGTCGTAAAGAAATTTGTTTTTTTGAGGGAAACATTTCAGGATTTTTCTCCTTATAATGGACTGCTATGGTGCCCCGATTTTGAACTTCCAAAATGCAGTTTAAATGCAGCTTCAAACGATCCCAAATGCGGATGGAAGTGATCCCACCTGAGGAAGAAGGGTCTTATTATAGTGAAACAATTGGTCATTTATAAAAATAATACAGTTTATATACTTTTTTTAATGTCAAATGCTTATCTTGTGTTTTTTTTTGGTTCATGACAGTTAGGGTATGTCGAAACATTCCCATCTCATGTTCTCTCTCAACTTCAAAATCGTCTTATATTGCTGTTTTACCTTTTTTGTTAAGGGTGTATTTAAATTGTATTTTTGTAATGAAAATAACAGATCGTTTCGCTAGATAAGACCCTTCTTCCTTGGCTGAGATCATTTACAGCCGCATTTGGGATCGTTTGAAACTCGGGGCACCATATCAGTCCATTATATGGAGAGAAATCCTTAAATGTTTCCCTCAAAAAACACAATTTCTTTACTGCTGAAGAAAGAAAGACATGAACATCTTGGATGACAAGGGGGTGAGTACATTATCTATAAAGTGTTGTTCTGGAAGTGGACTTCTCCTTTAAGACATGACATGCTGGTGTGTTATAATGTGTGATTACGTACAAGAAAATCCTCATTAAAATTCATAAATGTGGGCCTGCTTCATCCCAGTGAGGAATTCTCGCCTCACGTCAGCTGCAAAGAGATTGGGAGGTGTCGTTTTCCGAGAGCTGACAATCAAGCCACCCAAGAGCACGATGGAGCACAGGACGTTCACTTTTTTGGGACACTCTTCCGCTTCCTCATGGTTGGATTGGATATCCACTGGGCCGGTTACTGTCACAATTACGCTCTCAAGTTCATTTAATACCAAACACGCGGCGCTCAACTCGTGGCAGAAAAAGAGAGGGCCTTTGATTCGTTATTATAGGGTACTGAGAGCATCAAAGGAGGTAAATTACCCAGAGGTCCCCAGTGTGGCATTTTCCAAACGTTGCCCAGCTGCTGTGGTCGGAGCAGATGGTGGAAAGAGCCCTGGAGGAGGGCCAGACAGTGCCACGCATTGGCCATGCGACCTGCCGCAGGAACCGGGGGCGTCCCCGCTGGCTCACCCGTACGACTCTAATAGGATTCCACCTCTTTTTACGGTCGGAATCAGTATGGCTTTCGTTTTTTCCACCCTGATCCATCTGCTTTTGATAACTAAGCTTGATATAACAGTATTTAGGCAGCACTTCTGCGAACTGATAATTTGCTGTTTCCTTTCGCTGCATTTCTGTTGCGTTAACTGCTGCACTTGTCTGTGCACAGTGTCGTGCTGCCAGTTTTTTTGTGACTCACCGCGTAAATCAACAACTTTCCACGCAGGCAAACATGACACACGCACACATGCACGTCTGAAGAGGTGGAAGAAGTTCTTAGTCGAATATCCCTGCTGACACGTGAGACAATAAGACATTTCCTTGAACCAAGCTGCCTTTTTGTGGTCACATGCTCTTAGTTTGATTGCTTTTTTGGGTGTCTTGGATGTGGTCTGCGTTGCTGTTGACGGGCAAAATGCAGTGCCATCTTGGCAAGTGTGCATGTTCCTTAAAGGAAAGACAAGTCACACATGAGATCTCTTTAATGTTTCGATTCTAAGTTTTGCATGTTTCCTGCATCTCATATTGTTCAGCTCTGTTCTCTTACTGTATTTTAACAAATCTCATTAAAAACATCTGATATTTAAATTAGGCACTGAGAGCACCTTTTGAGCAACACACTCTTACTGCATGTCAAGGATCATCTTGTTTGATTTCATATGGTTTTTATTTCTCTCAGGCATTTAGGAGAAACGTCTTATTCTTAAATGAGATGTACAGTAAATGAGAATGTGAGTAATGAAAGAGCAAACTATGAGCAATATGCTTTTATTGTATGTCGACAATTACGTATATATTTGTCTTTTTTTATTCTCAAGGCATTTGATAAGAAACAGCTGAGACAAACTTGGTACTTAAAGGAAATATACTGTAATTGAGAACTCGTTTAAGTCTCTTGAGTTGTGAAGAGCAACCTATGCGAAATATACTGTTACTAAACATCAATAAATCTCTTTTAGTTTGTTATATAAAGTATATATAGTATATATAAAGACACACATACAGTATATATTTTGAAAATATTTACGTGTATTTACATGTATATATTTTAGGGCTGTCAAACGATTAATCGCATACAAAAAAAAAGTTTAAGATTGCCTAATATATATATAAAATACAAACACATTCATGTATATATTGAAGAAATATTTACAAGTATATGTATTTGTTTTATAATTTTTATATAATTTATATTATATATAAATAAACTTTTGTACATAAATTTGTACATAAATAACATATTCCTCTTAAATATATACATCAATCTGTTTATTTATATATACATCATAATTACACACAATACAAACACACATATATTAGGCAAACTCTTTTTTGTATGCAATTAATCGCGATTAATCGTTTGACAGCCCTAAAATATATACATGTAAATACATGTAAATATTTTCTAAATATATACTGCATGCGTGTCTTTATATATATATATATATATATATATATATATATATATATATATACAGTAGACACACATATATATTATCACGATTAATTACGATTAATCATTGCCCAGCACTAAACATAACATAATTATGAGTCATGAAGGAGCAACCTCTGAACAATACGTTCTAAATATATGTAAATTGTGTCATTTTTAATATTTTTATATGCCCTAAAGCATTTTAAACATCTGATTCATCACTAAAAACATCTGATTCTTCACTAAACATCTGATTCTTCACTAAAAACAAGAATCTCTTGAGCTATGAAAGAACAACTAATAAGCAATATATACATGCTGTATATCAAAAATTCTCTCATTTGTTTCTATTTTTTATTCTTCCTCATGCATTTGAGGAGAAACATCAGCAATAAATGTTGAGACTTAAGGAAACATGCATGAGAACTCCATGAAGTCTCCCAAGTGATGATGGAGCAACCCATGAGTAACATAATTTTCCTCTGGGTTGATGTGTATGCCATTCGACTGTTGTTTCTCAGACCTTGCCCTTGTTTAAAGTGTCTCCCGACACAGTGGACTGTAATGAGCCTGGTTTGAGGTGAGGCGAGACCACCCATGTGGACCTCAGAGGAGGGTACAAGGTGACGTGACGCCCTCAGTCAGTCACTCAGCCAGTCCGTCAGCTGCTGGCCAGCAAACGGCATCAGTCAGCTGTCTCCACACGTTGCCACCTGCTACTGCACGTACAACATCGTTTCTCCGCTGAAGGTTACCGGCTAGCACGCTATATAGGACGCCATGTCTACATGCGGACAGACTGGGGCTGTCTTTGTCATGTGGGAGAGCGATGCAGCGCTGGTTTAATTAGGAGCAAGTCTCCATAGGGTTGACAAGACTAGGAGCAGAAGGAGGCGCTGATGGCTGTGTCGCTCCTCTCCTTTATTCTCCTCTCCTCTCTCCTCGCCACCCTCACGACAGCTCGCTTCAACTTTAGTCATGCAGTGGCTGAATGCATTTTTTTTTTACTTGGAGCAAAGTAATGCAACAAACTTTTACATACAGTAGGTGGGAGTCTTCAGAATATGGTCATTGTACTGTAAAAGAGCTCAGAGGTTGCTCATATATAGTTTAGGAGAGTTTTCAGAAGTTTTATTTAAGGCCAGAAACATTGGGGTTCACATCATATTATTCATGTAGACTAATTTTTGGTCCAAGAATCAATCAACTCTCAGATGGGTTTCCTACAAGTCCTTTGGAAAAAATTAGATAGATATAAATGAGACATGACAACATTGACAATGGAATGAACCTGGAACTGGAACTTATGCATTTGGGTTCACATACTTATGTGAACTGTTTTTGTCTAAGAATGAACTTTGTCTGAGATGTTTCTCCTCAAATCTTTTATAGAAGGTAAAATATGCATAAATGGGAGCAAGAGTATTGAGCTATAAAATTAATCTGGATGGCATATGCCAGATAATTTGGTCTTGGGAGAAACTGTTGAGAAATGTTTGAGTTCATATTGAAATCTTGGACTTATAAGACACATGAAGTCCAAGTCCAAAATCTGACTTGAAGGGATAGTTCACCAAAAAAAATGACAGTTCAGTTAATCATTAACTGATTTACCCTAAAATGTAATTTTTAAACTTGTTTTACTTTTTCATCTGCAAAACACAAATGAAGGTATTTTGATTTTTTTTTTTAATATTGGAAATGGAAAAAAAAAATAATAATAATAATTGAAATAAAGCTAAAATACAATACAGTAAAATTAAATATACATATTCTAAAATTAGAAATGAACTCTAACTGAATTAAGTCTGGAAAGAAATAAAAACTAAAATCGAATTAGACTAAAACTGAAATAAAAATAAATTAAACCTAAATAGTAACATAAAAAACCCTAAAATGAAACAATCTAAAAAATATATTAAAAAGACAATCTGAAAATATGAATAAAAATAATAGTATATAAATATTACTGAAACTACACTGTTCCATTTAATGAAAGTCAATGGTGACCAACTTTTTTTGGTTCTTAAAAATATGTTCTTTTGCGGCATGAATGATGCCAAAAGCGGATGAAAAAATTGCTAAAAATTAATTGAAAATATTAGTAAAACTCATAATAGAACATAAATAGTGCTAAAACAACACTGTTGCATACAATAAAAGCCAATAGTCACAAATGTTTTTTGATTCTTAAAAATATATTCTTTTGTGACATGAATGATGTCAAAAGCGCATGACAAAATTACTAAAAATTAAACAATTTAAAAATTAATTGAAAATATGAATAAAACCCATAATAGTATGGGTTGGTTCGTAAAAATATATATTATTTTGTGACATGAATGACGTCAAAAGCGCATTA